>NW_017299882.1:1008151-1037937 GCF_001594075.2 Trachymyrmex cornetzi | reverse complement strand
CAGATCTGGCCCCCAGCGACTTTTTTCTGTTTCCTAGGCTCAAAGTTTGGTTCGGAGGACAGAAATTTTCATCGAACGAGGTCATCGCATCCGTAGACGCCTATTATTTTGCAAAGCAAGACGCTCAGTATTATTTGAATGGATTAAAGGGGTGGGAGCATCGCTGGAAAAAATGTATCGACTTAAAAGGAGACTATGTGGAAAAATAAAATTGAATTTGACCGAAAAATTACTTATTTCTATGTTAGGCTCAAAACTTTTCAGACGATCCTCGTATTACGCTACTGAAAAAAAATGACATAGTAACAGCATTGTTTTAATTGAAAATAATTTTATTAAATTACAATAACACTATTAATGATACAAATACATCATGCTCTTGCTTTAATAAAATTTTATTTGTTTCATTAATAGTGTTATATGAACTAAAATTATTTTTAATTAAAATAATATTTATTATTTACAGGTTCTTAAGATACTTATTAATAGACTGCAGATATTTATGCAAAATACTTAACTGAATATTAACCATTGGACAGTTTTAGCAGTCGATCATTGTTCGTTAAAGAGTTATTAAAAAGTATTATAAAAAGTTTGAGATTGTGTTATCTGTAAATATGCAATTTATGCAAAATATTCAGTTTACTACTTTAATAGTGATACTTATTATCACTATTAAATGGACGATCAATTTAATTTGAAATTAATTCAACTTCAGTTTGCGATTGCGTTTCAAATCCGACAAATCATATCGATACGCAGTTTATAAAGTTGAAATAATTTGTAAAATAATATATTTCGCATTTAGTTATTATTAAGCACAAAGATCCGCTTTAATTGGAAATAGAATTTCTATTAAAATATAAATGCTGTTGATAACATAATTCTTTCCAGTGTATAATTTTAGTACTGAAGGTGAATACCGTAATCTTAATTTTAAATGTGTCCCAATTATCAATAATCTCCTCTAAGCTTTAATATGCGTGGAAATCTGCATAGGAAATCTTCTACTATAAACGTGCAAACGATATTTCCGCTATTTATCGCGCAGGGGACGAAGTTAAACGTATCGCAGATGATCCTCGTATGGATCGGCTATAATTTGAATAATAATACTTGAGAGAGACACAGATTATGCCGATCAAGTTAGGTACAAAAAACAAGTCATATGTCCTAACGTTAAGTCGCACCAATCTGTCACCTGTTCGTTAACATTCTTTTTCGATTATGAGGGAGGATAGAAGAGTTCCGCCGACACATCGACGATCTCGCACGCGGAAAATATACGCCGATCAAAAATGCCTTTATCGTCGCTTTGGCGTTTACAAAAATTTTTATCTAAATTTATCCAATAGATACGAATAATCGAGATATAATGTGTACATACGTACTTGTATCTCGACTGTAGGTTAAAAGAACGATTTCAGTGAGCGAGCGAGCTAGACGGTCAATGTTCATTTCTCCATTAGTCATCTCTCGTTAATAATCATTGTCATAAGAGACGTTATCGTTTCCGTTTATTAAAGGAAAATGTCAGCCTTATCTATGAATGGAATTGATAGAGAAAACTTATTTCTACATTGTCGCGTAGAACGTTTTAAAACTCTACCCTAATTTCGATCATTTTTCGACCAAAATGTCAACGTCGATTTATGATATTTCGGAATTTTTTGGCCATAAAAACAGAACACTCGTAAATTTTTTACTTTCCTTAACGAAAGACTAATAAAAAAAAATTAAATTTTTCTTCGTATAAGTATTTAGGAAACAATTTCTTTTCAAACTCAAGATCAGACAAAAATTTAAAACTGTCGGTTATAAAACATAAAATTAAAGAAAAGTCTATTCTAAAATATTTTATATTCTAGAATAAGAAAAAAATATTTTCTACATATAAATCAGTGACCCCAAAAATCCTTAGATACCGAATTTTATGCCAATCCATCAACATTTTGAATTTTGGCCAAGATTTCGGGTCGTCTGGCCCACTGTGCAAAGATTAGAATTGGCGGTTCTACAATAAAATATAAAATTGATTCATTTTAGAGAATACTCTATTCTAGAAATAGATAAAATTATTTTTCTATATATTTATATATTTTATCCAGAAAAAAGAATTATTATCAATGCGATAAATATTCCAAAAGTAGCCTCAAAAGCGAAGAGGAGCGACACAGCTTTTTTCGCTCCTTTACAGCTTCCTTTACTCCAATATCTTTTTTCTTCACGCTCGACGAGAGTTTAACTCCGATCGACAAAATACTATTATTTAATATCTGCCGGCGACCGATAGGCTTACCGCGCTACGTGCGAGAACATTTGATCTCTGATGCATCAGTCGTTATACAGATAAAGAGGCATTACAAGTAAGCACTTGGCCGCAAGCTCTTTGCTCCAAGGGCAAGAAGGAAAGGAGACTCGCAAAGCTGGGGAGAGAAAGGGGATCTCCGGATCGCGCGGATCGACTGTCTCGCCGGTCCCGCCGTTTCGAAACAAGTACAGCCGCATGAATTGACAGCTAATTGCCGGTGATGAGCACACATCAAAGACTTCGACGATGCGATGCGAGGACGCGCTGCTCTGGCGCGTTGGGTCCCGTCACGTGACGTCCCGTCGTCTCATGCGGGATGAATGAGCTTGTTCCCATTACGAACGTACGATTCTTTACGTTGCGGGACGCTCAATTGAATTTATTGTACCTACGTGTATATATTGTCCCGTTTGCCGGTTTGGTTTACGAATAATCGCGCGATCGATGGTAGACGACGCTCTTTCGCTCAAGTTCGACGATTTCTCCTCATCCTTTTCCTTTTCGATGTTGCTAAATAGAACGGGCTGTAGTTATTGATGATTTGCACGGGATATCGAATATGCGATCGATAAAAATTTCGTTAACTAAAAATACTGATATGTAATAATTTATACTATTTAAAGAAAATCAAATTAAAGACGAAATTTGTGAATTTAATTTTGAGGAAAGGAATAAATAGAAACACTTCGTTTAGGTGTTATTTATTATTATATTTAAATAACTAATATATTTTAAGTATAATGACTCTAAAAATAAATTCTAATAATGGTAAATTAAATCATCACTAAGAGCCAGCACGGATATTAGTGTACAGATATTCACGATATGCAAACGTTTCGACCAAAAGTTCGAAGATTCAAGTGTAAACGAATGCATTCGTTGAATGATCGATTCTTACTTTCATCATTCTACACATGACTGGCAAAAATATCGTAAAAGCTTGAAGCTTTCTCTACAAAATTTTTTGTTACTGAATTGTTGCAAATTAAATAAAATGAATACTTTGACTTTGATTGCTCATAACTAGTGTTCTTTGTCCGTATAAATTCAAAATGAAACTCGAATGGACTGTATAGTTAAAAAATTCGAGTTCCATTTTGAAATTTTCAGGGTTACTTCATAATTAAAATGGGAATATGATGATATTTTTACTATCTCGGAAAATTTTGCATTTTTTTTATACGACGGTTTCGAAATAATTATTTGAAATTTGCATAAGCGACGTTTTTTATAAAATTATGCAACTTACATGCGTCAATATATAAAAAATCACATTTTTTTTCGCGATACACGTGTCTCATATTTTTATCTGTAGAATAGCTATATAAAATGTTAGCAAATTTTTAAAAAAATCAAATAACGATGTTTCAAAGGCCCAATTTGACGTGGAATGCCTCATAGATTGTAAGTATTATATATACCAACAAAGTTATTTAAGGAGAAAACATGTAAAATATTAACTTACTTTCAATGGTATATGCAAATTAGTACAAATTCAGTTGTGTTAATTTTTGCCATTGTGTTGTTTTTTCTTATGATCCTGCTAGCTTAAATAGACTTAAACTATCAGCGTTATTGTTTTCTTGGAAATGACACATAAAATAAAATTGTTTTTGGCAGTACAAAATAGTACAAATTCAATCGTATTCGATACAATTTAGTACAAAATGAGTACTAAAAATTCCGATAGGTCCGATTTGGTTCTGCTAGCCTTTATACAGCTAAAGAAAAAGAGGAAAGACAAACCGTGTAAGAAGTTTAATACCGGAGTATAATGCCGGAAAAAGAACAAATTTCTTATAAGGATGTTACTACGCACGTATTGCCGTATGTCAAAGTTTGCAAGTATGTTCATATGTTATTTGGCTGCAGCATAAAATAGACTCGAGAATTTGTCCATCCTAAAGCTAATCAGAGATGGAACATGACATGTATAGAACATTTCGTGATATAAATACTTTAATTTTTGTAAGATTATTTAATTGATTTACAACTGAATTTAATTAGGACGTAAGTCAAATTAGCATTTTCGAGTTAAAAAATCAACGAAATTGAAAATAAAAATTTGTAAATATTATATCTGTGTCGCAATTAAACGATAACATTTTAATATATATTTTAACTAATATATAATACTACATAACTTTCTTAGAATTTAATAGGAACGTTTAATCAAAAAATTTAAGGATGCATATAAAAAATTGTAAATAATAAATAAGGATCTCTCTCCAAATTCATCGAATGTTCTCTAAAAATCGATTACAAACTTATCAAAAATTTGTCATTAAAATTAACGTTGAAGATTTTTAAGCACATTTTATATCAGGTATCTTCATAGTTCCATTTACTTTTTGAGCACCTATTAATATTCAGTATATTAATTTTCTTAAATTTATGCAATCGGAAATGCAAGGATTTTTGTAAATTGAAAAACCTTAATGATGTAAATAAAACAAGTTCATTCTAAGGAAATTTTTTTAATTTACTTTAATTTTAAGAATTAGCTTAAGAATTAGTATAATCTTAAGTTGTAATTTAAACCTAATTGTGAAATTGCTTTGTTAGTAAATACTTAGAAGTTATGAAAAAATTATATCATTTTTATCGAAAAAACAATGTTCCTAAAATACTTCAAAAATCTATATAATCAGATAAATGTATAAAACACATTTCACGTAACACTACGTTTATAAATTAAAAATAAATATTCTCACATGCTAAGTCTGGCAATGCAAAGGAGCTTAGATAACTGATTACTTATTTATTTACACTATTTAGACGTTCTCTTGTAGATTGAGCAAGTCTAAATAATTGGGAACACTGTTACCGTTAAGTACAAGGCATTTCTATGTACGTGTGTGTCCACTTACAATTTACATAGACAGAACAATAATGGAATAAAAGCGCCGATGGCTACAAAAACAGGTAACATTATAGACGAATCGTCTATCAAGTACGGGTCAGGTGTCCTGGGCCCGCTCGTGTGTCTACTACGCATAGTAGTTTCTTCCTCTTCTTCTTGCATACCATGATAATCCTCTGGATCAGGCGGTATCGGTCCCAATTGTGGTACATCTAAAAAATATAGTACTCACATGAATGTTTTGGCTGCAAACAAATTCTTTAACAAAAGAAAATATACGAACCATCCAAAATACCTTTCACAACAGCTATGGCATTTATTTTTGGATTGTCTCTATAACCCTGTAAAATTACAAAATTGATGAATGCTATTAAATATATATATATATTTTTTTTTTCAACAAGAGACAGTGTAACACAGCGATCATTTCATCTTGTTTAACCATTGACTGCAGTCATTTGAATTATATCAAAAATGATACAATCTATACGATTGGTACTATAAAGTTCTAAATTGTCGTAATAATTGTAATAGAGTCTCGAATTCACTGCATTGCACTGTGTCATCTGTGCCTTTTGAAAAACAAATAATATGTAAAGAAATATATTAATGCATAGCATATGTAGCATACAGTAAAAATATATTAATCAACTACCTTTATAAATTCTACTCTTATCTTCCCTGCAAGAATGTCTGATTCTTCATCATTGTATATCAACTTTCCACCCTGTACCCTAAACGGTACATATTCGTCATGTGCAACACCTCGACCAACTCTCTCAAAGATATCTAAATCGGTGACTACAGTATGATCGCCATTCAGCACGACATCGAAGACCTAAAATGAAATAAATTACATATTTGATCGAGAGATTTCTAACAGGACAAATCTGTTTTCACAAAGAGGGTCACCTTCATGTTTGGCGAGTTGAAGTACACCTCACAAAACTTAAGTATCATAACGTAATTCCCATCCTGGCTGATCGGGATGTCGTATCCAAAGGTGTTGTGATGATAACGCTCGGTTTGATATAATATCTGGTCCACGTTGCCGATGCGCCCGATGATGAGCTGCTTACCATAATCGGAGGCCGTGCCGACCTTCCCCATAAGAGGATCCCTGGCATAATGTAACCCATAACTATCCGTGTGCGATTCGCCACCTGCGTTAATCGCGTATATCACCTCAAGGCAGTACGAGCCAGAGGCGAATACCCCGAGCAGGAACAGCAAGAAGATCGGGAGGTCATCGTTCCACATTGGCAATCGCATTCTTAGAGCTGTCATGCATTCGCGACTTTAAGATGAGATTTAACCCGTTCACCGGCACAGCTGTGTACTCATAACTCGTCCTACGGGTTCTGCTTGCTGTTCAGCGGATTGTTGATGTTGTCGTCCGGCACGCTTCGTGTCCGGGATCGCGTGGACTCGCATGGAAGAGCGAAAAGACTGAGCTTATCTGCTTATATCACGCGCAACCGAACCCACATGGCACGTCACTCTATCCCGCTAACGGAAAAAATATTGTAGTCCAGCTGTGCGGCCCGAGATATCGCAACGTTATCCAGTTAGATCGCTGACTTACCGACGTGACACGAGATAGTAGTTCGTGCAATATCGAGAACGTCCGTCAGAGGACGCTACCTTCTCATATTTCTTCGACTTTCCGCTTCGAAGACAGACCGCATAATCGGATAAGCTCAGGCGTTTTTTCGTTATCCAACCAGAAGCTACCACAACTAAGGCTTCAGGGATCAGAAGACGAAGATAGCCGTGGTTGCTTCTGGTTGCACAACGAAAAAACGCCACTGGATTTGTATATCTTATGGAATTATTCAATTATTCCCTACATTTCTATTGTATTTCTAAGAAAAATGGAATAATTTCGATCGGAATCCGATTTGTTCCGTGACATGTGTCCAGACTGTCTCAGCTGACCTGCACAAAGTACGAACCAAATTTTTTGCGTTTTTAATGAAACTGACCTTTGAACTTACCCGATCAGAAATTTATGATTCCGTATCGAATCTGCTGAAGAAGATCAAGAACTATTAAAAAGAGAGGAGAGAAAGATTTAGGCTTAACGATTATAAGTCTACTCGAATTTAATATATTGTATACATTTACATGCATTATTATGTGAGATTTTCAGTAATTTCGTTAAATTTATGCTTTTATATGTCGTAAACGTCGACTCAGGATCGATATAACTTTTATGTATCTATTCGTGACAGAACGTGATAGGTATCGTTCTAGTTCCATTCTCTATCTATAGTATCTTTAACACGGAAAATCAAATTCATATTAGAACAAATTCTAACAAAATCGATTCGGAAATAGATAATTCGTAACTTCGGTTTAAAACCACGGAACCCCGCGTGAGAATCGAAATGGAATATAATTTCGCTAAGCTTGTACTTACAATAAGCGATTACTTGACAGTCTTTTTTTGCACAATGTCGGAAATAAAATTGATTAAAAAATAAAATTATATCGGCATCAATCCTCACGTTAAATCTTTTCATTTTCAATACAAAAGAGTATATTTATTGACTCATAATAAGGCAATAAATGTGATAATAACATACAAACTTTAAATTTAATTTAATTCTATACCTTTATTTTTACTACTTTATCATATTTACTCATCTCATTATCAATAATTGATATACGACAAACGCACTGACAATATGATAAACGAACCGAAATAATGTTGCGTTTATTTCACGCGCGCAATGTATAAATATTTTAGATAAGATTCAGGAAAGAGAAACGACTGACTTCCATCACAATCTTTCTTTTTATACTCCTACATCAATTTGATCACCGAATTTATTGCTATTTACAAGCGACATTGGCAATTTGCCGTCAGAGATAAAATCGTAGTCTTATTATATCGTTAATCGTTACTATACTTACTTGAGGCCTCTCCGTTTATTTTAAGTAATAAGGAATTTCAATGAAAATCAAAAATACCGCTCGCGTAAGACATATTTATATACTTCTTACTTTTTGCAAAAAAATTGATTAGAAATAATTGATAGCTGTAACAAAACTAAATTGCATTAAGAATTTCATTTTTTATAAACACATTATGATTTGCTTAAGAGCCTGCGTACAATAGAGGAACAAGAATTAGATATTAAGATTTCAACCTATCAAAAACCGTATATTCCGATGTAATCAGTTTCTGATAGGTTAAAATCTTAATATCTAATTCCTGTTCCTGTATTGTGCTCAGGCCCTTACTATCGCTTTTATGTGTATATACTATTGTAAAGTGGATGCGTTCTCCGATAATAGATTATTGATAACATGCAGGTACAAATCCTTGAATGAGTAATTGATCAAACTCTAAATTAAAATTTTGTCAAAGCAAAATTCGCTTGAAATTAAAGGAGAAGGAAGATAAAAAATTACTCGTTATTTTCATAATTGTTTACAAAATATTTTCCAATATTTAAACAATTATGAAAAACAAGACATTTTATCTCATTTCTCCTATATTTTCCAATAATTTCAAGTGCATCTTGCTTTGACAGAATCTTAATTTAGAGTTTGGTCATTCAAGTACTTAATATCTATTAAAAATAATGAGATAATTCAGGAAGAGGAAGCACGAAACTGCGAATTTTTGTTAAGGAAAACAACTTCGTGTGGCATCGAAGAGCAAATTTTAAATGACTGTACAATTCACCTTTTATTTTTTAGTCTGAATGTTCAAGGAATTCTTTTGGCTTTCATTGAGACGAAGGTTGAATATTCCGGAACACCCTATATATATATTAAAAGAAAGGACGAGGACATCTAAACGTGATCAAGCGAGAGAGAGAGAAAGAGAGAACAAGGTCAAGACGATGTTTTCTTTGTGCCAAAATGAACGAAAGATTTTAATACAAAGAACACATTGCAGTACAAACATTTATAATAAAAATCTCGATGAAATACATATATTAAAATAATCGAAGATGTTTCAATAAATTTTCTTTATATTGGTATTTTAATATTTTTATATTGAATAAGTTACACAAATTTATTGTTAACAAAGAATATTGAGAATTTCCGATGATTCAAATAAGACAAAAAATTGAAAAAACGATGGAATAGTTTTAGGAAATATCCAAAGACCGAAATATATGGAACGTCGATCACAAAAAAAATAAACACAAAAGATCCTTTCTATTATATTCCATAGACAGGTATATAAATACCTTTATAAAAATAAATGTATTTATATTTTCAAATAATTCTCTATAAATAGATGTATTTATATTTTAGATATATTTACAACGTCGCTTAATATATTTACTACTTTTAAAGTTACGTGTAATTATTAAATTTAAATTCAACAAAATTTTTACATTTATTAAAACTTTTTAATCCATTTTTTTAAACGTATGGATATTTTATTTTTGAATTTCATGTAAGACATTATTCCAAGAGAACTGGCCCAACTAATTTTCACAAAATCCGCCAAAACCATTTCGAAAATCTTTCATAAATTTTTAATAGTTTAATATAATTCTTGAAATATGTATATTTTAAGACTGTTCAATACGTGGAAAGTTCGTTCACTCGTAGGTCTCATTAAAAACTATTTTAAGAACTTTTATTTTGGTTTACATATGAAAAGCTTCAAAAGCAGAGGGATCGTTCAATATCGATTCTACATTTCACAAATAATTAAAAGATTATAATCAACGTGAAAAAGACTGGATGTTAGTACTTCTTCTTTCGCTCGCCTCGATTTACAAAGCCGAAAAACATGAGGGTTACTCTCCCGCTGTTTCAGACAGTACGTATTATGCTTTAAGGGGAGAGAAGACACGAAGGGCATCGCTGTACTTCAGCTTTCTTAGGGACGCCCAATGTTCCCAAGAGTCCCAAGACGATTCGATGACCGTTACTTCAGTGTTCGATGCATCTGGCTCGAGTTTGGCTTAGCAACACCTTGACGGCGGGAAAGCACATGTCGATACGCGTCAAATAGCGCAGACTTCTTGAAATATTCAAGTTTCTGCAGATTTCACACGTGGACTAACCGACTCTCGGTATCGACTGTTTAAATAAATAACAATAACGATTCTTTTATCATTATAACATAGTCTTTCTTTTCTATAGTCTACCGCAATGACGCGCAACTTGCGGCCCACCTGTGAATTTTTTGCTACCCGCCGTTTCACAGCTGAAAATATAAAATCATATTTTTTTTCCCATACAGCACTGGAACTTGTCGCAACATTGCAACGTTTGCAATGTTACTGCAATATTTCTGGAACGTTGCAATATTGCTGCAATATTGCTGGAATAATATATGTTGTATGGACTACTTTATGTAAACATTATGTGGTGTATTTGCAAGATTTTCTCTACTTTTAAAAATGACTCTTTGAAAATGATCTTTATATGTCCAGTTTCACAATTTGCGGAGAATTGGAAAGAGATAAGGAATAAGTTGAACTTCGGCTAAAAAGTTGACCATAAATTGTGAAATCGAGCCTAAAAAAAGAGATTGCGTACCACTGATATAATGCATATAACATCGACATGAAAAGAATGTAAAGTGTAGATTGAGTCGGAAATCCAAGCAGGGGATTCTTAAGAAGAAAAATGTAGATATTTCCTAAAGCTATTCAACTATTGCATCATTTCATTGGTTTTTTCATCATCTTGTCCCAATCATCGGAACTTTCCCAACATTCTTTGTTATTAACGAGAGATTTGTGTGACTCATTCAAAATATTATGTTTTGTATTTCTCTTATTATTATTATTTTTAATACAGACAGGAGTAAAATACGTAATATTTTTTCATCCTTTCTGTTTCACATCCTTTTTTACATATTTCTTTAGGATACGCTATCGATATAAAATATATTACACAGATAATGTCAGATAAATGTCAATTAACGTTTCGAAACAGCTTTCTAAGTTATAAATATGCACGTAAAAGTAAACAGTTCGATAGCGCGAGCTAATGGATAAAAAAGTAATTACAAGAATTACAAGCATTTACAGGTATTAAGGTATTCGTATAATTATCAAGAAGTAATATTGTAATTACTTCTCTAATATTAATAATCAAGCGAAATGTAAGTTTCGTTTTCTCATTTTAGTTTTTTTACTTGTCGTTGAAAAAAAAAGAGGAAAAAAGCATGAGGTTCTCACATGTTTTCTTGATATGCTTCTCTTTTTCTATCGTAAACTATACCTATTTCTACAGCTTCGCAATAAACGCTCGGGCACCTTCGAGAGACACGTGGTCAAAATTAAATCATTATCGATCGCGCGAATCGCTGCTTCCTTCTTTTTATACGCGGACGTAAACTGTAAACCCGACACGCGTGTTGCTGGCATTGGAAGCGCAATTTTGCTGAATATCGGAATCGACATTATGTCAGTTTTTCTTAGGAAAATATCCATGACTCAACGCATAATTTTTCAATGTTTTCTCCTTGACTGATGCATTATATTTTGAGTGAAACAATTCGAATGTTTAATTAACAAATGTTCGCTTATAATCGAATATATATAACCGAATATAACAAAAAATAATTTTACTTTTCTAAATATTTATTTAGAGAAGTAAAATTATTTTTGATTATATTAACTAAACATTTAATTGGAATTATTTCCTTCAACATTTGATAGCCATTACATAGATTCTTGATTAATAAATTCTTTTTCAGTATACTAAAAATGTATAGCATACGTAACGCGAACTATAGATTTTCTGTATTGGCAGTTGAATTGTGTATCTGATCTAGTGAAACGAAATTAACAATATTTTGTTAGAATTGGAAAATTTCATATTCAATTTCAATATTTTATTTTAATGTGCAATATATGTATTTAAAATATTTAATTAACTTAAAATATTCTTCGAATTAATTTAATTTATCTTCAATCAATTAAAAATATTTTTCAAGTGATATTTTATTAAAATAGAATATGACAAATCCCAGACATTGTACTACTTTATATCTTTACAGCTCACAAATACAATTTATCAAACGTAATTTATAGTTTTAGCAATGTCATATTTGATCTGTCATATTTTAAAATTTCATGTTGATTCTCGTAAATTACCTGAAGTTTAAAGCAATTACCTCATATATGTATATCATTCTAGTAAATTCTCCAAGTTAAACAGCAATTTTTGTACAATAAACTAAAAGAAACTTACAGTATCGAATCATTAAAAAAAAAATACAACTTTGGATGTGTAAACATCAATTTATTCACACAAACATACACACAAAAGTAACCTAGCGTGAAAAAAACAAACTCGAGAACGTTCCATGTTTCATACTCGACTTTCTCGCAGTTTTCCGGAGCTATGAGCTTTTTACGTAAGAACATGATAAAATTTTCTGCATATAACGACAAGACAATTATGGACTAATAATCATTGTGAGTCATACGAAATCGAGCTCGGTAATCATCACGATCGAGAGGGGAGATCATGAGAGACGGGATTTCGTCATTAACAATTAGAACAAGTAGTATTACAGAAATTTTATAAATTTGCTGATACTGAAGGACAGTAATTGATCATTTATTTTAAATATTAAAAGCATTGTTGTTCAGTACTTCTAATATTCCAAATAAGTAATTAATACTGTCTTCTAATAAATTATCCATTAATAGATTTCTATTCCCGTTTCTAGCGATGTAATTTAATTTCCATCTCGTTTCAACTAACTCTTCATCTTTTTCTAGTTCTAAGAATTAGAAAAAGATAAAGACTAATGAACAGAACCAAGTTTCTTAGCATTTTCCACTGGAAAAATGAGTGCAATTAAATGCAAATTAATTCATTCTTTCAATATATATTAATAAATAATTTAACCCTTTTAATTATATTTTATGTCGTCGGATAACCTTATAATCTTAAAAGCATCAAATTATTTATCAATGAAAATATGTAAACCAATCTGCATTCAATTGCACCAGTATTGCACTAGTTTTCCCAGGGAATAAAACTATTATATTAGACCGGAATCAGACTATGGATTGAAGATTGAGATTGAAATTTCACCAATTAAGTAGAAAAAAATTTTGGCTCCTTTTGTTCCGATTGATCAAACTTCAATCTTTCATCTTCAATTTTATTTTTCAACGCGTAATCTGATTCCGGCCTTAATGAAACCGAGTCTAACGGTAAAAACGCGACGCTAGGCAGAGGATGACGTAATTCGACGCGTCGCCGAGGGAATTCGTCCCCCAAGAAACCGAGAATGAGCGATTCACGGTTTCCCTCGCGTCGATAGTCGATTCGTTGACGTCACTGGCACACACGTGCGAATTCCGTGGAACCTTGAAAGAGGCTTGGAGCACGCGGTTCCATCGCGAGCGCGCCAGTAGTTTCTAGAATTCGTTCAGTGCGTCCCTCCTCGTTTCACGAACCCCTCCATCCCACTCCCGACTTCCCTCGACTTCCTGCCGGAAACCGGAACCCCGTGGGCAAGTGATCCCACTTTTACCCGCCCTTTCTCGCCGATCGATCGATCGACGCGCGACCGCCGCGCGATATCGTACGATCGTAGCAGAATTCAAGAATCGTTTCGATTAGCCGCGTACGAAGAGCTCGACGAGATTCGCTCGTACGCTCGCGCGAATTCGCGACTCGCGCGATGGCGCGAATGGCGCGATCAATAAGCGATTGAGCGCGCATGATAAGCGACGCTCACTGCCGTTTAGTTGACTCCGGCGGTGCAGGAGTGCAGACCTGGTGCGGGCCCGGGGTCGATGCCTCCCGACCAATCGCGCGCCTACGCAAACCTGCGTGAACGGAAGCCAGCGCGGTGATTCGCCGGCTGGACAGGCCGAATGAGTCTGCGCGGAAGGAACGTTCCAGAAGCTTGCCGCATCAAAGTCTTTATATACAGAGGGCAGGGGCGCGGGCTCGTCACTCGCGCTGTGAATCGTGAATGAGGAACTTCTTCGTTTGTCCTACGGACGGAAATTTTACGAGGCTTTCCAAATAATTCTAAGAGGTACGTTTCCATTCTCTTCGATCCTCGTGGTTCACTTCTCACGGGCGAGGAAACGAGAGGCGTGAGAAGACGATAATTCGTTAGTATCGTTGTAATTATCGTTAGTCATATAGATCGTCCACGTTTTTACCTTGCAGAACCCGAAGAAAATGGCGAAGGCACCCGCGGTCGGTATCGATCTTGGCACAACTTACTCCTGCGTTGGCGTCTTCCAACACGGCAAGGTCGAGATCATCGCCAACGATCAGGGCAACCGCACGACGCCCAGCTATGTGGCCTTCACGGAAACCGAGCGTCTCATCGGAGACGCCGCCAAGAACCAAGTCGCCATGAACCCCAACAACACCATTTTCGGTTAGTTCCCGCTACTTCTCTTCGTGCTATGAAGGTTTTCTCCTTTGTCGGATATGCCTTCCTAATTAAGGCGCAGTGCTATTATTTGAGGCTTTCAATTTTTTTTTAATTTTTTTTTTATTTATAAATCCAAGTTATATAATAAAGATTTTATGAAGACGTAACAATGAAAAAAATTATATATATAAAATTAATTTAATCGATTTAAGGCTGCAAAAGGCGAGATAATCGGCATTAATCTGTTTATGGATATAAATTAAAATTCATATGGGAGGAGAGTCGGAATCGTGAACTTGGAACTATTCCATTTGACTGCTTTTAATCGAAACCATCGCGTCATTTCCTTACAAAAATTCTAGTCAAATTCCGAAATTAGACTGTGACTCGACGGATTTCTCAAGAATCTACTTGAATCACGTCATTCGCGTCGATATCTTTGATGATATATCTTACCTTTCCATATAGATATGCCGCGTGCGTCAAGCTTATCTCTTTCACGCCTGTGATAGATTCACGTGACAAATCTCGGATGTTACATGGAATAAAATTTTCCATATAGTAACATCGTTTATTTATCATTCTTGGAATTTTTATGGCATTAAATGCAAAAAAAAGCATTGATAATTATAATTTGAAAACGTAAATGTATATTCGATAAATGAGTAATGATTTATTACTGGTTTGAAATAAGAAATAGAAATAATTATAGTTACATATTTAATTATTTATATTTATTTATATTTATTATTACACGAATTACAATACATTTATTTAAGACCTTTATTTATTTCTTACTTATTTCTCTCTCAATAATTCTGATAGTTTATCAAATATGCGAATAAATATTTGATACAAATATTTTTATTTCTTTAGATTTTTAATTATTTATATTTGTATTTATTTATTATTTCTAAATATTATAAATATAAATAATTAAAGAAATAAATATTTTTCTCAAATAAATGTAAAAGTATTTTGATATTTAAGTGTACACATTTGATAAACTAGTTGAATTATTAATTGTGAGATAAACAACAAATAAATATATTTTTAAATAAATGTAAAAGTATTGTAATTTATGTTAAATATTAACATGAACATTTGATCAATTAGTAAATTTGTTATTAATCATAATAAACAAAACAAATTTAAATATTCTTAAATGTAAAAGTATTATAATACATTATTACATTATTATATTCTTTGTCTGTCATATTAAATAGCTATTTGGAAATGGTCAGTGTAACTAACTCTATTTTTTTCTTTTTCAATTAGATGCCAAAAGGTTGATCGGACGTCGCTTCGAGGATCCGACCGTCCTCGCTGACATGAAACATTGGCCCTTCACCGTGATAAACGATAGTGGTAAGCCAAAGATCCAAGTACAGTACAAAGGAGAGACGAAGACTTTCTTCCCCGAAGAAGTGAGTTCGATGGTCTTAGTAAAAATGAAGGAGACTGCAGAAGCATACTTAGGCAAGACTGTCACCAACGCTGTGATCACCGTCCCCGCTTACTTCAACGACTCGCAGCGTCAGGCAACCAAGGACGCTGGTACCATCTCGGGCTTGAACGTATTGCGTATTATCAACGAGCCCACTGCCGCCGCGATTGCATACGGTCTCGACAAGAAGGCAACCGGCGAGCGAAACGTCCTTATCTTTGATCTCGGTGGTGGCACTTTTGATGTGTCCATCCTGACCATCGAAGATGGTATCTTCGAGGTCAAGTCCACGGCTGGAGATACTCATTTGGGTGGCGAGGACTTCGATAATCGCATGGTCAATCACTTCGTGCAGGAATTCAAGCGTAAATACAAGAAGGATTTGACTTCGAACAAACGCGCACTTCGTCGTCTGCGCACGGCCTGCGAACGTGCCAAGCGCACCCTGTCGTCCTCCACCCAGGCCAGCATCGAGATCGATTCGTTGTACGAAGGAATCGATTTCTACACCTCCATCACCCGAGCTCGTTTCGAGGAACTCTGCGCCGATCTCTTCCGTGGTACTCTTGAACCCGTTGAGAAGTCGCTGCGCGACGCCAAGATGGACAAAGCTCAAATCCACGATATCGTTTTGGTCGGAGGCTCTACGCGAATTCCCAAGATTCAGAAGCTTCTGCAGGACTTTTTCAATGGCAAAGAGCTCAACAAATCTATCAATCCTGATGAGGCTGTGGCATACGGTGCGGCAGTACAGGCAGCTATCTTGCACGGTGATAAATCCGAGGAGGTGCAAGACTTACTTTTGCTCGACGTCACTCCGCTCTCTCTGGGTATTGAGACTGCCGGCGGTGTCATGACCGCTCTCATTAAGAGGAATACCACCATCCCAACGAAACAGACTCAAACCTTTACAACTTATGCCGACAATCAACCTGGCGTGTTGATTCAAGTGTACGAGGGTGAGCGCGCCATGACCAAGGATAACAACCTACTAGGCAAATTCGAGCTTAGCGGTATTCCACCAGCACCTCGTGGAGTTCCTCAGATTGAGGTGACGTTCGACATCGATGCGAACGGTATCCTCAATGTATCCGCCGTAGACAAGTCTACTGGCAAGGAGAACAAGATCACTATCACCAATGATAAGGGTCGACTCAGCAAAGAGGATATTGAAAGAATGGTGAACGAGGCAGAGAAATACCGCAGTGAGGACGAGAAGCAGAAAGAAACGATCTCTGCTAAAAATGGTCTCGAGTCTTACTGCTTCAACATGAAGAGCACAGTCGAGGATGAAAAGCTGAAGGACAAGATCAGCGCGTCAGACAAGCAGACGATCCTGGACAAGTGCAATGACATCATCAAGTGGCTCGACGCGAATCAGCTGGCCGACAAAGAGGAATACGAGCACAAGCAGAAGGAGCTTGAGGGCATCTGTAACCCCATCGTTACGAAACTGTACCAGGGTGCTGGTGGTATGCCCGGTGGCATGCCAGGTGGTTTCCCTGGAGCTGGTGGTGCCGCTCCCGGTGGAGCACCCAGCAGCGGTGGTGCATCTGGACCCACCATTGAGGAAGTCGACTAAAAAGGATCATCCCTGGCTTTGTCTCGCCACTGCCCATCTTTAGTTTATTCGTTTTTCTTTTTTTCTTATCAAGGAATGCGTGTTGCATGCCCATCACCGTGGTCACCTTCTGTGCAATACACATTCCTTAATAAGAAAAAATAAACGAACACGATTAAGAAAAAAAACGAATAAACGAACATAATTATTACACAGCTGCGGTCTTTGCTCTAATCATTCCTTACATACTTTTTTCTAGCGTCGTCTTTTAAACAAGTTCCTCTATTTCATCATTTTCTACTTTGAAGTAAATGTATTCTTTATAATTTATTTATTTTATTATCGTACTGTACTTACAGTTTATTCTCGAGACGATTCTGTTATTAATTTTCTATGTTCTAAACTTCGTAAATATAGAGCGATTACCAAAATTTAATATTGTATTCTTCTTTTATCCCGATAATAAATATATAAAATAGTACGATAATTTGATACAATCAAATTACAATAATATATGTATGAATAATAACCGTACTTCAACTATTGGAAGATGCCGATTCTTCCTGTTTGTGGCTATGTTCCAATATACACTCAGTAATGAAAGTTTATAGTTAATATCATGGTGGAATTTACCATAGTTAAATGTATAGTGTACAGTGCATATTTTCAGTATTGACAGTGCATGTCGGAACACAGCATGTATATAATATTTGTAATAATATCAGAAGATAGAAAAAAAGATCAATAATTTAAGGATTAGAAGTTTAATTTTATCTCGACTTCTCGCTTTAATTCATGCCAGTAGAACGAACGCAGATTCTTTTTACTTAGAGGCGTGAGATTGGAGGAAGAGAAAGGAGTTTCTAATAAACAAATTTAAATGAAGTAAAATTTTTATTTGTGAGCGCAATATCGAGAACCTTGGCAAACAATCTTTTCTTTTTCTATAGCAAATAATTACAATTTCAATCTAGACAAATAAGGATATTTAATACGTATACCGTACGTACTTTTAGTACATCAAACAATGGTGGCAAGAGCTGTAAATGAAATCAAATTTTCTACTATTGATCCAATAAAATTCTACTAAAATTATCATTACAGCGCGTGAATAGCGATAAAACTGACAATATACGATAATTATAAAGAATAACCAGATGTCATACCAGTTGTGAACAGTACGGTTCCTTTTCCTTTCTTTTTAGTCCTCTTCTTTTTGCCAAACGCATTACTTTCATCTTTTGCTTCTGAAAATAAGTTTGGATAAGTGATTAAAAAATGTGTACTCTTATAATGCCAAATAATTTATTTGGTTCCAATATGCGACTTACCTTCAGAAACATAAGTTTTCTTTCCATCTTCATTAATCGAGGTACCTGGTGTACCAGCGAATATTCCTGATTTAACAGGTGGCCAAGCATTAGTCGACTTATGCGTTTTTGACAATACTTCTTCGTCTCTGTTGAAGCATGCATTTGTCGTACCAGAGTGCGTCTTTGATTTTACGACCGGCCATGGATTGGCGGATTTATTAGACATTTTTGTTGGCATTGTTGATATCCGCTTTGTTATATCCGCGAATGTCCGAGTTTGTTCGCGTGAATGATCCGTTTCTTGTTTTGGAAAAATTTCTTCAAATGCACTTAAAGCTGGTGGACTACTAGCAATACTTGACATAACTGATTCAGAAGATGACAGAACGTTCTCGCTACATCAGAATATGATAAATAAAATTATAATTTTTGTACGACAGAATGCAATATATATAAAACTTAAACAAAATAACGATAAAATAAAGATAATGATTATTTGTGCTTACTTGGACAATTGTAATTCTGATTGCAATTGAGGAAAATGTTGATAGGATTCAATATCTATGTCGGGCGTTGGATATATGCCAATTTGTCTATTTTCTTCTTCGATTATCTTTTTCTCTCTCTTTCTTTCTTCGCGTTCTCTTTGTTCTCTGTACTTCTGTCTCGAATTTAGTTGTTCTAATAAAAAAAAAAACAATATAAATCAACAATTGAATAGTATTACAAATTTCTAATATAAATCATAAAACAAAATATTATAAATAATCACCATGAAAAGCACGAAGGACTTCCTCTGATACCAATGGTGGTTTTAACTCTATTTCAGCCAATTCAAATGGACAAGTAACTGGTAAGTGGCAAAGATAACGTAATCTTCGTCTTAACTCTTCCGTGTAGATGCTTGCTTCCTTTTCGAGAAGCTTGCCTGTAATTACAGGAGGACAGTATTCCAAACTGCCATACTGCATTTCCAGCATTTTCACATTCGCCGCGTGTAGATACAGATGTTGTCCATCCTCCGCTAAAAAAAAAAGTTTATTAATATAATACTATAATCACTGAAATATTTCGGTTTTCCAACAAGACAAATAATGCAATATTACATAGTCATCCTAATAACATTGACGAACAAAAACGAAATGATTTACTATATCAGTTGTGCTTCTGATTCGAAAATGCCTAGTATCATATAGCATAAAAGATTAAAAATTAAATTTTTTAGTTTGCAAAATTACTTACCTTGGTAAAAGTAAGAAAATTTGCTAGAACTTGAAGCAGTCTGGCTATCACTGGAAACACTGTCTGTCGAAGACTGTTTTGCTAAAGATTTGTCATCATCTTTGCATGTATCAACATCTACTTCATATTTTTGCGATGTTTCTTCAACAATTTCTTTTTCTGTTATATTTTCAGTTAATGGAGCATCTTTAGATTCTGCGATCTAACATATATTTTATATTTTTTATTATTCTGTTATGTGGAATAATGGGTATATAATTATACGGTTAATATTACCTGCCACAATAGTTTTTCTTTCCTCTTTGATAGTTCACTGAGCGCTTGCTTGATATCAGGACCCATAGCTGGATTAATCTTCAACTCAAGTTCTAATTCTGAATTCTCACACTCTATGATGTTCACAATCTGAAGAGAATTTTTATTCACAACTATTACTGTTGTATGTACATAATAAATAATTTTTAATATACTTTTTTTAACTTACATCATTCACATTTGCGATAAGAAGTTTCGAATATATTTGATTATCAGCATTCTCCGAAACTGACAAAAACGTCGTTGGGGATCGAACAGCAGATTTCACAGGCGTTGCAAACAAAGAATTCTTTTCACGACGCATCAAACATAGATTGACTGTTTCGCCCAAATTAAATAACCTGCGCGTAATCTCAACCACGCTAAAAGATATGTATATAAAATAATTAAAATATTTTCATAAACTTCATGTAATATGTATTTATTATAATTTTACGCAAAATTACCTCTTCAAATCATTTTTGTGAAGATATTCATCGCAAATCGGACATTTGTAATTGCCTGTTTCTTGACAATAACGTAAATAACGGAGAATACAAGGCCAGCAATAAACATGACCACAGCGAGTCATTTTGCCTGCGACTGGTGGATGTAAACAAATAGGGCACGAGAGATTTTCTGAATTGTGTAATATCTGTAATAAATTAAATCAGATTTAATGTACTCATATATCAACATGTATGCTGATTTGTAATGAAAAAAACACTTACAATTTGTTCAATCGATTTCCAATCCACGAGAATATCTGGGTTAGTCAAATGCAAGGAGTAATCTCTACTTGCAGTCACAACAAATTGGCAACTAGCAATACACATAAAAATATATAAGAGTATATCATTTTTAATATAGTTTTATAAAAATTATTTTTATATACTTATTGTTAATATCAAATATATAAGTTTGAATATTACGTGAATATCTCGACACTCAATTTGCATGACTAAGAAATCAAGTAACCGGATTTCAAGATTCTGTCCGAAAAATGTTAAATGAAATGTAACATAATGTGTGTGTATGTGTGAATTCTACATAAAATAATCCTACTGAGCAACGCTGTTGTCTGAGAAACATTTCCACATAAATAAGCTACAATAGATTTATAAAATATCTTATATATGTATAGTTTTTATACATTAAATGAACTGGCTCTATTTACTTTAAGTAACAGAAAATGTATGACTTTGATCCGGATAATATCTGAGAATTTATTAATAAAAGATATCAGGAGAAAAATAAAAAGCACCTATTTATATTGTATTACTACCTAGCTTGTACAAATTGTTCCTTGTTGTATTTATGCCGCTGCACTGGTGGCAGCAATCTATTACTGTTGGAATTATGTCTCCCTACATCCCTGTTTTGTGCATCTCGCATCACATATCGCTCGTAGTGAAAATTCAGCAAATGATTGCCGTTCTTTTTGCTTCTTTGAACCAATACTGAGCCATACTCAGGCATCTTCTCCTCCACTACCTATAAATATGAAAATTATATAAAATATGATAATAAACTAAAAGAGGAGGAACATAATTCAAATGTAGACTCGACCTTGGAATTCTCCTCTGCACTGCCATGATATTGTCCTTTAGGTCTCTGTCTCTTAACAAGATCTTTTGCTTTCTGTACATTGTACCTTGTCGGCTGTACATCATCAGGGACGTTATTGGCGCCAGCAAGTTCTCTTCTGCGCAAAGTTCCCAGATGGAGCTCATTATTGACATCTGAAAGGACACACATCACAACGAAAAATACATAAGATGGCAAGAAGCACTAATAACAGCTTGTTTATTCGAATTAAGGCTCTCTGAGCAAGTGACCTTGAGGACATACCTTTGTTCTTTCTGGCATCAGCAGTAGTCCCCCTCGCAGGGGACAGCGTAAATTTTGACTTTATATCCATTTGCGAATCGACTGTAGTCAGTCTGGTAACTCGCCTCGTCGCAGCTGCAGTCTCCTCCATCTCCTCTCCTCGGAGAAACGATATTTTTGCGCGCACCCTTCATCTTCTTCAATAAGCCATGTTTCGTCAGTGCCAAAGTAGTAAAATGTGTCTCGATGTGACGACGGCCGGCAGTTGATGCGGTGCTGCACAGGGATGACGCGAACAGCGGTGAGCGAAACGCTCGTTCTCCAGGGAGCAGTCGGCCTCCCCTTTCGTCGCGGGCGACGATCTCAGGCCCTTAACCTTTAATGACGGTCACGACTCCGTGGTCACGACCCAAATGGCGAACGTAACCGTTCGCGGAAACGGAAGTGCTGGTGTTGTGTACGGTGCCACGACCGCTCGATAACTCACCATCATAGTGATTTCACCATCATATTCGTTATAACGATTTAAATCCGTCGAAAATTCGAGATTTTCGATCTTATAAATTACCCTGCCCTCTTCGATCGTAAACGGTTGTATCTGTCGGGACGTAATAATAATCTTGATTTTTGGAGCTGGTTTGACTTCAGTTGAAAACGCGTTCAAGGTAGAGAGATTACGTTGCTGAAAAAAACTATCGAGCGAACGATAACATAAAGAGTCAAATGCGTTTATTTTCTTGTCGAGCGTCGAGCAATCTTAAAATATACATATTGCTTCTGTATAAAGTAATATTTTATATTTTAATGAGTATTATATATAATTATAAAATCGTTAAATATTATTTAATTAATATTAATTAATACTTTCAATTCTTGTATGTTTTGCAATTCAGAGTGACATTATTATTCGAGCGTGTAGGTTGTCGATCACAATTATCGAATAAAAAGCATCCTAAGGTGCATTCCACTTGGTGCAATGTTTTTTTTTTTGCTTATGAAATCATTTTACCTTTATTACTTATCAAATGTTAAACAAGGATAAATATGCTCGCAAGCATTGTGAGTGTCAAATGGAACGCACCTATAAGATTTGTTTTTTACTGCTGCATTTTCTGAACTGGTAATAATACATGGTGCAATAAGTTGAAGTGAAACAAACGTATATTTGTTTTACTTCAACTTATTGCACCGGTTTAGAGTGCAGCAATAAAAAACAGACTTATACATAGTCTTTATGCGCACTCGTTTGCATTTAAAGTGAAATGAAAGGCCTGCTCTTTTTAGCTGAACTTTTGCACCAGTTCATCTTTTTTCCTCTTCTTTCCTCCTAAAGAGAAAAGGAAGGAAGATGAACTGGTGCAAAAGTTCAGTCAAAAAGAACAGGCCTGAACATATGTTTGACATTTGGCGAAAGCGAGAAGGAATTAAGTTCTAATTTATTCTAGTACAATACAGTACAGCAATAAAAAAACAAACCTAATAACGTTTTCCACTGGGAAAACTAGTGCCTGCAACACTGATGCAATTGATATGAGTGCAAATTGGTTTATATATTTTCAGTGTTAATAAAAATAATTTAATCCTTTCAAGGTTACGAGGTTATCGTAATAACAAAGAGTTTGTAATTAGAATGATTAAATTATTTATTAAGGGCCAGTTTCACCAACGCCAGTTAACTTAATCGGTCGTTGATTGACCAATCGCGTTTGCTGTTTAGTAGAATCGACCAATTACGGTTGACAGTTAATCACGATTAAGCTTGATTGGCGTTGGTAGAAACACTGAAAACATTTGCATTCAATTGCACTCAGTGTGCGCCAGTGTTGCACTAGTTTTTTCTTAATAGAAAACGCTGTTAATTGCATTTTATAAATATCGAATAGCAACTGAGGTTTATAAATAATTTGTTGCTCTTAAAATTAAACGAGACAAATACATATTCAAGTGTTGAAGAAAGAGAAAGCGAAGGCTCTGAATGCAAAAAGTGCAACACGAACAGACTTAAAAAATCATCGCCCCAATTCAACGTCGAACTTTCCAATGATCGTCCAGTGAAAAAATCCGACGCACCAATCGCTACGAGTAGCCGCATTCGCTGCAGCCAATCACAACGCAGCCGAACAGGACGCTCCCGGTATACACACACGTGGTCGGCTTACGTGCGCCGTTTTACGTATTGCTCCCAATTGCTCCTCTACGAGCAATCGCAGTCGATCGCGGAGGGTGGTGATCATCGAGATTTGCGTCAGCATCTAGAAACGCGTTGCAGGCCGACGACGCGTCCAGCAGGTCCAGCTGATTCTTGCAATCGTGCTCAACTGCGCGCCGGTGAAGATCCATTTTCAACGACATCGAGTCGACATTTCCTCGTTCTCGTGTGCTCGACATGGCAGATATGCCAGCGAACGTGGGTATCACGCGGAAAATGTCTTTCGGCATCAACGGCAAGCTCAACGGCGTCGAGAGCAAGACACCGTTCCTGATAGGCGTCTCCGGCGGTACTGCAAGCGGAAAGGTACTTATATCTTGCGTAGAATCGTTACATCTGAATCACACACACAAGAAAGGAATACATATTGTACATACACTTTAAAAAAAATTATCCTGAGATGAAAGGGAGTCTAATTTTTTAAGCGTTAAAAGATATTGTAGGTATTTAATGAAATAAAATTTCTAGAACATAATTCTTATTTACAATTCCTATTAACATTTCTTATATAAAATTTTAATTAATTTTATATAATAGATGTGACCAGAAGTTTTACGATCTCAAAAGAGTGTATGTACTCTTAACTGGTAATTCTAATTCTATGGAATTAAGTTGTAATATATATTAAGAACAACTGATCTTGGGGTTGTAAGAATTACTTGGAGCTTAATGAATTACATAATGAATGTGTTAGATTAATGAAAAAGGATTAATAAATTATACAAGTTATTTTTCACAAGAAATTCACAACTTTTGCTTTCTATTTTTTTTATTTCATATAATTTTATGTCGTTTGGCATTCCATAATATGAACAGATGTTTCAATTACTATTTTTAACTTCCATAAACTCATGTTTTTTTTATAGTAATAACTGTTTGTAAAAGAAAATAATCTGCAGTCTTCTATAATCTGCAGTAGATGTTCTTTATGTAATATATGAATTGATCATAATTTTTGCTTTATTTATTTAAAAAATATAAAGATTTATAAGAATGATGAAATCAATGATATGATCATATATAGTGATAAATTGTATTTTTTAGTCTACAGTATGCAAGCGTATAATGGAAAAACTAGGGCAAGTCGACATGGATCATCAACAGCGTCGCGTAGTCTGTATATCACAAGACAGCTTCTATCGTGACTTAACACCTGCTGAGAAAGTGAAAGCTGAGAAGGGGCAGTATAATTTTGATCATCCCGATGCCTTTGACGATGATCTAATCTTGCAAACGCTGCAGGATATACTTGCTGGTGTCAAGTGTGAGATACCTGCTTATGACTACAGGACAAACAGTTTGTATGTGTTACTTTAATATTAAAGTTAAAAATTATCTTTAGATTTATGATTGTTGATAATGCAGCGCACATATATATATACATACAATTAATAGGATTAAAGTAATATATATATAAAATAAATAAGATCTAGTGAATTAAAAGATGTTTACATATGAAAATCTTAGGCAAATTGCAAAATTATAAAAAAAAAATTACGAATTTATTTCAGAATGAAAGATCAAGTTACCACAATATATCCTGCGGATGTGGTACTGTTTGAAGGAATACTGGTGTTTTATTTTCCCAAAATTCGGGATTTGTTTCACATGAAATTGTTTGTGGATACTGATTCTGATACCAGACTTGCAAGGAGAGGTAATTCCGTACATATAATTTCAGTAATCTAAGTATCTGAGATACCTGTCATACTTGTATCATATTATTATAACATATTGTTGATATCTTCAGTGCCAAGAGATATAAAGGAACGTGGAAGGGATTTGGATTATGTCCTGAATCAATATATGAACTTTGTAAAACCAGCTTTTGAAGAGTTTTGTTTGCCAACAAAAAAGTTTGCGGATGTTATAATACCAAGGGGAGCAGACAACACAGGTAAATATATTATTATATGCATAACAATATTTTTATTGCTATTGTAATTATTTGATATCTCTCGCTTAATGTTCATTAGTGGGTTTATTGTTTGTGAATTTAGTGTGTTTGTCAGATATAAAAACATTTTTAATCTTTTTTTTTTCTCGGTTTTTATTGCATTTTATCATAATATTTCATTTAGAAAGATCTCATGTTTGATTGTGATATTAATCAAAATTTATTTTTTCAAGTTTTCTTTCTGATAAATTAATTCAAAATGATACAAATAAGTAAAATATGCTTTGGTACTATAATTAATGTTATTACTGGTTACAATACAGTTACAATGAGGATATATGCAAAGCACTCTAGAGCTGCAGTTCTTTTTCTTCTTAAGTGTAAACGCCAGAAAATGAAATATGTAGTAAAAATGAAAAAAAATTATGACTATTTTACAAAAATAATTAAAAAATTTATTAACTGTTAATAAAATAATTAATAGTTTGATTGTGAATTAAAAATAATTAAGAAAAAGATTTTATGACTAAAATTTTAATAGTCAAAATCTAATAAATAACAAAGATTCATTCCTCTATGAATTATGATTATTGACTCTAATTTTATAATTTGAAAGTTTATAAAAATATTTAATATTGCAAAGTGAAATATATCTTGAATATATAAATATATATTCTAATTTTTAGAATTAAGATAAATTATAGTGAACATTCCCGTAAATATTTGATTTTATCAATTAAAATTATTGAAATATAATTATTAATTATTAAAAAATCACTCTCTTTGCACAATTATTTGTAATAAACAAGGTACTTTCCAATTGCTTAATACACATCTTGACACAAACGTAGCAAATTTATTCACACATTTTCAATATTGATAAATAATTTAACCCTTTTAACGACATATTCTTTATTGTCACGATAACTTCAAAATCTTAAACAAAATTTAATTATTTATTAACACAAAAAATATGTGAATTAATTTGCTACATTTGTGTCAAGATGTGTTAAGCAATTAGAAAACATCCAAGAATTATAGCGAACAGTAATTAAATATATATTCAGTAACAGTAATAATGTTTATTATATTTTAACTTAAAGAAAACTTGAAATTTTAAATTACATATATAATAAGATATTTAATAAATTACATATTTAATAAGATTAACAAGTCAAGATACATAATCATCTAATATGGAGATATCACACTTTTATTTGACACTTATCTATACATATGGGAGACTTGTACATTAATTGTACAGTTTATAATCGCTAAAATATCCAATCATTATATGAAATTTGGATGCACATGTCAATTAATTATTTATACATTTAGTAATAATTAATTGTATACTATTTTAATAATACGGAATTATTTATACAGTAAATTTTTATTTTCTTTTTATTTGTATATTTAAATTGCATCCATTCAACTTGTTATATACCTCATGGGTGCTGCCTGGTATGCCGTGGTTGTGGATGTCAGAGCTACACCTACTTGAACTAAGCGAAAGTTTAAAAGAGACAGAGAATATCTCATGGGAAACCTATATGGTCTGGTTGTTGTATGTTTGCAGTGGCAATAGATCTAATAGTGCACCACATCTGGGATATTATGCGTTTGAAAAACGCCGAAAACTCAGCCGGGCAGCATCCATTCTTCCACCAGCGTAGGCGTACTTCGACCTCATCCGACACGCTCAGCAGATGACTTAAGCATGATAAGCTCACTCTGTCAAGCACTGCATTTTTTTCTAAATCACGCTCTTATGTATGACTGAATTCTATGAGACATTTTCCAATCCCTTTTTCTAATAATAAACGGAAAAGTAATGTCCGTTTTTGAATGCAGGATTACTCATCTTTATATCATCAATATATCAATTGGCAGTAACTTAAAAGAGATTAAGATGTATACAACATAAATAGTATGTTGATTAAATAAAAGAAAAAAACAAATAGATATGATAAATACTTTTGCTATGATATTTGTCTAATTAGATTAGAACAACTTCTGTCGAGATCTATCAATAATTATGTAAAGTATTAAATTTTTATATGAGACTTGGTATTTACTAATGTCTAGAATTTTTATTTTTACTGTGATACACAAACGTTAAATTGTGATCAATTAAATACAACCTGTCTTTAACAATTTTAATTTTATATGATGAAAACGGACATTGTTTATTCGCCAACTATGTATTATGTTTCTTTGACGGATTATATCTTACACTTATGGCGGAGAAATGGTGCTTTTTATGTACATTTTATTCTGACTAAATACATTAGCATAAGAATTACGATTCTAAATAATTAAAAAATGCATGAAATTGTGTAAATCCATTAAAAAAATAGGTGAGTTAAAAGGGGTTGGCAACAATACACAGTCAACACAATTGAATTTTTAATTTTTCTCTGAATTTTAATATTTTTAAATTTTTTCATTTTTGTATTATCAATAAAACTAACATCGCCTTTTTATATTTCTCATGTCTACTTATAAAGAAGTATATAATGTTTCTACATTTTTTTATATGAAAACTGTAGTAATAAGTAATAACGTACTTAAACTATGTCGAATTATTTAGACTGAGAGGATAAGAACGATTGTTTTTAATTTATATTTTTTTCGTCATTTAACATTATTTATTTTTCAATTTTAAAATGAGAAGAAATAAAATAAAAATTAAAAAATTTTAGAAATTTTTCGTGATTTCGAAACGTTAGGAATTCAATTTCATTAAATGTATCTGTATGAAATGTCGTTTTTATTCTATCCTTTACCGTTTATAACTTAATATCATATCACTTAACTATCTAGGTGATTTAATCTTCTGGACAATGTCTCAAGTATTAAATAAATGATAAAAGAAACTTAAGAATATGTATGAGTCTGTGCGATATTGTATCTGTGATATGTGTGTAAATTTGTATGTTGTGTACAAATGTATTTTAAATACCGCATACATTTTAACAGGGAATGGAAGAGTTATTTTACCGTTATTTTTAGTTACTTTTTATAATAACAATTTTTAATAATGATGTTGAAATTTTTTATGACTTTTTAATGACTGACTAAACAGTGAGATTACGCTCAGGTTAGGAAAGTCACTTTGAAAAGTAAATTGTCATCGTTACGTCTTACTTATTGATAAAAGTAATAAGTAATGACTCATTACTAATGAGTAACGCCATAAAGTTATTCCGTTACAAGTTACATTAAAAAGTAACGAGTTACAAATTATAAGTTATTAATTTTTTCAATAACGAATGACTGTTCCAACTCTGGCGTTACATCAGGCCTGTTCTTTTTAGTTGAACTTTTGCACCAGTTCATCTTTCTTCTTTTTCTCTTCAGAAGGAAAGAAGAGGAAGACAGATGAACTAGTGCGAAAGTTCAGCCAAAAAGAACAGGCCTATTATTATTATAATAAAAAATCTGCTATATATATATATATATATATA
>NW_017299882.1:951819-1008108 GCF_001594075.2 Trachymyrmex cornetzi | reverse complement strand
AGTAACGGCAGTTACAGTAACTAGTTACTTCCATTTCCTGCATTTTAGACATCTCTATAAGACCATTCAATTTTTAATAACTTATATATTTTGCATTTGCATTTTACATAATACTTTAGAAATGTAATCACATGCAAGTATTTCCTAGCACAATTAGTTAAGATGCAATTTATCTAGTTTATAGACTTATCTTGAAATATTTATCTCTATTGCATTCTATAATATTAATTATTGTATGTAATTACATACAAGCGCGCGCATACATGATACATCCAAATAGTCAGTTCCTTTCTGTACAACAAAAATCTCGGAAGTTTTGTTTAATATAATGTAATTCTCAATAGGATGATTCTATAAGATCATACATATATCATTGTACCTCTTTCTTATTTTCAGTATACAAATAATTAAATTTGAATTAAATTTCTGTTAAAATCTTTTGGTTTGCTAACTTCTTAATTCATTAAAATCTTTTAATTTGTTAATATATATAGCTTAAATTTTAGTAAGTTTTATTGAGAAGCTTCGATTTTGAGATTACTAATCCGCATCAATGAATACCTGTAGTCGAGAAAGAGTGCGAAAGAGAAAGAAAGAGAGCACCAGTTCTGGGGCACTTGCATATTGTTAATAAAAAAAGAACGAAGATTTCTTGTATTTGCAAAACATAAATACAAGTGTGTTATGCATAATAAAACCATACGTAATCCTAATACGATCACAGTTATTATTTGAAATAGTAACAATTAATTCTTCAAGTATCCACAATTTTATATTGTTCCAAAATGTATGATATATTGCAAATAAAGCAATTCATCTTATTCCCGACGTAATTGCGTATATATTCGCGATTATGTACTGATATTTCGTGATCTGTTGCAGTGGCGATAGATCTGATAGTGCAGCACATAAGAGACTTCTTAAGCAACCGAGGTAGACAAATGGCGGGACCTGAAAGTCCAATAAGCAGGGTAGAGGGATTATTCAAGAGGCCGCATTAATTTTTGAGACCTTAACATGTTTTAGTTAGAGTGATCCGCCAAGTCATGTTTTATTTCAATACTCGAATATATTTTTTATATAATTTTAATTCTATAAAGCAGAAAGAAAAATTTTTTTAGATCAATGTTTTAGAAGGCATCATTAATGATATTTTTAGCGTTTGCATTTTGCAGTAATTTTATTTGAGTGAAAATTATTGAATATTATAAAACTAAAAATTCTCTTATACTTGATATTTATATAAAATATACAGGATGTGATCAAGATATGTAGCAGAGCTATAAAAGCAAGATACATGCTGTAGGGTAAAGATGTTCATATGCCTAACAAGATCATCTTTCTTATAGCATTATCACTTTGCTATACCTTCAAGTTACATCCTACATATGCAAGTCTTAAAAGGCACTAATATCAAAGAGCATACATTATATTATGTGTGGCACAATTGAAACTATTAATTTATAGAACAAATTAGATATTGTTAAAATATAGGGATATTTATGAGTAATTATGAGGCTTATATAATGCAAAAATAGAAATTTTCCTTGTTGACATTTTTGTGTTCATTTAATATTTTATATTTAACCATTTATTCTTCTATACATATACATTATATATTTAGACATAGAAAAGAAAATTTAATAATTATGACGTTATATTAAAAATTCTTATGTGTAAAAACGTGTAACGTTTTTTTATATAGAATTATTGATAATAGAGTTCTAAGTTCATGCCGTCATGTATCTCATCTGAGGCAGTGTATTAAGGAAGATTTCTTAAGAAATACAAGATATTTGACAAAGTATTTTGACTCGGTTTTTCACAGTAAAGGATACAGTCCTGCAACTTTATATGGTCCTTGAAAATGGTATACCACTTCTTTAATACGATCTTCTCCCAGTGTGTTCCAGTTTGGGCAGCTATCAATTTTTTCAGGTCTCCTATGGTGTCGTCTGGGTTGCATTTCACTCTAACCTTTTTACCGAGACGATCGTTGCATGTTATCTCTAACATTTTTTAAGGATAATTTTCCTAATAATATTACAATATTATTTCGACATACAATTAATATTTATTCATTTTTAATCGGTTAATTTCCGAATATCCAGAAATTGGGTACATTTATTAAAAATTTTTTAACGTAAGATTAAAAAAAAAGCACACTTACTGATAAAGTTTTCGCGATCTGACGCGAAAGAGCAGATGACAAGAACAATTTTAACCTTTCTTCTTGAAAATCAAAGTAATTTAACCTTTTTTCTTGAAAATCAGAGCAAACGATTTGTGTTTTTTACGTTTTCGAGGTTAGGGGAAACACTGACAAATCGGACAATAATTGGAAAAAATGCTCGATCGATATACAATGTTGATGATTTTATCCGCGGTCGGTAAAGATGGCTTAGAGTCACCCAATATACAAGAATTCAAAGTACATCGAGTCCGCCATGTTGAATTCCATCAAAAAAGCTAGGTACGTCGTGCACTGTACGAGGAGACATCTCTCCTCGACAATGACATGTTGCTATGTTATTGCGAGGAAGATAGAGCGTTCGCGCTTTTCCACAAGGCTACGACAAAGGCTGCTACACGGCGAGACATCCGCATGAGAGTGTGCACCACCAAGCCCGATGGCGAAACCAGAGCGGCTTCGCTTTACAATTCTGGATGATTTGATACTTTTACGAGAGGTCTCGAGGCAGAACCCATATGAGGAGAGCGACAGGTGGAAAACCGTTGCCGAGCGAGTCGTGAACGCGACGCAAAAGAACTTTAGTTTACGCTGCGTCAAGGAGCACGTCGATCACCTGCTGAAAATCTGGACTAGAGAAGGCCGCGCACATTTGAAGAAGTGAGTAAGCACATGTCGCTTTGTTTTAATTAATTACATAAGATGCATTGATAATTGATATCTCCTCTTAGATTGCTTTCCTTTTAGGAAAGACATAAATGTCATTCTATTTTTGTTATTCATTGAATACATAGAATGAAATAAAGAAGGATAGAACAATGTTTGTGTCAAGCGTGTCTTCTAAAAAAAGAAAGAAACCTTAGATGCGTTATTAAAGTAATATTGGAGGCTTCTCATTCAGCGACACATGTGGTCTGTTTAGAACTTTCTTTCTCGCTTTCGACAAATATCAAACATATATCTATTTCACTTTAAGTTTAAGTTCCAAAAATGTACACTGGTTCAGCCACAGAAAACAGACCTAAGAAAAACAGAGCTTATATCATTACATGAAAGCACTTATTGTTTCCTATTTTGTTGAAAAACATAAACATAACTTCATGGTTATAAAGAGATTTATTGAATGTTTTTATTGTACCTTCACTAATTTTTAGGTCAGGTACTGAGGAACAGTACAATGAAAAAGAGGGACTGCTACAGCAAATACAAGACTTGCAAAAAGAATTCAGGCGTTCTGGCAAAGGCTCTAATGCACAGAAATCAAGACTACAGAGGGATGTGACTTTAGAGAACATTTCTGATACCCTAGAAGTGATAATAGAAGAACCAACTGTACCAACAATAGCAACATCTATACCTTCATTCACGTCTTCAACATTTTTGCCAATTGCTTTACCATCGCCAACTTCATCATCTTCCTCCTCGTCGTCGACTCCACTAACTTCAGGGAGCCCATTGCAGTCGCCAACCATGTCACCGTCGAGAACGGTTGGTCCAATAAGAAACAAAATACGCCACGATGCGTTGAAGAAATCGACGTTGCATTTTTTGCAAGAAAGACATAAGAAGGAAGTAGAATTTCAAGAGAAACAATTCCACTTGGAAGAGAGGAGAATTCAACTCGAGGAAGAAAAATTTAAGATGGAAAAAAAAGAACGCGAAGCAAGACTGGAATTGGAAATCGAAGAAAGGAGACAAAGGATCGCTGTATCCAAACAGAAACAAGAGATTCTCGAAATATTGTTACAATTAATACATAAACCTTGATTATTTTTGTAGCTTTTCTTTGTTTTATTGATTTATAAATAAAATTATTGTTAAAAAGATATGTATTTTTGCACAAAGATACTTATTTATACATACATAAAAGAAAAGATTGAAAAGTGTGTGAACAGATTTTGGTTATGCAAAACATTTAATTCAAATAGTATTACTAGGAACTTTTTTAAAAAATAATTCATTACCGTTATTCATTACAAAAAGTTACTCATTATCTATTGGGAAAAGAATTTTGTTATCATTTCTCAAAAAATACCGAGTTGCTAAAATTTCTAATATTTTAATATTTTTTTAGAGTAACACATCCAATTAATTATGTTATTAATTCACAACATGATTAAATGTAATACTCCATTCTTTTTAAATTCGCTTATACATACACGTTTCATATATATTTGTTATACATGTACAAAATAATTATTATACTGATTATCATTATTTAAAAAATTAACTGGATATATCGTTACCGTTACAAATGAAAAATATAACGTCATTATAATTTATTAACAGTTACAAATATATAGTTACGGTAACAGTATTACAAATCATGCGTTACTATTCAATTCTGAATATTATATTACTATAAGTATATCTTTTATCTTTTTGGTAAATATCTTTTTTGTTATGAAAATGAAAATAATTAAAACACAATATATCGATATGAACGTTTTGTTTAGATAACAAATTCAATCGTATTATTTAAAATTCTAAAATATATGTTTTATATTTATCATAAACGTATTTAACATCTAGACCGTAATTTTTCAAGTTCAAGTTCAGAAATCCTCGATAGTATAGTGGTTAGTATCCCCGCCTGTCACGCGGGAGACCGGGGTTCGATTCCCCGTCGGGGAGGTTTTCTTTTAATTTTTTTTTCATTGTTCATTACACAATATATATTTTATTACTTTGTTTACTACCAATTACATTATTAGTAAATATATTGTAATCTTAATAATTAAAATAATAAAAGTTATATTATCTCAATATAGAGGACAGTTTATATGCTATCTAGGGCTCACTAGTTATATACTGTAATGCGCCTTTGTAATGATGTAGGTAAAGCCATTAGTTTAACAAAGTACTGTGATGAGAAAATTCAGTGAATTAACATTTGGAACCAAAATAGTGTCGAAGTGCTATTCTAATCTGATTCTGTTAAAAAGTCAGAAATCCATACAGGAGTCTGGAAGAAGAAAAACCTGATTCTATTATTATCGAGAATGCCCGGTTACTGTGTTGAAAATTGCTAAAACCGCAGCGAAAAAGGCTGAAGTTTTGAATAACCGCGCGTCATGGAGCCAAAATGGCGGCAGTTCACGATACTTTGTTAATCTAGTGACTTTAAATCTAGAGTTCTAATCGAGCTGTGTTCAGTATAAAGGCCGCAACACAAACTTTTGCATAACGCATAGTGCATAAGCGAATCAACTAATCAGAAGCTTTCCTTTCCTCTCATTCCATGGAAAAGAAGAATTTCGATTGGTTGATTCCATTATGCACTATGTATTATGCGTTATGCAAGAGTGTGTGCTGCGGCCATTTCTACTCATTGCTTGGATAGCTTGTGGATAGGTCATTCTCCTTCCAGTAGTATAAGTTTTATGCTGAGATCAAACCTAACGAAATTGTAAGAAGAAGAACAAGACCGTGGAAGAGTATTGTTATTAGCAACAGTCACAATGGTAACAGCATTAGCATTCGTTGCACTTATGCAAGAATTAATAGATTCTTCTGAAAGCAGTGATGAAGATGATGAAATGTTAGAAGTAATAATGGAAAGTTCTAGGAATACAAATCTTAAAAGGTATGCACGGAAAATCGTAAATTATATGGAAGAAATAATACTAGCGTTAATAAAGGAAGAGTTTAAACCTCATATCATATATATTATTTACTAATATTTTATATTTTACATCATATTTTTGCACGAGCCTCACGTTATTTTAATTTAATGGTTAAGACAGCAGCAACGGAATTCTGTAACTTGTTATGCAATCGTTATGTGCTCATAACGACAGTTGCGCAGATATTTTATATAGTAAAAAAGCTGCGCAACTGTCGTTATAACTGTCGTTATTGTTTTAACGAGTTACAGAGGCTGTGTTCCAAATTGACTGCCAGCACTGAAAAAGCTACAGTTTACGTTGCGTGTACTATAGATTTTCAGTACTTGCAGTCAATTTTGGAACACAGCCAGAATAGAGGCTCTGCACAGATTTTTGTACAACACAATACATAGTATATAAGAGAATTAATCAATCATAATACCTTTCTTTTCTTCCATTTCACAGAAAAGAAGAATTTTGATTGGTTGATTTTCTTGTGCACTATGTATTATGAAAAGGTTCGTTCACGTTGCATACTCCAACATGCTTCAACATGTTCCTACCATAGATCCTACTCTCTAAAGAGCGCGTTTGAGTGAGTAGAAGCTACAATAGGAGGAAGTAGGAGCATGTTGGAGCATGCGACGCAAACAAACCTAAAATCTCTATTGTAACCTTTAAGGGTCCTCTACATAGAAGTCGTAGATGGTCGTGAAGTCTTAAGTAGGAAACCAACCAATCACAATCAAATATAAGGAGAATACTCGATTGGAATTGGTCAGTTTCCTACGACTTAAGACTCCACGACCGTCTACGACTTCTATGTAGAGGACCCTTTCGGGTGTTTCTTGAAACGATCTTTGATTATGTCTTATTTTGTATTAAGCCAAAACTAAAATTAAGAATAATGGGGCACAATTAATTTCCAGGGGGTTTATTATGATTCTTAAAACAAGATAAAATCTACAAAAGTGAGCGAATTTACTAGAATGTAGAATAATTTCATATTGATTAACACTTAATGAATTTGCTTACTTTTGTCACTTTTACTTTTGTAAATTTTCACTTTTGCAATTTTCATTTTTGTAAATTTTTACTTTTGTAAATTTTACTTCATTTCAAGAATCATAATAAGTCCCCAGTGAATTAATTGTGTATCTTGAAATAAGATAAAAATTACCAAAATGAACAAATTCATTAGAATATTTTATTGATCACTTAATGAATTAACAGCACTTAATGAATTGGTTTGGCTTTTGTAATTTTCACTTTATTTAAAAATACACAATCGGTCCACTGGGGACTTATTATAATTCTTAAAATAAAGTGAAAATTACAAAAATGAGCAATTTTTGTAATTTTTGCAATATGTATTGGAATATTTATAATTTGTTGATCAACATCTAGTAAATTTGCTCATTAATATTAGAATATTTATGATTCATTAGTCAGCATTTAATAAATTTGTTCATTTTTACCATTTTTGCTTCAAAATATACAATTGATTCTCTAATTGATGGTCTATTACATTGCTAATTAACAAAAACGAGATAATAATTTCTCATCAGTTGTAATTACTAGTCACCGGAGAATATAAGTGATCTAATTGAGACATTCGCATCTGAGACCCTCCTCAATCTATTAGAAACCTGTTATACCGAAATATACGGTTTCTGATAGGATAAAATCTTAATGTTTGTTCTTATTAATATTTTCATTATTGTGTATATGGCCTTATGGAATATTAAGAAAAATACAATTATCGGTTCATATTAATTTTATGTTTAGGATGCTAGAAATCGTTCTGAGATTTCGGATAGAGAAAGAATTAAATCATAATTGACTTTATTAAACAGACCTATTGTAGGCCGGTATTTATAATCTGTTTTTATTTCAAGATCGTCTTAGGCAATGGCTGCGTTCAGCAGAGAAAACAGCTTTGCAAATTCTTGAATATGATTGGTTTATACATTTAGATCCAATGAGGAACTAAGGGCAAGACCAATTATATTGAAGAATTTTACAACAGTTGCAAAGCTGCTTTCTCTGCTGAACGCAGCCAATGTTTTAAGATGCTAATATGGCCTTCTGATCGGTTTGCGACATCCTAAGACTTAAGAATCTTGAATATGGGTGCTTTCCAGCAAGGACACAATCAAACACAGTGTAACACAGTGAATCGTTTTATTTCCAATTATATTGAAGAATTTTACAACAGTTGCAAAGCTGCTTTCTCTGCTGAACGCAGCCAATGTTTTAAGATGCTAATATAGCCTTCTGATCGGTTTGCGACATCCTAAGACTGTACTTAAGATCTTGAATATAAGAATCGATTATGAATACCGTCCTTTTAAACTTCGCTTTATCACTAACGGATTGGCCGGTATATATATATATATATACCATAGTCAGATCTTATATTCAAGACCGTCTTAAGTACGGTCTTAAAATATGTTCGCATTTGCGTCTATTGAACCAATTAGAAAGGTATTGCTTTCCTTCTTGAAATGACTAGCAATCGCCAATCGTAATGATGAACCCAACATTATACTAGATTCATACTACGTATGATATGCAATAGAAGAATTTGTCTCCTAGGCCGGTATTCATAGTCGTTTCTTATATTTAAGGGTCCTCTACATAGAAGTAGACGATCGTGGAGTCTTAAGTCGTAGGAAATCAACCGATCACAATCGAATATAAGGAGAATACTCGATTGGAATTGGTCAGTTTCCTACAACTTATAGCGTTTTCGGCCCGATCGGGTTTGCACCAACCTGGGTTGGATTAATCTTTCCTATTGGTTGATGTCACACGCTCTACCAATAGGAGAGCGCAAAACGCCATTAATCCAACCCAGGTTGGTGCAAACCCGGTCGGGCCGAAAACGCTATTAGACTCCACGACCGTCTACGACTTCTATGTAGAGGACCCTTTAAGGCCGGTATTTATAGTCGATTCTTATTTTAAGACCGTCTTAAATAATGTCTTAAGTCGCTAATGCGGCCCTCTGATTGGTTCATGACATCTTAAGACTGTACTTAAGACGGTCTTAAATATAAGATCTGACTATGAATACCGGCCCATGATCGCCTTAAGTTCGATCTTAAGATGTCTTAAGACGCTAATGCAGCCCTCTGATTGGTTCGTGACTTCTTAAGACCGTACTTAAGACGGTCTTGAATATAAGATCTGGCTATGAATACCCTAGAGAAAGCCGGAATCAGACTACGCATTGAAGGTTGAGATTGAAGATTGAAAGATTGAAATTTAACCAATCAAAACAATAGGACCTAAAATTCCTTTGTCCCGAGTGGTCAAATTTTAATCTTCAATCTCAATCTTTAATGCGTAGTCTGATTCTGGCCTAACTAGAACTGAATTCTTTTATTGGATATCGTGCGCAGGGTGAATGGTGTGAATCCACCATTAAACAGATCTTGTAACGTTTCGCGATACGCCGGAAGATGGCGGAGGCGATGCGCGCGCACCGACAGCGCCAGCTATACTCCGTTCGGTTGAGCAAGCGTGGCTAATCAAAGCACCAAAAGGTAAGCCGCGAGGGCTGTTTATTTTTGGTTTTTCGTCGGGTAGCTGTGCTCCGCGTTGGCAATTTGCACGAGTAATGCGCTTCCTGGCCGCGTCCCATTGTGCATCGTGTTCGAAAAACAGCTGACGAAGCAGCAATGACCACGGAAACGTAGGTGTGAACGCGCCGGACGGGCCTTAACTTGTCGGGCATCTTGCCTAGTAAAGCGAGCTCCATTGCACACCCCCGCGCTACCCTCCGTCCTACGTTTATCTGTCTGTACGTCCGTCCGTTATTCTCACCCCCTTCACCCCCTGTCGCATCCCGCGTTCGCGCTGTTCTAACCAATTTTGCCTGCACACAATGTGGGCAACGACGACGACGACAACGACGACGACGACGCGTTCACACACCGTGTGAAGGAGCCACCGAGCGAACGAGAAAGCGTGACTGAGCGTGACACGTGCAACCTCTTCATCGGGCCTTGGTCGCTTTTCTCCCCGCTTACTACGTCTAACACTTAATAACGGAATTCTCCCCTCGGTTTCTTTTGCCGCAGGAAAATGAGCAGCTCCGAGGAGGTGTCCTGGATCTCGTGGTTCTGTGGTTTACGCGGGAACGAGTTCTTTTGCGAGGTGAGTGATCAGGAGCGCAACCTCAATCTTACCTTCGATGTATTTAAAAACTCAGCAATACATACCTTTTGACACATTTTTATACGTATTTTTTTAGACATATTTAAATCTTTAAATTTTTCCAATCGTGCGAATTGTAGGTTTGTTTTTTTTTTTTAAAGCAGAACCTGCATGGTTTAACTTTTTCCTTTTTCCTTTATCTTTTATTTCAAAGTCATATATTTCGTTGTGTCCATGATGCTAGAATGTTTCATAATCTCACATGGAGTAGAAATTAACAGATCATATTTGAGTAATGAGGTTGGTCAATTTTCTATCTGTCTGAAATTTATTTTCTAGCATGGTGGATACATGAAGTCTAAAGTTTTATATTACATGCTCCAACATGTTTCAACATGCTCCTACTATTAGCTCTTCTTTAACGAGCACGTTGAATGAATAGGAGCTATGGTAGGAGTATGTTGGAACATGTTGAAACATGTGATGCAAACTTCTGTTTTCTATCGATCAACTAGTACATACTTTTAGAACTTAGAGTGGAATAGGTATATGTTTGATATTTGACAAAAGAAAGGAGTGAAAAACAGACTTGTGTTTAATATTGGAAAGCCAAATTATTCTTACATCCCTTTGACATAATTAATTGATAATATAAAAATAAACAAGAGTAGAATCAGGATTACAAGGAATATTACGTCGTTTTCCGATTCATAATCATTTCATTAGCCATCTTATTACATGTATGACTGATGCTGTTCTTTAAAATATACAACTTAATTCTTTTTCTAAAACTTTGTAATTTTTTATTATAATAATTATACACTTTAAATCCTATCACCTTTCCATGTAAATTATGTCACATTAAACATAAGGTACTACATTTTCATATCATTTCGTATCATTAATTTATCATTTAATCTGCATCACTGTTAAAAATCAATTAATGTCCTCTCTGTTTTGTAATTTATTTTAGTAGTATTTCTTAAACTAATTAAGAGTCACAAAAAAACAACATAATAAACATAAATCTCTATTTATTTAGTGATGGTTTATGAATTTAGATGAAGATATTGCCTAGTGGACAAAGTTTATTTATTATTAAAAGTGTATTTCTAATTTTTTTCCAACATGTTTCTGGATCCAAGAATAAAATATAAGACTTTACTATATATTTATTTCATTTAAATCTTATCTAGGTGGATGAGGACTATATTCAAGATAAATTCAATTTAACGGGGCTGAATGAACAAGTACCACATTATCGCCAGGCATTAGATATGATTCTTGATCTTGAACCTGGTAAGTTTTTTTAATAGCAATAAACTAAATTATTATTGAGTGTATCAAATAAATTGAAAACAAACAAAGATATATGTCATATGATTACTTCTAACATTTCTTGTTCAATTTTTATTTGTTAGATGATGATCTGGACGATAATCCAAATCAATCAGACTTAATCGAGCAGGCTGCAGAGATGCTCTATGGTCTCATCCACGCACGTTATATACTTACCAATCGTGGCATCGCTCAAATGATCGAAAAGTACCAAGCGGGCGATTTTGGTCATTGTCCACGAGTTTATTGTGAATCCCAACCAATGTTGCCACTAGGGCTTAGTGATGTTCCTGGCGAGGCAATGGTCAAGAGTTATTGTCCTAAGTGCATGGACGTTTATACACCGAAGAGCTCGAGACATCATCATACTGACGGAGCGTATTTTGGAACGGGATTTCCACATATGCTATTCATGGTTCACCCTGAATATAGACCAAAACGTGCGGCAAATCAATTTGTACCTAGGTAAGTATCAGATTACTTTTATCAACGTATAAAAGTATTTTTAGTAACGGAATAATTAATTGTATGTCAAAAGAGATTAAAGTTCAAAATACTATTTTTGGTTGGGAAAATTTTAAACTAAAATTTTGTAATTTTATGATTAAATTATATAAATAAAATGAAATTATATTTATGTAATAAATATATTATGCAAATGTATAAATAATTCACTTTTACTGAAGGGACCTCAGTATTATTGTACACATTCTACTAATAGATTCTAAAATTTTTTCTGTAGATTCTATCAATCTTGAATGATTACATTCATCTATTTTTGTTCATTATTGTCTATATGAACAAAATAATTATTAAATATAAAAGATAGAGGTGGTTGGCTGATGACCAATCTTAATCTTTTTTTACCGATATATGCAACATATTTTATTGCAATTACTTAAGCATATGTAGCACGTATTCATTCTAAATGTGTAAGACTAAATTTTTCGCGTATATAGAATATGAAATTAAGAGAGTTTTTATTTTCCAGATTATACGGCTTTAAAATTCATCCTGTAGCATATCAGATTCAGCAACAATCTGCATCCACGTTTAAAGCACCATTACGGGCTCTCAACTATAATAACGGGAAACGTTAAAATTATCTTCGGAGTAGCCTAGAATACTTCCTTTCATTACTCGCAATTCCTAATTTCGTCCTTAAAGATTTAAATAAAATATTTTTTATATCTCTGTTTCCTCAATATGTTGTCGCGCGAGGAAGAATACGTTTTACAAAGCCGCTCATAACTTTTTCGATTCATTCATTGTCTCGACGCTCTTAAATTCTTGACATTGTACGAAGAGAAGAGAAAACGAGGAAAAGAGAAAGAGAGGGAGAGAGAGAGAGAGAGAGAGAGAGAGAGAGAGAGAGAGAGAGAGAGAGCTGAGAGAGAAGAGCGAGCGTTTAGTTCCGTCGTGTGAATCATTGTCATGTTAATTTAAATTGTAGCAACAGTCATTTTCGTGAAGAACCAATATGATGTTTGTATAGAAACTTTGAGCATTATTCATTAAAAATAGAGGGAAGGAGAAGGAAAACACGCTTAGAATAATTACTAGATCATAAATAAGAAGAGAGATGATGATTATAAATAGAACACATACCCGTTTTGTACGAATCGCTTGTGTCATCATATTTGCTGCCAAGTAGTTCCTAATATGTGCAGGAGCGGACTTCCTGGAAAAGTTGAGAAGCGAATAGTACCGGGTTTACATTGGTTCTTTTCAAGACGAGAGATAATGTATAAAGGAGAGAATAGCTATTAAGTATAACTTAATTTAATCGCCGAGTAATTTGTGCGCGAACTGTGACAGAAACGATTTATTATTATTAACAATTGCGTAGGTAGTGGACAATTTACAACAAAAACTGTAAAGCGTGAGACAATATTTCAGAGGAGGAGAAGCTTCAGAAACGAAGACTGTGCATTTCCCAATGAGAGAGAAGAGGACTAAGCCGACTGTTTCGGTTTCTATCACAGTTCCCGAGACATTTTTATGGACATTTAGCATCGGTGGGAGGACAATTTCGCAATTAGGAGATAAAATTCTGTGTACGCCATTTTTAACATACAGCAGCAAAACTATTACTAGCATTTCCTTCATTTTTGTATTAAGTACAATCGTTTGTGAAACGATGAGATTGAGTCAAATAGATTTCATATTTGATATCTAAATCGGTTGGTATTAAGGAAAACTGTTGTATTGTATTTTCCACTTTAAATTAAAATATTACTTATTTACACGTTCTTTTTCTTTTATAATTATATAACAAATTTATTTTACAGTAGGTTTGCATAAATATGTCATTTAATTACTATTACCATATATCAATTGCATTTACATATAAATTATTAGATCGGTACATTTGTCCGCAATCTGTATCTCACATATACAAATACAGTTAATTTTTATAAGACTAATGTTAACGTCTCAACTGTGATCGAGCGATTCACTTATCACTGATCTTTTGTTGCTTATGTTCTGCGTAAATTTTAAAGAAAAGTATATTTTCAATGCGTTAGCAATAAGAATACAAGTTTCTCGTCCAAAAATTCCCTAAGTATCAATCGATCAGCGAAACAGTTGTGGTCGAACTTGCACTATGAAAGATTTTATGTTAAAATTTAAAAATCAAATAAATTTGCTATTATCAAATCTTAAAAGACCGACTAATTAATTTCTTTATTTAAAAAAAATACGCAAATAATTCAATATAAATTTAATTTAAGGTTATTCTATTAATTACTTGATCATTAAAAATATTTATTACTCTTACATATGTTTAATACTTTTATTTAAGAGTATAAATAATATTTATAATCAAATTACATACAATATATAAATAATATATATAATGAATAATATTCTAGTAATATACTAATATTATTATTATGTATTTCATAAAATATAAATAAATTTTTATATATGTGTATAAAGACACAAAAACATGACAGATTCTACATTCAAATATCCCGCCAAAGGCGGGGAATTTCTCCCTAAAATATTCTTATCGTATTTTACTGCTAATTGTCCCTAGACATTGACCAATGAACGTCGCGCTGGCGAGTTCAAACGCCATAGTCGCCATATGTGACATTCCGGCCGACCGGTAGAGTTTCGAATAGTCTCCAACAGGCATCACAGACATTAAAGTTTGAAAACGATGCATGAAGTGACGATGTCATGTAGCGTACGTAGATAGAAATCGTACGAATGTAACAGAATGTAAATAACATCCTCGCATAACGTGTAAATTGATGTAAATGGACTCGTGATGTGCGTGTATAGTGTATAGTCAGAAGCAATGAGGTTCCGACATTTTTTTTCAATGGGTTACGGAATGTAGCTTACCGAGCGATTGGTTCTTATTCGTGAATTCATGAATAAGAACCAATCGTTCGGTGAGTAAGTTGCATTCCGTTCCGTAACCCATCGGAAAAAAAGTGTCGCAATCTCATTGCTTCTGACTATGCCTTTTGTTGATCGATGATTCGGATCTACAGAGACTGCTCAGTTTGACAGGTGCGTGTTTCGTCCATTCGGAACTAAGATATTCTCTGAATTCTCTGTGGTCTGTGTGCTTTGATCGCGAGACCGATCGCTGAAGAATAGATTTGAGGTCGATTTCTTGATGGATTCCTGGCACACACGTGAGATACGTCTCTTCAGGTAATTGTTTACTTTGGGAAAACTTATGGAAATTAAGCTAGTTGGAAATCTATTTTGTAGAAAGAGAGAGGAAAAGAAAAGCTAATTAAATAAACAATTAACTCCTATTTATACTACGCTTTTCATAATGACAATCACAAATTTGTTGTTTGTGTAATGTTTTCCTAATTAAGGTAATAAAAGTAATTTCTTATTTAGCTCCTATAATAGATTATATAAGAAATTATTTAGTATATATAAAAATAAATAATTTCTGAATAAATTTGCCAAGTAGAAATTTTTAACAGTGAGAATTTAATTATATTGCAATGGAATATGAAATTAATATTAATTCATACCCATATAAATGATATGATTTGTGTTTCTATATTGTATATTGTTTGTTTCAGTACAATCATTATTTTACGATGAAAACAAGTAGCTATATAGAAAACTACATATTAATTGTTATATTTTATTTTATTTAAATCTATTATGTATAAAACACATTTAATACATATTATATGTTTAACATATTTATTTTGTATTATATTTGCTATTTAAATCTATTATATATTCAAGCCTTATTTAAGAAATGGTTGCTCCATATAATGTTCCATATAATGGTAAAATAACAACTTATTCAATTTGTGTGTTACACAAACGCTTCATTATAACATTTTTAAGTTTTATAGATATCTTTTTAAAGCTGTATTAAAATAGAGTTGTTAAGTCTTTGTGTTTCAAGATTTCATATAAAGATTATGATATATTTATTGTATTATTTATATGTTATTTTATGAAGAAACTGTTTCTATGTCATATTGATCATTATTTAGTATATTAGTTTAAGAATATTTTGGGTAAAATATCACATTTTTTATATAAAATTTTGAGACATAAAAACTTAACATGTGACTTTATTTTTAATACAGCTCTATCATAAAAAGATATTTATAAAACTTTAGAATTTTGTAATTCTTTAATAGAATGTGATAATTTTTAAAAATATTTTAGTATATATATTTGAAGAAGAGATTTATAATAATTAAAATAATACATCATTATTAAAAAATGTATAATATTCTTACATATAATATTGTTATAATTAAGATTATTTTAAATAAATTTAGTAATAAAAGTATATCTATTTTTAGTCGAAAAAATGATAAGTTTATAAGAGAATTACACATGTGAACAATATCTTGTAATTTCTGTTAATATTTTATTAAGTCTATTTGGCTTTATATGTCAAAGTCTTTTAATGATTCTTTTTTCTATGCAAATATATCAAAACAAAATTCACAATTATTGCAATTGGTATAATTTCTGATGTTTCATGTTTGTCAACATTTTTTTAAATAAATTAACTGTAATTGATTATAATACATTGATATATGTGTTCAATCATACTGTTTTTTTCTTATAGAGATTAGTGAAGATTACCTCAAAAATCTTTAATAATGTCGGATCTTACGACAAATACATCTTATGACAGATGCAGTTTTGATAATATAAGCGCTGGCAGATTACTTGCACAGAATGTCACACTACCAAAGTCTCAGCCAGTACGCCTCAAAGCGCTTCTAGCATGTGAAAGCGATGAGGACGATGACGATGAGAGCGAGGAGAAACCCTGTCAATCCGAGGATAAGTTAGACAATTTCGAGCCTTTGCCGCAAGACGACTTTCCTGAAGTCCTACAGGAATCGCCTGTACTTAAAACTACGTGTGTATTGCCAAAAGAGGATATTGAAGTTGTGACTAATACTTCTATACAAGAAGAACTAAACTTTAATAGGGAACAATGTAAAGTTAGCGATATAAATTCTGAAAATCATATTTCACTTAGCGATTCGAGTAAACTAGAGACTTGCAGCTCTAAACATAAAGAAAACTCACAGGAATATCACATTGCAACAACGTTTGCTTCAGGGAATCAAGCAAATACTGTTTATGATAATTCGACAAATGTAGCCTTACCTCCACCGTTGCTGTCAGTTTATAAAGGGGATTATAACATAGATTCAAATAAGAATTTTCAAACAATAAACAGCAATCAGTTGCATCACGAAAATGCTTATATGTCAGATATATTAAATAAAAGAAAAGAGGGATCCGTGTACAGCACATCAGGAGAGAATAAGATGTTATTAACGAGGAATAGCGAGCTGAATCTAAGTAAGGATAATCAACGATGCAAAGGCACATACGGTTTCATCGAACAGGCAAATAAGGATAGTAAGGAGGAATCTCAGAAGATTACAAACACTCTGTCAGAATCTGCTACTTGCATATCCCAGACGTCTGAAAATCTGATGCATGCTGTAAGATATAATTCACAAAAGAATGTTACGAAATATGAAGCGAATGAAAAGTATACACCCGCGAAAAATACGTGTACGGAATTTAACACGCCCTCTCTCAGCGAAGCGAGCAAGTCATTAGCTACAATTAATAACTTGGTTTCGGAAACTCCATTAAAACATATGCAAATTAATGTGCATCCGAGTTCGTGCACATCACATAAACAGTTGTTTCAAACTCCACAGAACAAATTATCTAAGGATTTGAACAAGAATCAAACTCCTTCCACAATATTATCCAATTGGTTTCATAATATGGTACATACACCGATGGAAAGAAAAAACTTTCTTACGAGGGACCAAGTGCAAATATCTAAGAATGCAGTTTGTACACCTATAGTAGATAAACCTGATTCTTCGAGGTTTATAGTATACTCTAATATTATTTTACAATTTTATATATTAGAAGTAAATCATATTTAATTAATTTTTTTAACAATAAGACTGCTCTTATTTTTATGATCAAAATATATTAAATTCATAATTATTAGACAAATTGTTATGAAAAATAAGACTTTTATTTGAGACCTTATTTTTATTCCTCGTTAAGTCTGAAAAGAAATGTCATTCTTTCATACAAATTCGAACAGAGAATATTAATTTTAAATTCATTATTTAGATACTTTGGAATGGATGTAAAAAATGTGAGGCGGCCTTTAACAGATACGACGGTGCCCAGAGAGTCTTTGGTTCATCCTGTGGAATCAAAGATGCTTATGCATACACGTGCTGAGGTAAAAAGCATGACATCTGAGTCACAAACACAAGAGGATAGAAATAGAAAGACAATTGGACCATTGAATGTGAAATTAATGCAAACAGAAACAAATTATAAAGGTAAGCATTGCTATGTATTAAATTATATGTAATTAAATCTAAATTATTATTATGATTAATGCATTTTATTATGTGCGTTATTATATTCAGATCTGAAATTGATGGAACCTATCGAGGAAGTAAAGGAGAACAAACAGTCTAATATGCTAGGAAATAGAAATACTGTACAAAATCAAAATGAAGACAAACAAATAATTGGTTCCAATATGGATATGAAGATACTACATGATTCTCGAAAGCACAGCGGAGAACACAACATCGTCCCGAATGTGAACTGCAAGAATTCGCATTATTCCGTCCCCGAGAGACAAAGCAAGGAGATGCAAATCGTAGATAAAATGACAAACGTGCAGTTCACCGTACCCTCGAGCATTCCCCCCCAACAACAAGGCAAAACATTAATCATAAAAGATAAAGAGTACTTGATCCTAGGCTCCCTCGGCCGGGGAATGAGCGGCGAGGTTTTGCGAGTGCAGGATGTATCCTGTGGCGAGTTACGCGCTATCAAATGCGTTGACTTGAGCAAGATGGACAAAGACTCGGCCCAGGGATGCTTGGATGAGATTTCCATGCTGCGTAAGTTACAAGCACCCTGCGTTGTCAAAATGTTCGACTAGTAAGTACATATTGCAACATTACAAATTCAAAGATAACAATTTCGTATGATGAAAATATTTTTTGGAAGCTGTCAGTGTGGTACCTAATGAATCTAAAAATTAACGAAGTTTTTAATTTCATTTAATTGTTTCAGTCAAATCAAAGACTCTATGGTTTATGTATTGATGGAAATGGGCGATACTGATCTTAGTCGACTTTTGAAATCTATGTCCCAAGAGAAGCAAATCTCTCTTACGATGATTCTCTATTACTGGACTGAAATGCTCACAGCTGTAAAACATATACATGATAATGGTAAAAAAATAATACGCCTAATTGCAGATATATAAGAATAATATTTTTAATTTTGTGACAAAATACATTTTTGTGTTTAGGGGTCATACATTCAGACTTGAAACCAGGGAATTTTTTACTAGTACGAGGCCGACTCAAATTAATAGATTTTGGAATTGCCTCCAATCTAAATTCGGATATGACATCCGTTGTAAAAAATAATACGATTGGAACGTTAAATTACATTAGTCCAGAAGCCTTAATGGATATTAGTGGAAACGGGGATTCGCCTACACACAACGTTAAATACAAAGTAAGATAGGGGATTAAATAATTAATAATCCAAAATAGATGTTTTTTATAATTGTTCAAAGAAATATTTCGATAAAATAATTAGCTATATTAGAATCACTTCAATTAAAATCAAATTGAAATTAGAATTAATTAAATGTATAACTAGATTTTAAAAGTTCATATCTCAATATTGAAGTTTAAAATTAAAAATTTATAAATTGAAAAGTGTACAGAGTGGATAAAAAAATTCCATATTTTTTTGCTGGCAGATAAGTTTCAAGTCAGATGTATGGTCATTGGGATGTATATTATATAGTTTGGTATATGGGTATACCCCCTTCCATCATATACGTACTCAGTGGGCAAAAGTGAATGCCATAACTAATCCGAAACCGAATATTTCGTTCTCTACTACGACAAATAGCGAAAATCGTCAGAATTGTGAACGCACGCCACCTGTTCTAATCGACGTCATGCGAAAGTGTCTTCAGCACAACCCAAAAGCAAGACCCACAGTGTCACAACTGTTGCAGGTGCAATATGTGCCTTCTATGCCGAATACTGCACCGAGTTCAGTGCCTTCCGACATACCAGCGAATGTCCTTGTGAAGATAAAGCATGCTCTGAACGAAGATGAATGGCGATTATTAGTCCAGGTAAGAATTTATTGTAATTCTTTTGTTCTAAAAATCTGGGGACACTGGTAGTGTCGCAGCGTTAAGCATGGCGCGAAACTCTGCCGTGCCTCCTTTACGCGAATTATTTTTACATAAATACAGTAGAGTATAAAAAATACTACAAAAAAGTGCATTTGTGAGAAAAAATCTTTTTATATAAAGAGCAATTTCCTCTATCAGATGATAACGTAAATTAGCTTAGTACTTTATAGTTTACTTTTAAATAGTTCTGTTTTTAAAATTATGAAGAATTATAAATATTATTTTTAATATTTATAATATTTATGTACAAAAAAAAATTAATTTTTTTAATTCTGTAGCAAGATATTATAATTACTTTGAATATGGAAATTGTTTTTGCTTTCAATCCTGACGTTTTTAGTTACATGTAAACTATGTATAATATTTAAAAGATTGATGATTACATAAATATAGTAGTTTCATTATATATTACTACTAAATAAATGATCCAATTAAATCAAAATTAATAACCTTTTATTATGTTATTTTTTCAGGTGTTCGACACAAAGCGACATCATACATAATTATTATATACTGTAATAACTTGTCAATTAACATAAAAGTTTGTATATATATATATAAGAGACGCTATGCAATGAACCTATGTGAAGTTAGTACCCGACTTGAAGAAAAACAATTTTTTTTATATGCATTGTATAGAGCTAGATTTGTATTCGATTGTACCATCGTTCTTTTCGTTTGTATCTCAAGGAATTGAAAAAAAAAATTTTTTTTAAATTAACACCTCACTTTGAGATATTGAAATTTTCAAAATGCCATCAGATTCAGCATCGTTTGTACCCGTTTGTATCACAGTTCATTTCGTTTGTATCCCTCAAGTGGTGTTTTGTATCGATTTTTCAAAATAGGGTACAAGCGATGCCAAAACAGCAACCGCTTTTGGATTCAAAATATCTTTAAAAATGGCGAAGTTAGCGCTCACCCCTATTTTGAAAAATCGTACCCCTGAGAGGTACAAACAAAACGAACTGCGGTACAAACGTCTACAAACAATGCCGAAACAGCACTCGCTTTCAAATTTAAAAAAATATTCACAAATGGCGAGGTTAGCGCTCACTCCTACTTTGAAAAATCGGTACAAACAGTACCCCTCCCTGAGGGGTACAAACGAAACGAACTGTGCTACAAACGTCTACAATCGATGCCGAAACAGCACCTGCTTTCGGATTCAAAATATCTTTAAAAATGGCAAGGTTAGCGCTCATCCTTATTTTGAAAAATCGGTACAAACCTCCTGAGGGATACAAATGAAACGAACTGCGGTACATGTAAATTATGTATAATATTTAAAAGATTGATGATTACATAAATATAGTAGTTTCATTATTACTACTAAGTAAATGATCTGATTAAATCCAAATTAATAACCTTCTATTATGCTATTTTTTCAGGTGTTCGACAAAGCGACATCGTGCATAATGATACTGTAATAACTTATCGATTAACATGAATGATGTACATAAAAGCGTTTGTATATACATATAAGAGGCGTTATGCAATGAACTTATATGAAGTTAGCACCCAACTTGAAAAAAATTGCAATGACGCGCAAATATACAGAATTGTGACATACAAGGAAGGCTAATGAAAAAATAATATACAGAAATATATTTATATAAAAAGATAAATATAAGATCCCGAATAGATTATTATTAAAACTGCAATTGAATTATACTTACCTATGTGTTACAAATACAAGGTTTTGTATATTAACAGCACTATATCACGAATTATTGTTAAATTAAAATATCTCAGTTTATTATCTCATATTCCTGCATATACAAAAAATCGCTATTCGAGGATGTTATATATGGTAACCGGCACATTTATTTTGCAAATTATGCAAATATTACTTGTGGTATGGATTAAATGTTTATCCATTAGCGACCTCATTGCTCAGTAACATCAAAAAGGATCAATAGCTTCAACTCTTTCGCTGCACCGAACAGAAGTTCATTTTTGAAAAATTAAAAGTGATATAAAACTATACAGGGTGTCCCGAAAGTTTTTACCAATCGCTTTTGTGTAGATAGAGCGAATTAAATTGAGTCGAAAAGTCCTGTACCATTTTGCAATGCTCGCAATAGTTAACGAGATACTGATCGTTAAAGATAGCCGAATAAGCACGCCCGTTCGGCCTACTAATGCCAAAGCGTACGTCCATTGATTGTTCGGCACGCGGTCGCGAGGAGTGGGAACAGCTTGGCATGCCCGTCGGTCAAGTCATGACATGGAGGCTCGCGGCGGCGTGCGCGGCGCGGGGCACTTGACATTCGCTTGTATAAATTCTATTTTTATATATGCCAAATAATAAATTAGCATGTAGTTTATTTCAGCTTCGACTTAATGATCTCGATTAAAAAATAAAATTGTATATAAATACACATGTATGTCCTTTTATTTGACCACAAATAATTGTCGAAATAAGTATTTATAAATATGTACAAGCGTTATCTTTATAATTCAAATACTTGATGTCAAAAATAAAATAAGTCGCATGTTCTCGATTAAAAAATAAAATTGTATATAAATACACATGTATGTCCTTTTATTTGACCACAAATAATTGTCGAAATAAGTATTTATAAATATGTACAAGCATTATCTTTATAATTCAAATACTTGATGTCAAAAATAAAATAAGTCGCATGTATTACAAACGAAACGAACTGCGGTACAAACGTCTACAAGCGATGCCGAAACAGCACCCGCTTTCGGATTCAAAATATCTTTAAAAATGGCGAAGTTAGCGCTCACCCCTATTTTGAAAAATCGGTACAAACACTCCCTGAGGGGTACAAACGAAACGAACTGCGGTACAAACGGGTACAAACGATGCTGAATCTGATGGTATTTTGAAAATTTCAATATCTCTTCAAAATGGGGTGCTAACATTTTTTTTAATTTTTTTTCTTTTTACCCCTTAAGGTATAATCGAAAAGAACGGTACAATCGGTACAGACGGTGCCAGGTATGCCTTAACACCTGAAATTGTATTAGGATCATAATCCAAATGCATTATGCACCGGGTGCACCGTATCGGGAGCCGACCGCGCAGTGCCACCACTGCGCTACCGACCAGGACACTGCGCAGCACACCCTGGGCTGCGTTGAGATTCCCACCCGGATGCTGCTATTATCTCATATTCCTGCATACAAAAAATCGCTATTCGAGAATGTTATGTATGGTAACCGGCACATTTATTTTGTAAATTATGCAAATTTTACTTGTGGTATGGATTAAATGTTTATCCATTAGCGACCCCATTGCTCAGTAATATCAAAAAAGATCAGTAGCTTCAATCCTTTCGTTGCACCGAACAGAAGTTGATTTTTGAAAAATTAAAAGTGATGTAAAACTATATAAATTCTATTTTTATAAATGCCAAATAATAAATTAGCATATAGTTTATTTCAGCTTCGACTTAATGATCTCGATTAAAAAATAAAATTTCGTATAAATACACATGTATGTTTTTTTTATTTAACCATAAATAATTGTCGAAATAAGTATTTATAAGTATGTACAAGTGTTATCTTTATAATTCAAATACTTGACGTCAAAAATAAAATAAGTCGCACGTATTAGAGACGAAATGAACTGCGGTACAAACGTCTGCGATACCAAAACAGCACCGGTTTTCGGATTTAAAATATCTTTAAAAATGGCGAGGTTAGCGCTCACCCCTATTTTGAAAAATCGATACAAACAACCCCTGAGGGGTACAAATAAACTGCGGTACAAACTGGTACAAACGATGCTGAATCTGATGGCATTTTGAAAATTTCAATATCTCAAAGTGGGGTGCTACATTAAAAAAAAAATTTTTTTTTTTTCCAATCCCTTGAGGTACAAACGAAAAGAATGGTGGTACAATCGAGTACAAATCTAGCTCTATTCAATGCATATAAAGAAAATTGTTTTTTTTTTTCAAGTCGGGTGCTAACTTTACATAGGTATGGAATGAGAGGCGCAAATATACAGAATTGTGTAGTACAAGGAAGGCTAATGAAAAAAATAATATACATATATAGAAATACGTTTATATAAAAAGAGAAATATAAGATCCCGAATAGATTATAATTGAAACTGCAATTGAATTATGCTTACCTATGTGTTATAAATACAAAGTTTTGTATATTAACAGCACTATATCATGAGTTATTGTTAAATTAAAATATCTCAGTTTATTATCTCATATTCCTGCATACAAAAAATCGCTATTCGAGAATGTTATGGATGGTAACTGGCACATTTATTTTGCAAATTATGCAAATTACTTATGGATTAAATGTTTATCCATTAGCGACCCCATTGCTCAATAACATCAAAAAGGATCAGTAGCTTCAATCCTTTCGCTGCATCGAACAGAAATCATTTTTGAAAAATTAAAAGTGATGTAAAACTATATAAATTCTATTTTTATATATGCCAAATAATGAATTAGCATGTAGTTTATTTCAGCTTCGACTTAATGATCTCGATTAAAAAATATAATTTCATATAAATACACATGTATGTTTTTTTATTTAACCACAAATAATTGCCGAAATAAGTATTTATAAATATGTACAGGTGTTATCTTTATAATTAAAATATTTGACGTCAAAAATAGAATAAGTCGCACGATTACACAATAAAAAATTATATGAGAGGCTTTTCATTAATGTATAGATTATAATTGTTTTATCTTTTAAATAACACAAAAATAATATTCTTTTTTATAAATTATTTAGTAATATATAAAATTATCGAGAAAGAAGAATTGATCGCAATCACAAACAGACCAATATTTCATGTGTCACATGACAAAACCTTTCAAGGCTGTCGATTGGCTGCAGGATAGAGAAGTTGATCTCCCAGTTCTGCAGCTAATCAATACGTTTAAAAAGTTTGTTGTACAACGCATGAAATATTAAGTTAATATTTGTTTTTACGGTATTTTTTTACGTTGTGTGTATATATATATATATATATATAATATACACATACATATTTAAAACGTATGTGATGAATTAAAATTTCATAAATTCTTACCATACTTACAAACGGCAAAATGATAACAATTTATAACGTAAGGAGCAGCGAAAGAATTAAAAAATACTAATCAAATCAGTGTTGCGCACTTATATACAATTTATGCAAGATACATAAGTTATCAATTTACATATAACTGAGATAGATAAACAAAAAGCGAGTGTGCATTTTTTCTTGTTTGTATCATAATCGATGAATTATGCACGAACTCATTGAAATATTTCAAACATAGATGCTCAACGTCACAGAAAAATATACTGTATTGTTTTTCTTGTAGATATGCCATATAAAACACAAAAAGTCTTTATTTTTTACCTGTAACACCAACGATCTTCAATGACAGCTCTTTTTTCACGATATATTGCATTCTCGGCGTCGCGATCACGCCGTGTACACAATCAATGAGTGAGCTGCCAATATTGCAACAATTTTTCTCCTTTCGGTAGTGCCATAGAGCTTGGTCTTTCAAATGTCAGCATGATTTCTTTGACTTTGTTCTTCAATTCGCTTTCAAAGAGATGACCTCCAGTGCGTTCTAATGCCGATGCCATGTCGTACTCAACCGAGGGTAGTGGCTCACGAATAAAACGCGCAGCGCTGGCGATGCTGGGTAAAATATGCCACTGCAATGCCCGGATCTCCCAGAGACTGCTGAGCAATGCGTTGCTCAGTAATGGGTCACGCTCTTCCATGAGAAACGGATCGCCGGCTCCGGTGCTCGAATTTGAAGGGGCCTCGCCACCCTGCGGGTGATCTATCAGCCTCTTCAGTCCTGGATGTCGAAGCAACAGGTTACCCACGAAAAGCAGAATTATCAAAATATCCTCTGGTGGTGCGACTAATGTTAGACGTGCGAGTCGCTTCGCGAACGCTGCTACTAATGCTTCTGGTAGATGTCTAAAAAACGAAAGGTCGAATTTTCAGATAATTTTATGTGAAATTATATTCGATTCTTCGTTTTATTCTTAATTTCTATAATTTTCTCAATTTTTGGAATGGGATTATATTTGCGCGTATTTGTCGTATGACAAATTTTTCAAGCCTGTTGATTGGCTATGGAATAGAGAGATACGAGAATTTCTCTGTCCTGTAGCCTTTGCCATACAATAAAAACGCACAAATATAATGCCACTTCTGATATATGCGATTCTGCCATAATCATAAAATACTTACGTAGAACTGAGAAATAGATCGGACAAGTAGAACAGACGAGCCTTATATTTCGTATGGAAGATCTCTGGCTCAAACATTGAATACAATTTGGTAAAAATATTTGGATATTCTAAATTGTGTTTGGTGACAAGTATGAATACGCCTTGCAGTGCGAGCACTCCAACAGGACCGTCCGCGTCTAGGGAGTCCATCAAAAAGTCGGTTAATAAAATCGGTTTTTCTAAATGCGACATGACTCGTTCCAATAAAACTATTAGCAACTGTTTGTGCAATTGCGGCGTTAATTCCCAATGCATAATGCAAGCCCAGACTTTGTTTAATGCGCGTTTAACGTTGGATTGATCCCACGTAAATACAGCATCTGGTAAAAAAAATTTAAGATACATTATACGTTAATGAAATCAAAATTTGAATAACGATACCGTAAACTATGTTATATTTAATATAACTTATATTACCTTGTTGCGGTCCACACAAAAGTTCCTTATGTTCTGATACTTTGGATGCTGAAATATACAAACATCGATTGTACTATTTATATTTGTAAGATCATAAATATAAAATTAATAAACAAGAAACTATGAATCTATTTCAGTTAAAAACTTAAGGGATCAAGGAGTTAAACATTGTAAATATTTGAAGACTTATTAGCAGCACTAGCGTTTAATTGAACGCTTCATATGTTTATACAGAGTTTGCAATATTGTGTAATAAAACAGTTAAAGAAATATACTTATATAGAGCGTGTATAATTAGATTATTTTATATAATAGCTTAGAATTTAAAGAAAAAAAGATTTACCTTCTTCTTCTTCTTCTTTTGGCAGTGGTATTTTATCTATAAGTTCCAAAAGATTCTTTATATAAACTTCCTTCGGTTGTCTTTTCGGGGTGAGAGAAGGTAGACATCTCCATGTATAATACAAAACGTCAGGACAGCTGGTGATCTCTTGGAATCTCGATATTAAATTAGTATTGTCCTTTTCAGGAGACAGTAGAGTCATGAGGATAGGTTTTAAACGGTGCAGGGGAAAGTGATATCCTGGGTTATCGCGCGGCTCCATTAGAGCTTTACCCTCTTCAGCCATTAGCTTCATTGCAGTGGTAAGGGCTTGCAATTGAATAGCCAATCGACTTTTCTCCATAGATACTAGTACTTTCTTCCAAACTTCCTCGTAGCAATTTCTCAGCCAAGTAGTATAGCGAGATTCTGGGCTAGGTTCTATTTCGTATATAATATAATGTACAGTATTAAAATATAAATCCTTAAACATATAGTTTTGTAGAAATCTTTTGCATATAATACAAAATGTATAGAATAATAAATTTATTCTTTGTGGCTGCAGTATTATACTTTCTTAACATAAAATAGAAACAATTAAACATCAAGAAGGAAAAAAATTAAAAGTCCAAGAAGTTCAACTACAAACTTAAAACCTGTTTCTTTTTTTTTAGTTTAATTTTTTGTACTTTATCTTTCCTCCCTTTCTGTTCACATTGGAGAGAGAAAGAAAAAAAGATGAATAGTGCAAGAAGTTCAGGTAAAAAAGAATAGTCTTTTAAATACTATTCCTATTTATCCTTGTCCATCTACAGCCAACATAAAAAATAAAGCAAGTTGTTCAATCTTACCCGAAATAGTAAGGGCTATCGTATGCTCCATATACATATCACCGCGCTTTAACACTTCCACGAATATCGTTTCTATTGTGAGCAGGCACGAAGAAGTAGCTTCCTACAAATTAAAACAGAGTTCTTTGGACTTTCTTAATGTTAAATTCATTTATTTCCTAAATTCAGGCACCAGGAAACGCGCAAGCAGAGTATCGGTGTGGTTCTACTTACGTCCCAGTGGCTGATTATCTCCAACAGGTTGTTCGCGTGCTTCCGCGAGGCGAGGAATTCTTGGGCCCGCTGCCGCAGCATCCTTGACATCACTCTCTGGCCCGTGGAGGCACCCGGTAAATTCGATGCGTCCGTCATCGCTATTTGATCTTACCACGCCGTTCTCGAGGGAAACTTTGTGGAAACTACGCTGACGGCAGCAGGCAGCCAAGAACGTTTGACGGTGTGGACAGCTGTTCCGACGCCGCTGTCGTTCACGGAGTATCACGCGTCTTTGACATAAAGGCGACTGTAAAAAATCACCACGTCTGGTGGTCTGGTCCCGTCGTCGTCCAGATTAGGTTAGGTCAGATTAGGGTTAGATCAAGAAGATGAAGTTAGGGTTAGGTTCAGGCATGCGCCGTGTTGTTCTCGCGACAGTCGTGGCCGGTGGCACTTAAATGGGTTTTTAAGCTCCTATCAGACTGATTTGCATTGTTGATTGGATTGATAACGAAGAAGTGGGATTTGGACAAATATTTCCATGTTCTAATTGGTACAATTACGGTAATCCATTTTTCAAGTGATGTGATACGGGCTTAAAACCTCATGGAAAATTTCGAACTCGCTACCATCAATTGTAAAAATAATGAATAATAGTTATTTTCTTGACATCCGACATATTTATTTTGCGATAAAAATTACTAATATGTATTGTGAATGAGGAATACATGTATATACTTACGCTCTTTAGCATTCTGCATGTAACCTTGTTACGTCACGTTCGCGCGGCACCAAGCTGTATTTTCAGTGTGTCACCAGTCACGCTCATTATGCATTAGGCTCTCGAATCATTAACTCTGTGAATCTGATAACATTATCTTGCATTAATTACACGTTATTCGTGAAGAACTTGATACAATCACGTATGTTCTCAATTATCTGTTCTTATTATTATCAATTTTTGTCAGTTTTATGTCTTATTATTATCAATTTTTGTCAGTTTTCTACCAATGTAGAAAACTCAATCTTGATTTAACTTATGCTTTATACAATCACGTATGTTCTCAATTATCTGTTCTTATTATTATCAATTTTTGTCAGTTTTATGTCCTTTTCTACCAATGTAGAAAACTCAATCTTGATTTAACTTATGCTCCGTTTGATTTTTTAGAATTATGCCTTTTTACGTAATTTAATTTTAATCGTGGTTTAAATAACTTTTCATCTTTTTCTAGTTCTAAGAATTAAAGAAAGATGAACAGTAAATCGAATCAAAATTAAAATTAATCTAAATTGGTAGAAACAGGTATTAGAAAAAGATAAAACATAAGTTAAACTGAGATTAAAGCTAATCTATATTGATAAAAATAGATAGTAAAGAAATTTCTCTTCTAATGCACGAGAGATATTTTATTGTGTAGCTAAGTTATTTTTGTAACTGTCTTATTTTATGTAATCGATGTACTTATCTATACATTTGCATTACTTTTAATAAGTCATATTATTTATTTGGAATATGTGTAGGTTCAGTTAGTCATTCAGATATCAGACTGATAAAATCAAGTAGTGTGTGTGCGTATTTCTAAGAAGAATTACTGTGGACCTTTACTGCAAACAGACAATAAATTAGAACACAATGAAGATGACAGCAGTTCTGGCTAAGCACACTCTTCACAGTGGAATTTTTCATCCCGTCCTACGAGAATGGCAGTCACCAAATGTTGAGATCACTGTTAATAATCTTATGTATCCAATATTTATTTCGTAAGTAGCATATGTGATTACTGTATGTATGGTATGTACAAACATACATATGTTTTTTTTAATTAAATTTATAGGCAGTCTACAAATATGATCTATATGTTTAAACATATAGATATGTTATTCCAAATAGGGTGGATACTAAGTACTGTACAAGATTTTAAAGAATTATTTCTCACATAAATTTAAGACGAAAACTTCATATGTTTGAAACAGCTTAGAGTTTAAAGATATATGTCTTATTCATAGTCAGGCCTTATATTTAAGACTTCCTTAAATATATCTTCAGATACTCTACAAATTAATTCATTGGCTACTGAACATCTACAGATAAATTTAAGGACGCCGTAAGTACAAGGTCTGACTTAAGTTCAAGAGATATTTAAGGTGATCGATTAAAATGGGACACCCTATATATATATATATATATATATAAATCGAGCTATATTACATGTATATTACATTTAATTATGTTTGATACGATACATAAAACTTTTATGTATGGTTGCAGAGATGCAGAAAATGCTAAAGAACCTATTAATAGCATGCCTGGTGTATATCGCTATGGAATTAATCAGTTAGAAAAGATGTTACAGCCTTTGGTTGCAAAAGGTTTAAAATCTGTTTTGTTATTTGGTGTAACACAATATCTTGAAAAGGTAACATTTATAAAACATTATATTTTTTTTTAAACTGTACAGAATATCATTAAATAATTCTATAATTTAATATTATTATAATTTTAATTCAATATTATTAAATATTTAATTAAGGAAGATTTATAATAAAAGAGTACTATTAAAAAATTTAATTAGAGAGCTTTTGATTTTAGGATGAGATTGGAAGCAATGCCGATAGTGCAAGAAATCCTGTTATTCAGGCTCTACCATTATTGCGAGAAAAGTTTCCTAATCTATTAATAGCATGTGATGTTTGTTTATGTCCATATACAAATCATGGACATTGTGGTATTCTCAACAGTGATGGTAGCATAAATAATGCAAATAGTATCCAGCGGATTGCTGAAGTTGCTGTATCATATGCAAAAGCTGGTAACAGATTATTTTTGCTGAAAATTGTTCCTAATGTATAATTATGTAATTATGTTTTATTGTTAATGATACATTACAGGCGCACAAATTGTTGCACCATCTGATATGCTGGATGGTAGAATTGGTGCAATAAAGCTAGGTCTAGCTGCCGCTGGATTTTCCAATAAAGTAGCAGTTTTATCATATGCTGTAAAATTTGCATCAGGACTTTACGGCCCTTTCCGAGACGCGTCGCAATCTGCACCAAAGTTTGGCGATCGCAAGTGCTACCAGTTGCCTCCTGGGAGCAATGGGTTGGCAGCCAGAGCTGCTGTAAGATTTTAATATATTCTTACTTACATACTATAACATTTATATTACTATAAGATAATAACAATACAGAACTACGCGAGTCGAGTACTTATATTTTTGCAATCATATTAAAGGATATTGAATGAGAGATAAAATATCAAAGTCTCTAAAGCATTCCGATTTGATAGATTTTATTCTATCTTGCGCGTCCTACATTATAAGAATAATTATAATTGTTATTCTTTAAATTTTAAATGTCATGTATGCATAATATTATATGCAAATATGTTATGTATGTATAATATACAGAATATTTATTTTATTTTTCTAAAGGCAAGAGACGTGAATGAAGGAGCGGATATGCTGATGGTGAAACCAGGATTGCCTTATTTGGATGTAATGCGACAAACAAAGGATGCGCATCCAGAATATCCTTTATTTGTATATCAAGTATCAGGAGAATACGCTATGCTGCATCATGGTGCACAAAATGGTGCAATTAACTTAGAAAATGTACTCAACGAGATATTGCTTTCTATGAGAAGAGCGGGCGCTGATTGTATCATAACGTACTTTACGCCATTAATTTTGGATATGTTACAACGGAAAAGCAAGTTATAATTGGTTACACGCTAATTAGAAATTAGCATGAAATAAGAAAATAAATTGTGGAATTTAAATGGGATATATATAAAAATTACATGCAAAAATTTTTTTTATATTAAAGCAGCTTTCATCCTCCGTCTGTTTCTCGCAATGGGAGTTTGCTCTCTAGAATTATTAGGATTATTAGGATTCCTTTACAATTTTCAGTCTTAGTCTTTTTATAATCAATCCAATTTAATCAATTTTTGTGTCTGTCGAAATTAGTCTCAGTTTTTCTCAATGAAGATTACGAATGGACATTTAGTCTTTATTTGAATATGTAATAATGCCTGTTTGTGGAAACTCTTCAACAATATTGAGAAGCAAATAGTCATTAAATATTCATTCAGTTTATTAATGTTACATTATTAATGTTATTTATAAGTGTTCCTGATAAATCTAATTCTTGGCTCGGGAAATTTCTGTATAAGCTTGAAGTGACTGTAGGCTTCTACTATTTCTTAATCTATCATTAATGTTTAAGTATTATCTGTTATCAAGTCACTTTTGAGAGTTTCTTTGTTGTAAATACTTAAACATTAATCCGCTTTAAATTATTTATTTTTATTTTTTCTTTATTTTTTTAAATTTTGTTTTTAAATTTTAATTCATCATTTGGACAATTATTTTTTACAAGCATGAAAAAACAATTATACAGAAAATTATTTCACAGTGCATTATTTTACGCTATCATAAAATTACATCATTAAATTATAGACTAATTATTAATATCAGTTAATTAATTATAGAAAAAGAAAGGTGTAGGATAGCATACATAAAATTATTTGTATATTTTTAAGTATATTTTAATGAACTAACAATAAGTACAAATTTTACAAATTTTATTAATTATTTTAAATCTTAATTCAGCGATGTCACGTTTTGTCATTCACACGTAGATTTGTCTTTGTGTTAGTGGAATAATGTCGTAGTACAATGCGTAAAGGCGTTCCATTTAATTCACTACCTGAGGTAACGGGTAGATACCGTTAGACTAAATGGTGCCACGATGCGTGCAAACTTAGATCGGAACGATGCAACTTGTTCCACCCGTCATCATCTGTTTTTTTTATATCCATATAACCTTATACAAAACTTCCGTAATTTTGTAAAACAAATTATTATTTCGACTGAAAGATTAGAACTGGAAAATGCATATATGTGTATATCAATAGATTAAAGATGCTGATACATTACAGTAGATAGATGATATAATAAGACAAAACTAAAGCGAACTTTTATATGATTTACTTATACTTTTATAATTATCTTTACAATTTTTTTTCTTTTGATTATTAAAATGAAAAATTGTTAATGTTATCTAATATATTTAGTATCACATCGTGACATTTACGTACAATAAATAGTAATTGTATAAATAAAAAACTTTACAGTTTTATTAAAAAATTATATAATTATATTTATAGAATATTTTTGAGGAATATATATGTTCAGTATTTTATGATTGTTTTATAGTGATATGAATATATATTTAACAAATTTATTTTCAAATATTTTATGAGAACCTGTATTGAAGCATTTATAAATTTTTATGTAAAAATTAGGAAAACAGAGAAGTTCTTATTGAAATATTACAGCAATAATAACTTGTTCAAAATCTTATGTGTGTTGTTATAGAAAATATATTTTTTCTATCCAATAAATAAAGCATCTTTTTTCGAATATAATAAAAGTATTTATTCCACATTGTTTCTAACATAAATTAACAATTTTGCCAAAAAAATATATCAAGAGCTACATAAAAATAATTGCGATATCTTTTTGCATTATTTTCTTAAATAACACTGATTTATTGTATACTGCTATTAACAGATAATAATAACCATAATAATATGTTAAAAGGCAAACGTATATACATTTCTGTTACGGCACCAGGATTTGCGACGTCCCTGCAAAAAAGTGATTCAACTTATGAAACACAATCGTCCACTGTTGATGCAACTGTTCTTATTCAAATACGATGGATCCGGCTTCCTTTCTTTGCATGATTAAAAATGATAGTATTTATTTATTTATTTAAAATATTCTTTTTAACTTATTCAAATCATTTTTTTATTTACCGGTAAGATATATGTTAAACATTCCATCGAAAATGTTCATTTTTCTTTTGTTGAAAATTCTTTCGGATAAGATTTTTATATTTATAACACGTTTTAAAAAAATGGATGCTGCATCCGATTTCTTAAAGCAGATTAATCATCAACAAATTAATAATTTGAAATTTGTAATGATATATAGCATATGCTTAACAAAATGTAAGATGTGGGTGTAATGTAAGACATACAAAAATTGTACTCATAATTATAATTTAAGAATTATTCCCGGGAAAAGACATTATACATATATATATATATATATGACTATATTTTTTTTATATATAATTATATATAATTCTTATTGTGATATAAAAATTCGTTCGGTCTTTTTAAATAATTTGTTCTATAAAATTTGAACACAATTTGGATTGTCACACACATTAGAGTCATTTTTCAATATTAAAGTTTCCATAAGTATGTGGAGGTGGCTCACTGGAATGAATTAGTGTGTAGGTATTGTAATTATAAAATTAATTTGTCTCTGAAGATGACTTAAAAATGAGCCAAAACATATAAGCGGATTATTTAATAAAGACTTTTGTGTTGTGTGTGTGTATCAACATTGTTTGTTTTGCGCAACAATCACTGCGCCTGACTCTTATATTGCCCTATTTTACCTATTTTCTTTGTGATTAATAATGAGTCTTTACGAATTAACATATACATATATATATATAACTGTATATAAAATATGTCAATTTTTTATATAATTATAAATAAAACATTTTTTCCCAGATTATTGTAGATTGTCAGAACTTTAAATTTGTCCATTTTTAAAATACAACAAAAATTTTATTTAAAAATATCGGTAAAATTTTTCAAACATCGACGATACGACAGTATCAACGTTGACGCAAAACTATATGATGCAAGAAGTACTTATTGCGAGGTGTTCCGAGTGAAAGAGAGGACACATATGAAAGAGTGGGCACGATGATTTCGTCCCTGGCGCGTCGCGCAGCGCTCGCTGGTGCGGCGCCCACGTGTTCCACCTACCATATCTAATCGGCCGGCCGCGAATCGCGGCGGCGCGTGAAGACTCCGGAGGCAGACAGCCATGACGTGGGCCAACGAGGCGCGGCCAACTGTATACGCGACGGCGAATCAGCGTCACCGCCTTCCGCCGAGACCGGACGGCCCTCGCCAATCGGCGTCGGCCACGACGTAACACTCCCGTTAATATCCCGGCCCCCGAGTTCGGTGTCGGTGTCAGTCGTCGTTTTACCGTTCGCCGAGAGAGAATCAGGATCGCGAGACGTATTCGTGAAAAACGCGAAGAACATTCAACGAAATCGAGCAGACACACGTCCAACTGGTAAGTGAATTCTCCTTCTGAATGTCGCGAGCTAAGCATTTTCCTTCGGGTCTCGTCCGTCGCCGTCGAGACGTTCCACTCTGTCGAAGTCGCCGTCGCGTACCGACGGCAACCGGAGTTCGATCTTCGAACTAGAATTTCTGTTCCCCCGGGAATTCCAGGTGTTCCACTGTCATCCTGCTGTCAATCTGATGTTGTCGCTCGCAAACGACGACGGTTTCTCTTTTGTATTCTCGCGTTTTTTTTGCCCGCATACTGTTTAACGGACGATACGGTATTTTCTTTCTTTCTTTTTTTTTTATACATTTGGAGACTGCGGCGAGAAGACCTTCTGCCACGTTTGATTTGTTCGTTATGAGTCCTGTCATGAGAAACTCCCGCTTTCTCAGCCTTGTGCGATAAAAAGGTGTTTGTTAAATTGCAACAACCGCGATAATTGAGCGATTTTTTTAGTCTCTCCGGAGCCTCTGGAATTCTCTTCGAAAAGATGACGTGTGACTTTGCTCACCGAGCCGAAAGTCATCTGACTCATAAATACTAATGATGCTCGTAAAAACTAATTTATTTTCCATTTGTTGTTCCACGGGATAAATCGAATATCATAATAATTTTATGGAAATTAGGAAATTATTCTGTCTTGACTACTAGAGCTATATAAACTGATATCTTAAGACATACGTCTAAATATGTGATTACAATGATACATTATACAAAAAATAACAAACATGCTTTACAAACAGTTTATTTCAAAATTTATCTCTTCATCAATTTATTTTCATATAAATATAGATGAAAAGGATCGTTCTGTGCAAAATTATATTTTTAAATTATAATTATATAATTTATAAATAACTAATTCATTACATTTAATAATTAATAATTGATATATAAAAATAGATATTTATGACAATCAATATAAAAGATGGTCGAAATTTAATAAGTGTTGTACTAATGTATTATTACAATAACACATTGTATTTCTAAATTAAATTTATTATAAACAATAAGAATCTTATTGGATGGTACACGTAAATACACAATCAATAGGAAATAAAGCCCTTAACGGTCGTAATAGGATCTATGATGCTTAAATAATTCAGTGTGAATTTATATACTACATAGGATTTGGTATGTAGTATATATACACCGAATTATTTAAACACTAAAGATCCAGCTTTGACCGTTGGGCTTTATTTCCTATTGATTGAAAATTTATAATAGTTTTTAATTTTTATAAAGTCTTTTTAATAAAATTTTAAACCTTATTAGTATATTAATTCTGTGATTATTGATTTAGGGATAGTTTATACAAAGCAATATGAAGGGAGTCATAAGTCTATTGATAGTGGGACTGCTAGCAGTCGCCACGATTGCGAAAGAGGACAAGGAGAAGGAGGATATTGGTACAGTAATAGGAATTGATCTGGGTACAACTTATTCTTGGTGAGTATACATTATCATAATGATGTATTATTAAGAATAATCTGTAGAAAAATAATAATTTATTATCTTTTTTACGATTAATAAATTAATAAAATGTATATGTTTTTAGTGTTGGAGTTTACAAGAACGGTCGAGTGGAGATCATCGCCAACGATCAGGGTAACCGAATCACACCTTCTTACGTGGCGTTCACCAATGACGGCGAACGTTTGATCGGCGATGCCGCCAAGAATCAATTGACGACGAATCCAGAAAACACCGTGTTCGACGCCAAGCGGTTGATCGGTCGTGAGTGGTCAGATCCCACTGTGCAGCATGATGTGAAATTCTTCCCATTCCCGGTCATCGAGAAAAACAATAAGCCGCACATTAAGGTCGAGACCAGCCAAGGCGAAAAGGTCTTTGCACCAGAGGAAATTTCGGCTATGGTTTTGGGCAAGATGAAGGAAACCGCCGAGGCCTATCTCGGCAAGAAAGTCACTCACGCCGTAGTTACCGTACCGGCTTACTTCAATGATGCACAAAGACAGGTGAGATCTTTGTTCGATATTTTAGTATTATTTTTGAACTTAAAAAAAAAGTGTATTCCAAAAGTACCTCTATTATTATTAAGGTTTTAAAAAAACTAATATTCTATTTAAATCTCTCAAAGTATTTTGTTGAAAAAAATCATGATAAATTAATTCTGATGTATTCTTAAACATAATTTTTTATTTTCGATACAGGCCACCAAGGATGCTGGAACAATTTCTGGCTTGGTCGTAATGAGAATTATCAACGAGCCGACTGCCGCTGCAATTGCATACGGTTTGGACAAGAAAGACGGCGAGAAAAATGTACTGGTGTTTGACCTGGGCGGCGGCACCTTTGACGTCAGTTTGCTCACTATCGACAACGGTGTGTTTGAAGTCGTTGCCACTAATGGCGACACTCATTTAGGAGGCGAAGATTTCGATCAGCGTGTGATGGATCACTTTATTAAATTATATAAGAAGAAGAAGGGCAAGGATATCCGTAAAGACAACCGAGCTGTACAGAAACTGCGTCGTGAAGTCGAAAAAGCCAAACGAGCACTTAGTGCTAGTCACCAGGTATATACATGTTTTTTTACATGTTTTATCTACAATCTTACTATTTCCGTCTTTGAAATGTTTTCTTGCTTTTTTTATGTCAATTAATTATTACATATTTGTATTTTTTCATCAGTCTAATATATTTTTTCACATATTACAGGTCAGGATCGAGATTGAATCATTCTTTGAGGGTGAGGACTTCTCCGAGACGTTGACTCGTGCCAAATTCGAAGAGCTGAACATGGATCTCTTCCGTAGTACTTTGAAGCCTGTGCAAAAGGTCTTGGAGGATTCTGATATGAGTAAAAAGGATGTGGACGAGATTGTTTTAGTTGGTGGCTCGACTAGGATCCCGAAAGTTCAACAATTGGTTAAGGAATTCTTCGGAGGCAAGGAACCATCACGAGGCATCAATCCTGACGAAGCTGTCGCTTATGGTGCCGCTGTACAAGCTGGTGTACTTTCTGGAGAACAAGATACCGATGCTATTGTACTTCTTGACGTTAATCCTCTTACCATGGGTATCGAAACTGTTGGAGGTGTAATGACTAAACTCATTCCAAGGTAAACACGAAAAAAAACAGTATTCTTAAAAATATTATTGAATCTGTAAATATTTAGATTTTTAACTGATTGAATCAAAAGAGTTCTTGAAATAAAACGATATTCTTTATTTCTTGTAGGAACACAGTTATTCCGACGAAGAAATCTCAGATCTTCTCTACAGCATCTGACAGCCAACACACTGTCACGATTCAGGTGTACGAGGGTGAGCGTCCTATGACCAAGGACAACCATCTGCTTGGCAAATTCGATCTGACTGGCATTCCACCGGCGCCACGTGGCATACCACAAATCGAAGTCACCTTCGAGATCGACGCCAACGGTATTCTGCAAGTATCGGCTGAGGACAAGGGCACTGGCAATCGCGAGAAGATCGTCATCACGAATGATCAGAATCGTTTGACGCCCGATGACATCGAGCGGATGATCAAGGACGCGGAGAAATTCGCCGACGATGATAAGAAGCTGAAGGAGCGTGTAGAGGCGCGCAACGATCTGGAATCGTATGCATACTCATTGAAGAACCAACTGGCCGACAAGGAGAAACTCGGCTCGAAAGTGAGCGAGGCGGATAAAACTACTATGGAAGAGGCTATCGACGAGAAGATCAAATGGTTGGAGGACAATCAGGACACCGAGCCGGAAGAGTATAAGAAGCAAAAGAAGGAGCTCACCGATATCGTTCAGCCAATTATCGCCAAGCTTTATCAGGGCGCGGGCGGCGGTGTTCCACCCACTGGCGGCGAGGACGACGATATGAGGGACGAACTTTAACTGCAAATTAGCGACCCGCTCACCTCGGTTCGCGGTTTAGACTGATTACTCGCCTTCCGAGCAAATACTTTACAGAAGTGTTGATATACATTATGAGAGGCTGAGCGTGGTACACACGCGAGATTATGTTCTCGCCGTACGTTTAGCTGAAAGTGGCTGTTTGGTTCTAAGTTTTACTTAGATAATATGTAGCATAGACTATCTTATAACTCTAAGACTTAGGTTAAGGAAGGCGGTTTGAAGCTAAATGTACAGTGGGAATACAAGTCTTCGTCTCATAAGTCTTACGTACATTTCGAGAGAAGTGCGAGAAAATGTTAGTGATGTCGAGAAGTCGTCAGATTTTAAAAAGTGAGATTTTAGATTGCAGATACTCTCTGGAATCTTGATTCTAGAATTTTGAAGATTTCTCGACATTGTCAACGTTTTCGACTGCGCTCGTTTCTCCCCTATACAAGCATACTGACTCCACGGCATCGTTAATTTATTTTGAGTTGTTTTGTATGTTTCCCCGCTAAGTGTAATAATCGAACGATCGATTATTTGCGAAGCAAAGCGCGTTGAAGATATATTTGTGGGTATGTGTATGTATGATTGAACAAGAGTAAATGAAGCGCGCGGAGACGGCTTGCTGCCAGCGAATTACATCGTACTATGTACAATGTAGCCGTGTCTACGCTTGAATGCAATATGTGTATCAGTAACGCAAGAATAAAGATTTTTTCAGTAAACCGTAACTTCTGTCAGGATATTCGATTATCCGCGCATCCTGTGATCTATACCTTCAGATCCTAAGACTCAATATACATAAATAGACAAATATTTGAAGACCTCAAGAACTTTTAAAATGCGTCCTAATTTATGTGTTAAAAAATTCCTTAAATATCCTTTGACCACGTAGAGAAGTTTAGAAATGTCTTATACTTTTTCTATAAAGCGTTAATACGAGATGTTCTAGTATTAAATGAAAACAAAAGTATTTAAATTGTAAAAGTGAAATTATAAGATTCCACTTGAAATCGAAGCTTATAACTTATAACTCGCTAATCATTTTCTAACTTAAAATAAATACAATGGGAGATTGTTTTGAGAAAATTTATTTAAGGATCCAGTTCATACCGTAACAAAAACAGCACGGAATTTGTAGACATAATCAATTCCCTATAATATCTTAATTCGCCTATATTGTGTACCGAAATACAACCGTTAACAGACATAATGACAATAACATAATTCGCTCCTTCGTGAAACTCCGACGTTAATTTGTTCAGAGCAATTTAATCTGGGCTTACACACAGTGTTTCACAAATTTACTTAGGTATAAAAATAATATCGAAATCACGCGCGATAGATGTTTTTCACGCGTATATGTGACAGGAAATTTGTTGGCTGCGTTGGAAAAGTTTCGCGATTTCGAATTATGATGAAATAAAACTTCGAAAGAACTGTTGCTTTATCTCTTTAGCGAATACTATAATAACACCTTAAAGACCTGATGGAATAATATTACATGAAAATATATAATTATCAAATATTTTTCACGATGCAAAGACAAAAGTAAACATTCTTAATTTTTAACAATATACATAATTTTATATAATTATTTATAAATAATTTTAAATTATTATGTATTCAATAAATATTTGAAAAATATTATGTATTCAATAAATATTTGAAAAATAATTGAAAATAATCATAACGACAATCATTACGAAAACGATCATTTAGCCATTATACACATTTTCGCTTTTGTTTCGAAAACATGAGATATTATAGAGAATTTTAACGGTCATAGATTAATTTTGATAAAATCTAAAATCGAAATCTCGTAATTTACGATAGAAATCGAGAATAACAAGTAATTTTTTTAAAGTTTCGATTAACGGTCTGTTTCAAAACTTTTCTCACGCAGCTAATGTACGCGATAATTCTTTTTTTTTTGTTTCCGCAGATTCCGATGTACCATAAATTACTGATTGTGAGTAATATATCGCTTTACGAATGTAATCTACATGTAATAATACTATCCTTAAACAAAAAAAAAAAAAACGCTGAAATAAATTCGCAGCAAGATACAATTTCGAGCGCTGCGATTACTGTGTGGAAATCTGAAGAAAAGGCTTTGAGATTTTCCAAAGATTTATCTCTCATCACACACCGATCCCTTTCACAGCGCAAGGAGATACGCGTACTGGCCGCAATGACACAAATTTTGACTAACGCTTGCGATAAAGGCATGGGGTTTTGACGAGATCGCAGTGTGCGCGCGTACTGAGAAAATTGAACAGGGAATCTCTTAAAAATCTCAAAACCTCAGATATCCACGAAACGTAAAAAACCATCGAACAGGTAGCAGTGAGTGAACGGTATTGTTTATCTGTGAATCGATTCTTTCGCTTTTACAGGATTTTCGTATGTAAAAAGATAAGGCCAAAAGATAGGCATTCAGTGCGTGAATCACGAACCAGAAGGACAATTTCTTTCTTCTTTCTTTTTTTTTTTACGTAACTCGCAGAGTTAGTACAATTCGCTTTTGCTATTTTACACTGAGAATAAGTAACGAGGTATTTCATTGCGGTTTGTACATGTAGAATTGAATATCGTTCCGTTCTTCGATTACGCTCTTTTCTCTCTTTTTTTTTTATATATTTTTGGCATTTGCATCGAAAACTTCGAACAACGGGTATTGAGCATTTTTTTTTGTCTAGATCGTTGAAGCGACAATGTACTAATTATGGAATTATAAGTTTTGTCTCGTGTATATAATCCTAAGGAACATGACGCTATTTCGTACTTATGTATACCTTAGTCAAGCGTAAGTCTGCATATGACTGAGAAGAAATGCGAAAAAGAACGTTGAAAGAACGTTAAAAAAAATAATGGAAGTCCTTCGGCTGATTAATCACGTCCGCGCATACCGGATTATTTTTTCTTGGAAAAAAAATCTGCGGACAATTGAGACAAGATGTAACTTCCGACAGTTGGAAGTACGTGTGGAATCAAATCGAGCAATAATCGTGCTAGCGGTTTTTTTTTTAACAACTTAACACACTGAAATGCCGCTAATATAAACAGAGTAGTACCTTAGTCCTATACAGATTTGCGATCAACCGACATATATTCCGAGAGACGGTTGATAATGCGTGTCCAGCGGCGCGTACAATACTATAAGTATCGGATAAATATCGTTCGTGCTTCCTGGTCGAAATCAATGATCAGTCCGGAATCTCGGAGAATCGTGTTCGGCAAGGAAGCCAAAAATTTGTCCCTCTTTCAATATCGCGAAGTGCAAGGATGTAGCGCGACCGTGACGTGGCACTTGGTGCCGCGGTGGACCCAACGAGTGTCTCTCGATCTTCCGTTACATCCCTTTGTTTCCCATTTTTAATAACTACATAATGCAGAATTTCCTATTTTCTTCTCTCTTTCTCCCCTCTTACGTGGTAAATATTTTCTTCTTTTTTTTCTTCTAGCATGAACACATTCAACATATTGTTTCTTTCTTCTTGTTCAACTATACAGCACATCCTGAAATCAATGGACTGTGAAATAACAGCGTGGAGAAATGATTCTCTTCAGATTCTGGCTGTACTGTTCTCCTCTCCTCTTTTTTTTTTGCTTTTCTTTTCCGTTTTCTTCCTCCAGTATGCCAGTCTATATCATATTTCGGACGTATATATTCTTATAATAGTAGTATTAATGAATACATATATCTGCATGTACCACGAGCGGAAAGGATTCCGATTTTAAATTTACTTCTCGAATCTCGCGACTCTCGATTATTCGATATTACAGCTAAATTTAATATATTATAACTAATATAATTTTCGCGTAACGCTATGCGATTAAATTGGAGGTCGAAGCTTGTACTATGATAAGATTGCTATCAGAGAGATTGAGAGATTTTAGAATTAAATTGGTCGACTCTTGTAAACGCGTCTGTAAAAAAGAGCTTAGATGAAGTGCGGGGAATCCTCTCCGATCGCAATACGCTCCCGTACATATACAAATACTTGTAATGCCTACTTGCTAATGCCGATGAATACATTGAGCTACTCTATATATGTTCGTAGCGTATATACTCTTAAACTCTTGTTTAGTAACTAGACATTTCGTTTCTGAAAGAAGTTTTACCTTCACGCAAGAAGTTTTTTCCGTAAAAAAATGCGCTAGAGATTTTTTCTCTCCTAACACTGAACAATTTAGACACAAGGTGTGTGCAGTAAGTGTATAAATAATTTTTCTAAGCGCGCGAATGCTCGCCAAAATACGAAGTATTCGAGTAGGAATATAGTCCAGCGTAAAAGATACTGACTTCACTCCCGATAAATTATAATTTATACAAAAATCTCTGCGGAACGCTACGCAACCGAGATTAATAACAAACGTTCGTGTGAACCTTCTTTTAAAATATTCTTAAAAATAAACTTATGCGTAATATTACGGTTTTTTTTTGCCGAGTTGCAAACGCAATTTTGCTTAAAATCTCTATCTGGAAAATTAGCATATACTTAATCGCTATATATAATCTTAAAATACATATGCCTTTTGATAAATATATAGAACTGATTTCTCTTGCCTTTTAAAATTTATCAAGGACTAATTCTCATGATTTATTAAATAAATTTCTCTTGACAACTAATGATAAAATTGAATTCTTTTCATGCCTAACTCGTCAAAAATTTGACTTCAATTTGTAGTATTAATTAGTTTTATTTTCATCAGGAGCAAAATGCAGATTGCTTAAAAAATAGTCTACTTATATACCCTTTTCGGAACACTGTCTATTGAAATATAATTTACGTTGGCAGCTTTCGATCAGTAGATTATGCAGGGACAGCTGCAAAGAACAGGTGAATAGTTAAGCACTTAGTTCAAATTTGTTTCGAAGACCTGAGAGTTCATCCACGCTGTACTTTTTAGCAATGTGTGTGAAAGAGGTACGTGCTTCCGTGGTCTCATGCGAGAAACGAGGGAAAAACCCGATAACAATAATCCTCAGATCGAAAGCCCAATTTTTTTCTCTCTCGGGAGATATGATACAAAATTTTCAACAAAAAATTTACGCGCTAATTTGCGCAGAGACTCAACAAATATTAAACACGGTGCGCTTCTGGCCGCGTCACTTAAATACCATTTCCCTAGTTTGAACAACAACAATGTATCTCGTATCACAGTATTATTCAGTAGTGTATTTAGTATTTGTCTCACGTTCACTTTGGATATGGCAAATATGAGATAGTAACAGTAAAATTATACTAATGTAAGTCTATAACTCTTTGGGGCTAAATGCATATCACAGTGGGAAAATTTTCAACGTTCCTATGTTCACCGTCTTCTACGACTTCCGCTTTCTTCTTTCTTTTTTTGTCTTTTTTTTTTACTTATTTTAGATTATTATTTAACCGTCCAGAAGCGCACCGGTTCCAGAAGCGTGTCACTTTTTTTTTTAATAAGATCACGTTATTTATACGCATTATTACGAAGAAGCATCACCGCCAACCAGAAACAAGCAAGCAATTAATAATATTAGAGTAAGATTTTTTTACCATTAGTCAAAAAATGCACCGTATGTTATTTGAGATACGCGTTTTCGTATCCGCTATGCAGTCTTATCCTAAACTTTTTCGCTGCGTAATGCACTATTGAAACATAGGACTATTGAATTGTACTCCTTTTCCCTAATTTTCAAAATAAGATTGTTACGGTTGCATATGAAACTTCGAGTTTTCAAAATTTTACAGTTGCGAAATCTATTTCAAAAACCAAATAACGATTGCAAGTCGTTCCTATAAACATTAAAAATTAAGTAAGATTTAAGTTACGAGTTGTTTAAGCAATTCTCTATAAAACTTATAAAACTAGGAGATAGAGAAATTAATTTTAATAAATGTTTATGGCAGAATCTCTTAACTAGCTTTTGCAGACCGCACTGAGTTTTTAGGTAAAGGCAATTACAGGAGTTTTAGCTTTTCGGAAGATAAGGAGATAAAGACTTGTGTATGTACATATGCGTGTTTGTGGGTGTGCACGCGCGCGCGTGTGTGGAGGGGAGGAAGTGCGTGCGTGCGTATCGCGTGAATTTGAGACTATTAATTTATGAGAACAACGTTATAATGTATTACGATAATTATATATCAAATAAAAGAAATCTTTTAAAACTGAGATTTAAATAGTAAAATATCTGACAGCTTTAAATGTTAAATAAATCATGCTTTACATATAATATACGATTTTTTAAACTTGATTCAGACGTAGAAATTTATATACAATATTAAAATACAAATGTAGAGAGAGAAAAAGGACTATAATTAAATGCATATCTCAAAAAATAATTAACATAAAACTGAGATTTCATGTGCAACAGTTTAATAAAAAATAGTCCATAACTAATCTATATATTGCTTATATAATCGGATCGATACGATACTGTGTTAACGTTTGCTAAAAATAAAATTGCCGAGTTATTTGAATTGTATCGTTATAAATCCGAATAGGAGTAAAAAAATACCTAATCATTTTATCAACAAAAAGGGAAAATGCTACACAGCTCTTTCCTAACACTAAGAACATGTAGTAAATATTAATATTACCATCTACATGCCAATTATAGTGCACGATCACTTTTCTCAATCACCTTCATGGTTTATCTCTCTATTTGTAGTATGTTTTAAAAAGTATACTGTCTCTGTTTACAGTATGTTTTAAAAAGTATACTCTATTGGATATATCTCAAAAAAATTAACAGATAGCAAAATTAAATATAATTTGATTCAGTCATGGATATGCAAACAAGCCGACGTTTGGAACTGACGAAAAAGGCGAGACAGTTTGAATTCCAAAATTCGGCACTACTTTAAGTAATTTCTGAAAGCTCTTTCTGTAACTTTTCTCCATGATCGCTCACGTTCTGCATTAGTATGCTCATTAATCAAACTCAGTTTTGAAGAAAAATCTGTTCTAACCAGATAAATTCTCATCACTGACTTCCAAAACTACCATATGCTTCTTTCTTCTTCACTTTCATATCGAAACAATGCTTTAGGATAAAATTTTCTTCTTGATTGATCATTTGTGACTTTTTGAAGAAATATGATTTAAAGAATCTCCTGCAAAAATATAATACAAAAGTGTTAGAGTGACTTTGTCAGTAATTAATGTGTGATCGTCTTCAAATCAACGTTATTTATTAATAGAAATTTAAATCGTGCTCTCTTACATTTAAAATAAACCCTTTGCGAACGCCTCAATGACATTAGGTACGGTAGCATCAAAACCGTTGATCGTTAAGACATGTCGGTCATAATGTTCTTTACGATATGGTGAAGGAGAGCATAAGGCGCAAGTAATCAATCTGTGAAAAAATCATAGATTTATATTCATTTATATTATAACATACTATACTTACATTATTATTGCAAGACATATTTTGCAATTTGTATGATATTAAACATCAATTGTTATTTTATACTTATAAATACATTAAAATAAAAGCATTATAAAAATTTTATAGTAAATTAAATTGTAAAGTACTGAAAAAAAATTTTAGATGATCTAAGAAATATCAATTGTTATTTTATACTTATAAACACATTAAAATAAAAGCATTATAAAAATCTTATAGTAAATTAAATTGTAAAGTACTGAAAAAAAATTTTAGATGATATCCAAGAGAAATTCGTCTTTTTAATTTAAGAAATTCAAATTCAATATAAATAGAAATATCCACTTACTTTGTATCAGGAAGGTTTAGATGCTCTTTATACGATATTAGATTTTCCTGGGATTCATCATGTTTTTGCAATATTTGATCTATAATGTTAATGAAGACATCGTACTGTTTAGATTGTTTTTTGGCCCACAAAATTGGTTTACTATAATTGGAATTTCCTAGAGGCGCTGTTTTCAAGGTTTTCAAAATATCTTCGAAAGAATCAGTTTTGTAGACATTCACTATACAATTTCCGACGTTCCTAAATGTCGCTATGGTAACGTTCTCTTCAGAACGTAAAAGTATCAGCGCGATCAAAGCAGCCGTCTCGATGCCGGTCATATTACCATTTTGCCAGGTGCTTACTTCCATCGATTTATTTGTGCTGATTGTCACTAAGTAGCGCAAATTCGTAGGTTGTATATTCTATAATTATTATAATATAAAAATTTATTATATTGTAATAATTATTATTAATAAGATTTCATTCGGACCGACAAGAATTAAACACCAAATATAAGTATATTCAGGCCTATGACGGTCAAAGCTAGATCTTTTTTGCCTAAATAATTCCCAGTGAATTATCTATATCCTATATATGTACATGCATACATATCATATTTTTGTAGTTATTCAAACTGCGCGCCGAAATTTTTCCGGACTTTATCTAACGCAATTAAACTACTGCAATAATATCACAAGTTAAATTAAATTGACAATGTGCTAAAAACCTTAAATAAGTTTATTGCGAAAAATATTATCTCGACTGGGACTTGAACCCGGATCTCTTGTATTTCGTACGAGCGTCCTAAGCCATTAGACCACCGAGGCAGTTTGACCGTCATAGGCCTGAATATGCTTATACTTAGTGAATAATTATTATTGTTATATTATTACAATCGCAATAAGATAAATAGGCTACATAACATAATATTTATTTAAAATAATATATATGCATTCTGTCATTAATTTCACTGATTTTTATTTTACCATAAAATGTCTAAAAAGTTGTCAAATCACATATATGTAAATTCGCTTTAATCATAAAAAACTAATAATTATATTTTTTAAAAGAGATAACTTTGACATTTAGTTTAAGCTACTTATTATTTCATAATATACACTTAGCCAATATTTATTATTATATTAATAATTATAAGAGATAATTTGCATCAATTAAATTAATAATTACTACACTACATAATTTGTGAAACAATATAAATCAAATTGACTTACTTTAAATGACAGATGAAATGCCTCGTTTAGAGCGTCCATTATTTTAATATTTGGATCAAATCCTGGCGGCACAGATTTCTTTGCTAATTCTCGAACTTTTCGCTTTTCATAGGTCAGACATCTTAAAAATGCATATTTATCAATGACAGTTTCAAGTTATTTAAATCATATAGAGCACTGTTGAAAATTGTTGCGTACTTACTTTCCGGAACACTGATAATTTTTGAGAGTAATAAAAATTAATGCCGGATGAACTGCACTCTTTTCGACGTATTGTGAATTCGTAAGTCGTTCAATTACTTTCTCGACTGCTGGTTCATCAGTAACAAGAAACCCAAGATTGTGAATCCTTTGCAGGTTGTTTAGAAGCACAACAACGTCCATTGATATTAGCAATGAATTCCAAACCTACGTACAAAATAATAAAATGCTATTATTTTATTAAATTAGAAATTCATTTTTGATAAATGCATTTTTTAACGCTAGTTGTAAATAAAATTTTCTTTGATCGTTTATGTTGTATATAAAAAAAATAATCTGATGGAATATCTTTTTATAACTGTATATAATTTTATTAAATATAATTATTTAAAACTTGATAATTAGACAGAATTTGTTTCTTTGCACTATTAGAAGCTCAGCACTATATATTCTTTAATAATTTAATTTAATAATAAACTTCATAATTGCTTTTTTTTAAAATAATACATAGAATATAACCTTGACATTTCTAAAAATTGGTTAAAAATTGCATTTTTTGTAATCTTAGACTTAGCAATTCTTGCATAATTTACAAACTCTAATAAATTAACTGCATAACAAAAAAGACTTCGTATATTTGCATTTACCTCCTTGGATTTTAACAAATGACCAGGTACATGATCTAATGAAAAACCAAATGTTTCCAGCATAGAAGCAGCTCGAACCTCATCTTCGCAATGTTTGAAATCTTCAACCTCTTCCATATATTTCAGTAGTTCATTGATATTAGGAGGTATCTCCTCTGTCCGGTCAGCTGCCATATCCTTTTTGATCTTTTCCAAGCCGTTTATCACATACTTCAGTATAATTTTACTTTCTATTAAATAATTAATTATCTAAGTAACATTTTTAGTAACATTGGATAATAGTTATAACAATAAATTACGATGTGAGTTACTTGTATCTGTTAAATTTTTTCCAAGTTATATAAATATAGCTATTCAAATTTAAAACGATTTCCAACCGCCAATATTATTGCCGATTATAATTACAATCATCAGTATTATTTGTAAGAATATAAATAAAATAAAATCAGACTTACATAAAAAAAGAAAAAAAGGATTAATAAAGCTTAACTAGTAATGGATTTGTGTTTTCCTCATGAACAATAGCTTTGTAAATTTACCTGGAGAATTGCCTAGAGGATGAGCCATCTTGACAATATCTTTGTGTTTCCAACCATATCTACTTTTATATTTTGTGACACACTCTATAAAATCTAATGGTTTCTTAGATAAGTACCAATTGTTAATAGCTTTTCTTAAGCCATGGCCCCAGCCTTGTGTAATGTAATTCAATTCTTTTTCTCTGCACAGTTTAGAAACAAATTTAACAAACAGAATAAAATTTGGAGTAGACGCACAAATCGTTTGTACACTTTCGTATGCTGCATGACGTAGTGTCTCGCTTTTATTTTGTCTGCAGCAAACAGCGAGGGCAAACACCAAAGCCTCTGGATGTGTAACTAAATTACTGTTAAATGCCTACAAACAGTTATAATTTAGGGATAGGCTATTATTGTAAATACTTTTTATGCAATTTATGCCTTTTACCTTTGTGATCAATTCAATGGGTACCAATTGTTTCTCCTCATTTTCAGCAAGTTCTTCTATGGCTAGAACATTCCTGACTGTAAAGTAATGATGGGCAAACCAATATCCAGGCTGGTAATTGGGGTAATCTTTTCCAACATACAGATATTGTAATAAACGTAATTCAGGATCATTGCTATTGCCTTCTGTTGCCATTTCCTAACAACAATTTGCCTAAAACAATTAAATAACAAAGATAAAGATTTTTCAAGTACAACCATTAGTTACAAATATATGATGAAAAACAGCTATCAACAATCGCTTAACTTTCAAGAAGTAATTTTCAAATATGAGTTATTTTTTTAAGGTATTTTTTCTCAACAAACAAATCTACATTATTTATATAATAACTTTTTAATTTATTTTTAAAAGTAACAGCTGTTCTGTCTTATTATAATACTTATAACTTTTGTGTGTGTAATTATCATACAAGATATAAGATGTTAGAAACTATATAATTATCGTAACAAAATATAAAATAAGTATGAAATATACATAAACATATTGTATAAATCAAATTATATTGCAAGTCAGAATAGCAAATGTGGACTTTTTACGTCATATAATTCAGATATAAAAAAATTATTAGTAAACAAGAACCTCAAAAATTGTCTTAAAAAATACATCAAATGTTATTCTACACAGTATTATTTAATATATAGGGTACTTCAAACAACAAGACACTTCAACGTTTTGGCTTGACAACAAACGATCGTTTTCATACGTTTTTTTTAATAGATGCCTTATTCTATTTTGAATCTCTCCTTCAAAAAACAAAGGGCACTCGATCCGCATTATTTATATGACCCATTAACTGGATCGCGTTTGATGCACACACATACATACATACATTACATGCATGACACGCAACTAGGCATTATGAACATGCATGCGCATGAGCGCGGATTCCTTGGCGAGGATCGCGCGTATCACCTGGTTACCGGATAAAGTAACGCGGAGATACAGGACGGGAGATGATGCGATCTCACGCATTCATGCATTCACACACGCACGCACGCACGCACATATGCTAGCACACAAACAGTCGCGAGTCCATTGCGGAACGACGCAAAGTTAGCGGAAGGGTCGAATGTGCACTCGCGAGAAATGCGCGATCGTGGCTTCTCGAATTCTCCCCAGTTTCCATCCAATGGTTTACCTTGCGTCAATGTGGACCGACGCGCGAAATAATTATGCACAAGAGGCACGGAGACTGACAGCGACTACTCGAGATCGCGCAACGTTGACGTGCGATGCGGACAGGTGCGGGGGAGCGCGTTGACGCACGCAGCGACGCGGAGCGGTGACGGCACGCAACTCGCAGCCCGCAGCCGCGGCCGTCGTCGCGTTATGTCTTTTTGTGTACATTAAACGCGACGATACTAGATGGCACCACGCTGATCTTCTCGGGACGCTCGGGCCGATGTTTTTTTTATTCCTACCCTATAGACCGCCCCAGTAAAACCTTTTTTTTTTTACTTTAGCCGAATATCAAGCATGTATTATCTACTTCACTTTAAGTTTCAAAGTGTAAAAAACATCTATGAAAATAACTAAAGAAAGAAAATGTTTTCCTTTTTTCCCCTCTCTCTCGTTCCCTTTCTATCTCCCTCTCCCTCTTTGTCATAGCCGTTCCTTCCCCTTCTTTTCACCACTTTCCCTTCTATCTTCTTTCTTTCACTCGTTTTTCTTTATTTCTTTCTCTTTTTTCGAACTTCAGCGATATAAAGACTTTTTTTGTAATAATAAAATAAAGATATATACAATATTATACATGCCATGTTGTGGTGCGCGTTGCAATTTTCATATTAATCAGCATGAATAATATGATGACGTTTGCTAAATTAATAATTAATGAGAATTTCTGATTGCGGTTTAGGCTCGATTACATCATTGTAAGATTAACTTTAATCTCTCGATATTCAATTTATTCTTTATTCTTTTCTAATTCTCACCCAGTGTCAGAAATGATTGGTCGATCGATGTTGAATCAGTATCAATTATTTAACATTGATCGACCAAACATTTCTAACTGGGAAGAATTAGAAAAAAATAAACGACAATATATAACGAAGTTAAACCGAGATTGAAGTCAATCTTACATTGACAGAATAATAGTCCTTATGTTTCTATCAATGTAGATTGATAGCTTTAATTTTTATTTAACGTATATGTTTTTTACGTATATATTTTTAGAGAATAAAGCCCCTGCTAACAAAAGTTCTTCGGAATCCTGTTCGTTACATTATATATGTACGTCAGTTTTTAAGTGCTCGTTGCAGAGAGAGAGTGGCAAAACAATTGTTTTCCCTCGGCCGAGCCACACGCTTCCTCCTTATCATTAAGACTATCATACAAGATCAGTCAAGATTGAGATAAGTTTAATGAAAAATAAGTAGATGATTCTACAGGTTAGTCAACTGATTAGTATTATCTAGCTACTATATTTAAATCGATATCATTATGTTTATTCTCTTAATCTTATACCGTGCGACCAAAGGAAAGCCGATGCGTTATCTTTAATCATGCACTAATCGGCTTCTACTATTCCGGAACGTAATCAAATTATCATTAACGTTATCATTAATACGACGGCAACGTTGCCGTCGCACGCAAGCAATTAAGGATGTTCTTTTTTAATTCTTTTATCCCAAATCACACGTGCCGATAATATAATCAAATCACAGGATGACGTAAATTTTTATCGAGTTGCTTTCCGACAGAAATTAGTTATTATGAAGCAAATTATTTTTATCAAAGCAATCTCATGAAAATTTACGTCATTCTGTACGTGATGTTTACTATTCATACAAATCAATGATATTCTCAAATATTTAATGAAATCATGCAGTAATATTACGTAATTTTTACATTTGCAATAGATTTTATATAAAATATATACAGTTGTATATTTTATATGCAATAAAACATACGATATTATGTATATAAAATATTTTTATAAATACGAAATATACAATATATAATAATGAAATATATTATTTAATTATACATTTTATGTATCTAAATATATAATTCCATATAACTTAATTGTATAATTATGTACAAGTATATTTTATTTTTTATATAGGTATACGTATATAGGATGAGCCAACGAAAACTTTCCCGGTTTTTTTATAACTAACTGATTTATATATTTGGAAAATGTTTCTAAATATTGATATAACTTCAGAGACTTTATTACCTATTATAAGGAGACTTTTTTTCAACTTTGACACTCTGTATCTTTGTAATCAAGCCGTTTTAGATATATAGTTATGTTAGTTTTTCATCTTGAATTTATATGAGAATTAAATCGCTTAAAATATTTTAGAGTATTTAATATCCACCCTATATATATCTGGTGGAGGATATTTTTGCATATTTCACACAAATTAGTCTGCAGTTACAAAAGAGAAGAGTTTTTGTTGGCTCACCCTGTATAATCAATTGTATATGTATAAGATATATACAGGGTGGATATTAAATACTCTAAAACATTTTAAACGATTTAATTCTCATATAAATTCAAGACTTCAAAAACTAACATAATATTATATATCTAAAACGGCTTGATTTCAAAGATATAGAGTGTCAAAGTTGAAAAAAAAGTTTCGTTTTTTTTTTTTCAAAAATTTCGTGAACCATTCGAGTTACATTTTGAAATTTTAAACGTATACAAAGCTTCATCAAAGTAACTCCGGTGGTTTTCTGAAATTTTTGAAAAAAAAATTTTTTTCCTTCAACTTTGGCATCTTGCATTTCCCAAATTAAGCTCTTTCGGTCATATGAAGTTTCATCGTGAATTCATGTAAAGAATTTGTTAAAAATCTTTTATAGAGTACTTAGCATCCACCGTGTATATTAATATTGTATATATAAAAAAAAAAATTTATCTCTAATCATATCGCAGTGTTGTGGTATTGAATACTGAACATACATGAACAAAGGGAATTGAAATGTTATGTAGGACATGTATTTATTTATTACATAAACGTATTTATTATTCAGAACGATACGGGATATATAATACCGTCTGTTCGAGGCACAATCTTCGAAATCGCACAATGTGCGCTCGGAACCTCTACTTTTCCTTCTATTGTTTTCATTTCTGTCGATCGAGAGCGGATTCGCTCATCGGGCTCGGCGCGCGCGAGCACAGATCCACAGATACGTAAAAAGAATGTATAAAAGTAGAAACGTGTGTAGAGCGATGTATACATAACGAACCGCTTTATCGCTGAAAAAAATCTCGCGTGACGCATCGCACGCCTGTGTGCGTGTACGACTGTACCGCGGTGAGGTTTTACGAGCTCATACATTTGTGGACAGTGTTTCTCGCTGCAGCACGCAGCGATTCTCTGCTTCTCCACAGTCTCTCTCGTCACATTTTCCAATTGCATTTTTATCGCCTTGTCCATTGACCCACTCCTTTCCGCAATATCGCGGCCTCTCGAAGCCCGTGCACGCCAAACGATTTATCACGATGACACTTCGGCAGTGAAACCATCGGGAATATCGCGGATTAAATAAACGGTTTCATAATTTAACAGTTTTTATAAACGATCTCTCTCCTCTTCCTCTGTTCTCTCCACCTCTCCACTCCCGTTTTATCCCTCACTCTTGACGAGCGTTGTTCCATTTCAGTCGCATTTCAATTCTCAAATAATCTCACAGTTATCTTTTATCTATAATCTATTTATTTTTTATCTTTAATACGTGCTTTTTTATATCGAGGCCGGGAGTAAACAAGCTAAAGTAAAAATAGAAGTGCCCCTACTTAGATTAATTAGTAATTCTGTGACGCTAGTATTTACAGTCAAATATTATGTATACATGTATACTTGTGTGGATGCTACTCCGAGTACGTATACTTACCTCATTTAAAAATAATCATTCTCGCAACTTCTTTACTTTATCGCTTGTAACTTTTTTTGCAACAACTTTTTTTACAATGTTTCAAGATGCTAGTATTATTAAATCGACGATCAATTTAATTGTGTTATTATTTCAGCTTCAGTTTTTTTTATGATTGTATTCCAAGTCCCACAGTAAGCGGTTTACATAACTGAAGGCTGTATTTAGAATTTACATTTTTATATAAACACATAAATATTAGACAAGATCTCGATGGTATTATCTTCTAATTTGCTTATTTATAGCCATTTCTACTGATGTAGATTAACTTTAATTTTGGTTTAATTAATTTTATTTTTTTCTAGTTTTAAGAATTAGAAGAGAACAAAGAGTAAATTAAACAGAAATTAAAATTAATCTACATTGATAAACCTGGATATTATAGTTGATTATTTATTTGGATAAATCTAAATCGATTAATTTATTATTGTATAATTGATTATTGTATTATTAATTTATTATTGTATAACTTTTTTATTAATAAACATACATATGATGTTTGCTTGTTATTGTTACGTTCTTTAATCTAGCGTAAAGAAAAATTTGTGTTTTTTTTACAATATATTCATTTTTATGAAAGTTATAGCAATCAAGTTGTGTAGTGGTTGCATCCAGCAGAAAAAGCAGCTTTGCAACTGTTGCAAAATTTTTCAATATGATTTATGCACTTAGAGTCCGTGAGGAACTAAGAACAAGACTAATCATATCAAAGAATTTTACAACAGTTGCAAAATAGTTTTTTCTGCTGAACGCAGCCAGTGTGTTGCACTCGTGATACTAGTAAACACTAACTAAAAATAAAACATCAGTGTGTCATAATTTCACATTTAACAATATAAATAATAATATAACATGCGATAACGTATATTATAATAGATAATAGTTAAATTATTGAGTGTGAAGATAGCAACATGACCTTATGTCACTTTTAATTTCACTCTCCCACCAATATAAGAATGTAAGATTATAGATTAAGTCTAATCTTAGTTTAACTTACTGTTTATCTTTTTCTAATCCTTTTAGAAAAGAATTAGAAAGAGATTAAGATCGAATAAATAATTGAACCGCGATTATAAGTTAATCTTACATTGGTGGAACTAAGGTGATATTTACTGATAATACGTGACATTGAAAGGTTAAAAATCAAAGTTTATCGAGAATAAAAAGCCTGGCGAGAAAGAATCCAAAAAGAATCGCAGCAAGGATGCAAATCTTCGCGCAATCGACCGTCGACACACGTCATGAGTAGATTTACCAATCACACTCTTTTAAAAATACATATACTCTTCTTAAAATCGTAAAACTTTATTAATTAAATTTTTACATTTATAAAATTATATTAATAAGAATTGTCAACAAAAATTATATATATATTTTAGAAATTTCATTTGTTAAATACATACATTTAATGTAACGCATAAAAAAATTATACCCTCTCTTC
>NW_017299882.1:944547-951373 GCF_001594075.2 Trachymyrmex cornetzi | reverse complement strand
GCGTCTCTCGCTCGCGTGGCCATGCGTGAAGTCAGCCCCCAATGGCCAAACGTGAGTTTCACTCCGCTCGTTACGCGTATTTATAACTTCGCCGGTCACACGCGTTTACAAACGACGGAGCCCGCGCGGGCGCGCGCGCGCGATGCTATCGATTTTTCTGGATCTCCGTGGAGCGGCGATTATACGCCGCGATTATGTATATATATATATATGTGTGCATATAAGCAACGCATGTAAGTGCGAGCGCGTGCGTTTGTGTTTGTACGCGCTCGCGCCGGCTCGCGGAATTATGTAACACGTTCGCGTCGCGTTTCTATTAATGTCGCTAATCGGCCGAGTATTAATCACGTCACTCGTATATAGCCGCACGGCCGTTCGTGACGCTGTAGGATGGCTATTATATCCTTTTTGTATAGGACGGCGCACTGGGGTGCCGACGGTATTTTGTCCTTTTTGAATTTTGGGGACACTGCGTGGGATCGGGGTGGGATCCCGAGAGGCCTGACGCGAAGGTCGTGGTTTTTAGCCTTTTAACAAGCACGAACTTGCATCGACATGCACGAACTCGACGCTGTTGTTCTGAAATTCGACACAAAGAGATACGTTTCTCACTGAATATGGAACGTTCTGCTTAAATTATGTCCATTTAATTTATTCTTTACCTTCTTTGTAATGCTGGAAATAGAAAAAAAAGATAAAGATAGAGTGAAAAGTACGAATATTAAAAAGTATCGGTCAAGTGAGGGAAAAAGATGAAAATAGATTGGACCAAGTTAATCTACATTCGTAGAAGAGGATATTAAAGATTGAGACTAAATTGAGATATTAAAACACATTGAAATACAATAACAATGATTCTTCGTTTCTCAAATGTCTTATAAAGCTAAAATCCTGCGTACAATGGAGGAAACGTTAGGAACAAGATAAATATATTAGTAATAAAAAAAAAGGAATAGAGAGATAAAACGTTCAAAATCTTTCATAATTTTATTATTCCTCTAATATTTAATATTTGTTTCTTTTCCTAATATTTCTTCCATTGTCCGCAGGACAATCTAAACTCTCCTCGATAAACATCTCCCTCGCGTTGAATTTCTCGAAGACGTGCGATTTCAACATTTATGAAACACTCTGTTTCTGGTGATAAAAGAATATCAACAGACTCTCCTTATCTCTAGACATAAACGATCGTAAGATGGTTGTATAACGGTATACACGAGGCAAAGATTATATTTCGCTGTTAGATGCTTGCGTCGGCAACGTCCCTTTATTTCCCGTAATTTCTTGGATAATTCAGCGGATTAGTGCGCTCCGTATACGTAGGCGCTCGCTAGTCGTTCGCTAGTCGCCCGAGGCCGCTCCCGTGTAATTGTTATACACCGCGTAATACTGATCGCGCGGACGAAAAAAAAAAAAATGACAAGAAGCTGAAGCTTTACGGTGCATTTTGATGATTATTACCTCTAGTCCCTCGGTTTTGCCGGCCGAACCGGTTTTTAATAAAATTCAGCTCTTCGATTATGTCGTCGGATGTACGATGCAATCGGAGAGCGCATCGCTCGGCAAGGTTTGACAGAGATAGATGAACGAGCAAGACAAAGAGAGAAAAAACAGAGCGAGCGAGAGACAAAGAAAGAAAGATGAGCCAGTGAGTGAGAGATAAAAAGAGAAAGAGGAGTATGGAGAGAGAGAGAGAGAGAGAGAGGGAGACAAAGAAAGAGAGCGAGGGAGAGAGACAAAGAGAGAAAGAACGAGTGAGTGGGAGACAAAGAGAGTTAGAGAGAGAGGGAAGCAGGTAGAAGCGAGGGATAGAGGCACTTAAATAGAGAAAGAGAATTGCAATAGAAAAGAGCGAGACAGCGCGAACGTCATGTTATTCGCGATCACGTACTCGCCTCCACGTAAGCGAAACAAAGAGATCGATCGGCCGAGTTGCGGGCAGCGACGACCATATAGCTATGGTTCCTTTCTCTCTCTCTCTCTCTCTCTCTCTCTCTCTCTCTCTCTCTCTCTCTCTCTCTTTCCCGATTTACGGAAACGTGACTCGCTTCTCTTGCGGTCTCGCGACTCGGTCTCGCGACTGATCGCGAAATCAATGTGTCTTGATTGACGTGTGAATGAATTAATGAGTTAATGCGAAAGTTGAGATCGCGCGCTGCCCATCAAGCCGCGGGAGCCAAGCATTATCGGGAGCTTGTTTGCACGAGGAGCTCCGCGGCCGCGCAGATAAAAACGGCACTTCCGATAGAGATGTTATTTTCCAGAATCTACAGGCGTGTGTTGTTCCAGCAGTCCCGCGTTTCACGAATCGTCTGATTTATATACATATATTCGTTGCTCCTGAACATCCGCGAAGATAGGCAGAGATCCATCAAAGAGTCACTGCAAATCTGTATGGGTCTATTCCAGACAAACTTGCTTAAACGTATGCATATAAAGGAAGTTATCTAATCGAATTTCACGTACGTAGAATAGAAATGCGATTAGATAATTTTCTTTAGGCGTATATTTACGCGGATATATAAGTTTGGCTGGGTAGACCCTAAAGAATCATTTATACTGGCTATTATAACTGTTAGCTTATACTTGCTGTAAGTTATGAGAAATTGACTATTCATCAGTTAAATGTGAGGAGAATAATAGACTTCATTTTCCTCACATTCGATTATGATTTATCTTAATTGATCCTTAATTATTTGATCATACAGCTGCGAGATTCATAGCGTTTTCCATTGGGAAAACTAGTGCAACACTGACGAATTGAATGCAAATTGATATTTTTAATGTTAATAAATAATTTAATCCTTTTAACGTTATCGTGACAACAAAGAATATATAATTAAAAGGTTTAAATTATTTATTAACACTGAAATATATGTGAATTGATTTGTATTAAATTATACTCCTGTCAGTGTGTATCATATTAGTTTTCCTAGTGAAAAATACTATCAGTCTTTAGGAGTTTTAAAACCATGGCACTTAGAATTATTTAAACAGTAAGGAAATCAACATGTTGAATTTGCTACACTGAAAAAAAATTACTAAATTTTAATAAATATATATTTACATAGTACTAACCAAAAGGTTTAAGGATTATTACATCTATTATGTTTCGGGACTCATTAAACGACATCTCACTCCGGATTATTTTATCAGTCTGATACCGTTGAGCTGATGCCGATTAAGCGATTGTATTTATAAACGCGCGATAAGAGAGAGTGTACATACATCGTAGATACGTACGAGATTTATAAACGCGATACGCGAACACGTTTATTGATCCTCAAGAATGATTTGGACCTGCGGATATTTCATTCGACGGATTTTTTGGGTCGCTGGCAGCATAGAACTTTGAATTTATTATAGATCGCCCGGACCTGTCAGACAGGTTTTTAAATCTTCGCATTGTCACAGATTCTTAGGACCGGTGATCCGACCAATATTGTTGGCCCCTGTAGTATTCCATCCATGAAGATCCTTTTGGAGTCACAGGTGTTCGCTACTCCTTCGCGTGTTTAATATATTTCCTAGACGCGTATTGTGGAATTATTCGGAATGAATTCCGATCAAAATTGTTCACATCATTCCCTAGATTTCTATTGTATTTTACGTGTCCCGTGCACTGAGAAACCCATTTAGTTGAATCAACCAAGGATTTGTTTGCTCATATCCAAACAAGAAATTAATCGATGCAATAAAATAATTTAGTTGAAGCAAAGCATTTGGTTATTGTAACATTTCACTTGTTTCTGATAAACATTGACGTCTGATAAAGTTGTTTACAATAATCAAAATGTTTGGCTCTTCGACTAAATTATTTTATTGCATCAACCAAGGATCTGTTTGCCCATATCCAAACAAGAAATTAATTGATTCAACTAAATTTCTCAGTGTGTTCGCTTTCTCGTATTCGTCAGTTTAAAATTCAAGGAGTTTATCCATTATTTCGATATTTTTGTCAATTCATGGAGTTTTGAAAAAAATATCGGATAAACAGGAAGTGTATATTTTCAACACGTTTATTTCGAGCATACTTCTAAGAGAATCGCTTATAATGTGTTTTGAAGTCGAGATGTATGTAAAAAGATAATTCTATTTTCTCGTTCCCTATTTAGCACCCAGTCGCTTTCTCATATTCGTCAATTTAAAATTCACTCCAAGAGTCACGAAGCATATCGAGATAACGGATAAACCGAGGAATAAACAGAAAGATTATTATGTTCCATGCGTTTATCTCGAACGTTTCTAAGAGAATCATTTATAATTTGTTTTACAGTCGAGATGTATAAAAAGATAATTCTATTCCCTGTTTAGCATCCGGCCGCTTTCTCATATTCTCCAATTTAAAATTCACTCCAAGAATCGCGAAATATATCAAAAACGGATAAATCGAGGAGAGAGAGAGAGAGAGAGAGAGAGAGAGAGAGAAACAGGAAGATTATTATCTTCAATGCGTTTATCTCGAGTGCACCCGAGAGAATTACTTATAATTTGTTTTGAAGTCGAGATGTAGAAAAAGATAATTCTTTCCTCTGTCATACACCGTTCTCGACGTTCTCGTTCAGTAATCCATTTATCTATAGCTCTCTCATCCCGCGATTTCCATAATCGCGGTGGTTTCTCGCCCGAGCGCGTAACTCCCGCGAATATGAAGCTTTTATACTCCGAATGCATCTCGGTCAGATCTATTGTCCGAACGTGACCGTCTTTGTATTAAAACTAACGGCATCCGTAAACGGCACGAGCGCGCTAATCTTGTAACTCTCGTTACATAAATCCTCCTCTCGTGTGCGACCCAACGTGTCCTCCGGATTAGAGGCCGATAAAAAAAAAGACACTTATCACGTACGACCTATTTGTCAACGTGCGAAAAATAATTCTCGTCGACGAAAGGAAACAACATTTTCTCCGTTTCGTAACAAACGTGACGGGGCGACTTACGGATGGAAAAATAGAGTGATATCGGAATAAATCGACACGAATGGCGTGTCGAATTGGATATTACCGTATTCCGAGTGACAGTAAAAAAAAGGAACAGTACGATTAAAAAAAGTATGGACTCTTTACGCGCGCCGATAAAATAAATATATCGCGCCGAGTGAATCAACGTTCGAAATGCTTTTCGTGAGACCGGTAGTAGAGCTTGCTTAGATCAAGCATAGCCGTGAGCAAGCGCTTCTTAACACAATTGGAAGTCTTACGCAATACGATTTTTACAATCAGCTTTTATCAGGTTCTACATTTTTTTAATATTTATTATCCTTAAATATAAGTTTTTTGTCGAAATTCTCGTGAAAGTGTTTTTTTTTTAAATCGTGATTCTTAGTACAATTTCCTTATATTTTGAGTATTGTTAAAATATTGTTAACAGTAATTTTAATACTGAAAATAAGCGATTAATTGGCCAGTATTAGTAATAAATTTCTGTAATGGTTGGAAATATTAAATATAATTAGAAATCTTATGCAATGCGTACGGTTTTCATTTTTACAATGTCTTTATATCGAGTTCTACATTTTCTTTTTTATGTATCATTCGTTTATATCTTTACATACAAGTTTCTTATCGAAATTCTCGTAAAAAAAAAACTATTTTAAATCGTGATTCTTAACATAAATTGAAATCTTACGCAACGCATACGATTTTTACAATCAGCCTTTACGAGTTTTACATTTTCTTTTCGATGTGTCATTCGTCTATATCTTTAAATACAAGTTTCTTATTGAAATTCTTGTAAAAAAAAGAACCTATTTTAAATCCTGATTCTTAATATGATCAGAAATCTTACGCAATGTGTACGATTTTCAAAATCAGCTTTTATAAGTTTTATATTTCCATTTTGATTTGTTATTCATTTACGTCATTAAATACTTCTTATAAAAATTCTTATCAAAAGAAGATTCCTAAATCATGATTCCTAACACAATTTGGAAATCTTACGTAATGTGTGATTTTTACAATCAGCTTTAGCGAGTTCTGTATTTTCTTTTTGATTCATCGTTTTACGTCTTTAAGATATGAGTATACGAGCTTCTTATCGAAATTCTCGTCGCAAAAAGACTTTAAAACTGTGATTCTTAACAATTTGGAAATCCTACGCAATGCGCAATTGTCACAATTAGCTGTTGCGTGTTCTATATTTTCGCTATGATTTGTCATTTGTCTACGTCCTTAAATAAGCTTTTTTTTTATCGAAAATTCTTGCGAAAAGAAGACTTTTTTTTAAAATCGTGATTCTGTCGTGACGACTTTTTACCATAACCTTCGCTACAGCCAGGGTCAGCTGATCCCGCGCCCTACAGCAAAACACAACACCTCATTCTGAATTTCTAAAACAGGTTTTTCTCCCCTCCGGGGACGCAGCCAGAAAGGAGGTGTGTACGCTCTCCGTCTTTTTACATCGGGAGCGCGGATCTCTCGATTTTTACCCAAATCGCCTACACTTAAAAAACCCGCTACCGGGCGAAGGGCAGTAATTTCACCTGCGGTTTAATACGCGCGTCTCGTCGCGGCGTTAAAAGCCGCGATAAAAGGTTGCGCGACGTAATGCACGTCGACGAGAGATGAGAGTAAGCAAGGGAGAGATGAGAGAGAGAGAAAGAGAGAGAGAGAAGGGGAGGGAGAAAGAGAAGAAAAACAAAACGAGCATCGTGGGTGAAAAAAAACTCGATGTACCGTCGTCACCGGCGGCAACAGTGAACAGCGGATAGATCCCCTCCGAGGGGTCCTAGCTCCGAGGAGGATCGCACTCGCACGTTCTCGCACGTTTTCGCACGCTCTCGCACGCTCTCGCTCGCTCTCGCTCGGTCGGTCGGGGGGGGGGGGG
>NW_017299882.1:927668-944380 GCF_001594075.2 Trachymyrmex cornetzi | reverse complement strand
TATAAAAGTCGCGTCAGCGACCGGCGGCCGATCAGTCGAAAGGGTGAATTTGTCGTAGATCTTTGTTAAGAGCTCCTCTCTCGATCGCTTCGGTGAAAGCTTTCGGTGTTACGGATCCGGTCGCCGATTGTCCGTCGTCAATCTGTTCCCCGTGGCCGCTTTGGCCGCTTTCCTCGCGTTTCCAACAGCCTCGTCCGTCGTTCGCCGTCGACATCTCTTTCTCGAGGAAAATCGCGCTGCCGTCCGGCAAGGCCGACGAGAAAGCCGTGTCCATTGTGCGTCCGCCGCTGCAAGACTTTCTCGGGAAATCATGGAGGTCCTGCCGTGTCCTGTCAACGTCGACTTCAGCAACACCCGAGGTGAGTGCGTACTTGATGCAACGGCTGTCTCGCGACGCCGGTTTCCCTTTAATTACCCCGTTCTCGCACTTCGATTGTCGGCCTCTCCGTTTCTCCTCCATTCGAGCGAGCCGTTGTTCTCAGCTGACAACGCCGGCCGCAATCAGCTGATTTTTGCTTTCGCGACACGTTTCGTCGGCTGCAGTCGGCTGCACCGCTCGAAAATTTATATTTATTCCGATTTCTCAATACGGGGACTCGATTTCGAGGCACACCGGCGATTTACCGGTGAAACGTCGAATTATAGTTGCGTCAGCGTCGGTCTTCCGATCGTACGAGGGGGAGGGGATGCCCTTCGCTGCCGTTTTTTCCATGTTCCTCGATTGTTCTCGTCGCGCTTTCCGTACTTACGAACTGTCTTCGACGTGTTTATATATGGAATTTTCCTAAAATTTAGCGCTTTCGATCGTCCGGTAAATAAATACGGATTAACGGACACAAAGAGGGTACTTCAGTTTAATTGCTCTTTCGGATCGTTATAGAATACAAACAAGGTTTTGTCAGCTGATGATGCAAAAACTGTAACGTCAATGTATTTCTTTTAATAGGCAATCGAGCATATTTTATAACTCGCTTTGTTGTGAGATTTTTTATTTTCGATTCCAGCAGTTTTCACGATAAGAACGAGAGCTCCAGTAATAGTTTCAGAAATGTTAGAACGCAAAACGGAAGGGTTGATTGTCTAAATGGCGCAGAACGATTGTGATTTTTGTGAAGCGCGACAAGATAGATAAAAAAAAATCGAGGCCAAACGAGTTTGTACGAGCTTTACCTCTTCGCCGGCCGCTAGAAACAATGGTCGAGGCAGGCTCGAGTCTCGAGATAGAATCGGCCGAGTGATCGACATACATCTATTTCTATCAATGTAGATTAACTTTAATCTCAATTTGACTTACTTTTTTTTCGAATTCTTAGAAGTAGAAAATTTTTAGAAAATAATTACAACTGAGAAAGGGTAATAAATAAATTTATCAACTAGGGCCAAGAACGATAAGATTTATTGATTAAATAATAAATTTATTCCGTATTTTTTAAATTAACAGGACATCACTATAGTTTCATAAGAAATAAGTTAAACCGAGCTAGAAAAGAGCAATAATGAAATAAATAAATTATTTATCAATTGGGGCAAAAAAATGATAGATTTATTTCATATTTTGTAAATTAATGAGCAGGACATTGCTATAGTTTAATAAAAAGTAGATTAAAACTAATCTATATTGGTAGAAATAGGCAATAGGAAAAAAAAAAGAAATGTTACAGTTTCGATATTCTTTCGACGATCACGCATTGATTAAAAAATTGAAATGCATGGCGAGGTGGGGGAGACTCGACGTTGGTTGCGTCCTCGCTCCTAACGACTGTTCTTTGTTATGTTGCACAGACGTCGGTTTTAAATAATAAAACGATGATCTCATCGCTCGATTAATCGGGACTATATGCTGCGATCGAGTTAACGCGAGCGTAAAATTAACTAATATCTCGAATCTACTTGCGGAAACAAGAATCGGCATCGAAGTACTGATTAAAATTACATTTGAGTTCGGATTATATTTAGGTGGAATGGCAGATAACGTGAATCATCGAGAAGCAAAATATGTTTTTTCGTTTCGCCTGTGGCTTTCGATTACATCCGATGATATCGGTTGATTTGTTAATGCCTAAGATTACGTCAGTTTGCATTTTTTATCTCGGAAGATATTAAATAGGAGGCTATTATACTTGTCATATACTTTATTATGACATTTTTTGGGCGAAAATTCGTGGGAAAGTTAAATTACGAATTATTATTTAAGATAAATTATTATTTATTCTAAATAATAATTTTTATGTAACTAAAAGAATTATTATTTAGGATAATATATAATTCGTTTTTTAGGATAAACTGTTATTTATCCTAAATGTGTAATTTAATAATTGTTTAATTTGCATTAACGAGACAATTAGTTCAAATTAATTTCATTTAGGGTCTGAAGTAATTGGAAGAATGACTGTGTTGAGCTGTCTGTAGGTTCGAAAATAGAAGAAAAAGTGATCTGCCACTTTCTTTTCAATTGACCGCTTTAACGTTTAGTTTACTCGCTGGGAGGCTGAGAGAGCGCACGTGCTTAATTTCGTTTAATTAATTGTTACAGCTGGAAACGAGACGGACGAATTGGACGGTGCCTGTCAGGCGTTGGCGAAGAGGCTGGAGGTTGAACTCAGGAGGGCTAAACACGCCCAGCTGGCTTGCGGCGAGGTCCTCCTACCTGCCGATTTGCTGCCCAAGATAGCCAAAGATGTACTTACGATGGCAGAGAATGAGCCCTGCGGCCTTCGGTAAGTAGAATTTTCCATGTTGCCGAAATAACCCTTCCCCTTTCTCGAGTGATTTAAATTCGACCAAATCAACACGATCTGCGAATCCAGATAAATATTATTTCGCGCAACAAGTGTCCATCTGGAAAACATGGAAAAACTTTTCTCCAAATTGTTTTTTTTTTCGCGAGTAATGTTATAGGAAATATCGTTAATTGTATAAAATATTTGGAGCGATTTTTTTTCCAACGAAAATTTGATTGAATTTTATTTTTTCATATTTTTTAATAGTTTTATTCGGTTATTAAAAAGATCGATGCTAAAAATAAAAGTGCGTTAAACTTTCCTCGAGTATCTCGATTTCTGTAAACGCTTTTTCAGAATAAATTTCAATTGATATATTGTCTAAATTTTCAATGTCTTTGAAAAATTGATGTTTGCTTGTTTCAGAGGCTGTACGTTGTTCATCAGCTTCGAAACAGACAGCATGTGCCGCAAACTGTCGAGAATACAGTGCGATCCCAGTACTGTGTCGACGTTCGAGCTCTATCTCACGCTGAAACAGGACCACACGTCCTGGCACATGCTGCTGCCTCAATTCTTAAAGTGAGTATACATTTTATAAAGAGTATAGAATCTTGCAATTAGAATCTAATTTAAATCACTTTAAATTACTTGTGTTGCAACTTAATTTTATATAAAGTTATTTAGCTCATTCTTTTGTTCGACTGTCTTTAGAATGAGATAATGTTCTAGATAATATTCTAGATTCCCTTGTTATATTTTATAATTAGCTGTTTTTATTTACATATTTACTTCGATAACATGAAGTGGTACCGCAATACCGCCTTCTTCACTTAGATTGTATGATTAGATCGTATCTGAATAATTTTTATCCGCTCAGCTTTTCCGTTTCCACAAACTTCGCGTTGCAAAATATTGTACATTTTGTAGATAATGCGATTAGCGTGATTGTTTGATGTAAGGAAACTTAAAACGATTCGTTTTTTTTTTTTCCAGAAATCTTACACGTGGCGGTACAATCATGATCAGTAGGGACTTCACTTTGCAAAAGAAGAAACTCTACAGGTCTTTCCAGCAATCTCATTGAAGTATCTCGGGATCACATACCGGGGTTTTGCACGTTGTAACGATCACCCGTTTTGCTTAAACGGGTGCGGCCATTTTTGTCAGTTAATTGCCCTATAGGCGTCGGCCAAATTCATACAATATCGAAGACCAGGAAAGAAAAAAAAAACTAAGACGGCGGAAGCAGAGGAGAGACCTGAGGTTAGATTTCGTCGTTGTAATGGCACGCTGTAAAATTCGCGTATCATGGTCGCGATCGTGCGAGGTGTTGCGTTTAACCCTTTAACTTGGAAATTACATTTGAATTTTCTATATAAATGACACATTTCACTTATAAGAAACAGTAGAAACTTTTTGAACAAAGGTACTTGCACGTACAAGTGCAGGACTGAGATTGTTCTGTGTGTTTAGAATTTATTCATTGGATGTGTAAAGAAATGAAGTAGTTCGTAGAAATGCTGCTTTACGGTGTTAAAATAGTTGCAGTTTGAACGCAACAGATTTACGAAAAGTTAGATCTCGTGTCCAAGATCTAGTGATGTATGGATCTAAAAGTTGAAGAATCTAGATGTCCACAGATCTAATAGTTTAAAAAAAAATTGGATCTAATGAACAAAAATCCAGACATATTTCAACCTATAAGATTAATCAGGGATTAAAGAATTCAGTTGAATTATATTTAATTGTAATTCAGAAAATAAGTAAACAATTAGATTCGAAGGACACTAGAATTAAAAAAAATATTTGCAAAGCTAGTTTATAAGATATGTAGAATTTGAAGATCGTTGGAGTTGAGGATCGTAGAATTTAAGCTTTCCAAAATCTAGGGATCTAGATTTGGAGTTAGAAGTATTGTAACGGTAAGGATGAATCGTAACATGTTTTCACTGTTGAATGGCGAGTCAGTTAAAGGGTTAATGACAACACCATCGCTCTTTTGTTCTGCTGTCACCATGCAATACTGTATTCAAGGAGAGAGGCCTATTACGCGTTCGATAATTGTGATAGCGCGCGAGACAAGTTCTAATAGTGGTAGATCTTACATCGCGAGGAGTGGTCTCTCGCATCTTCGTTCTTGAAGAGGATATGTGATTATAAGACTTGTAACAAATTTCACGTGATACGTAGCAAGTATAATTAGTTTTTAGAGCGCGTTTTACTGATTAATCATAGTCAGGTAGCTATTAGTCGCGTCGGATGTTTAGTGATGATCCTTCAAAGCTCGTGTGTGTCTCTCACGGACGAGCACACATTGTCCATTTTTCATTGTGAAATGCGAAATGATATGCTGGAATAATGTGTGGCAGCATATTCTCCAAATAGTAATCTTTTATGGAAATCTTGCAGGATAGTCCCAGAGAGAAATAGATCCTAATGAGACTATCATTTTGTGATTAATCAAGTCACTATTGATATTAACATAAGAATAATTCGAATATATAATCATATAATCGAATTATCTTACATTGAGAAGCGTAAGAATTCGAATAATAATTCACATTTTTCAATTAATTTTTACATTTTCTGTCAAACTTTTGAAAACAAAATTTTTGTCTTAAAAATCAACAAAAGTAATTTCAGTAGGATGTTCTCATATGCACATTTTTTGGGACATCCCGTATATCCTGTTGATAGATGATACAGATGTTCAGCCCATACCGTCATTCCATCGATCGATCTTTCTCCCTCGTCATTTTCTCCCTTCATAACAGTCGCTATATGAAAAATCTCATTACTTTATAATAACATCTTCTCTCGATGTCGCGATGCTGATGATCATTTCTGCGATATTATTGATAAATATATTAATATTTGTCTCATTACCGGGTGATTCGTCTCGACAGTAATTTATTTATGTCATCGAATTTGTCGGCGCAAAGAAATATGCTTTCGCCTTCTGTATTGTTAGTGCGTAATATTTTGTTTCAGTTAAATTTCAATATTTCGTTTCAAAATTTTGGTTCTGCGAGTATAAAATTATTTCGATGAATTCTGTGAAAAGTTCAAAACTTGTAAAACTCATCACAGATTTTTCGTTTAGTTTGCGGGACTAAGAGAAAAATCTTTAACGAAATAGAGTAAAGCGGTGCAATTTCTAACACTTCAAAATATATCTTAGACTTATTATATTAAGTGATAAAAACCAATCTTACTGTCTAACAGATAGTTAAAATTATGTAAAATCATATGCAGACTAATGGCGTAATTATATATCCACTTAGCTAGATAGTTGAACTATATTTCTTGGTGTAATCTGAGAGATGATCCATCTTGAAACTGTATCGCTTTAACTCTGTAGCTTCAAATAGATTTTCACAGAGAAACAATGACGAAATGAGTTCGCCTTTGCTGTTTAACGCGCTGAAAGGGACGAAAGATTAGAGAGAGGATTAACGTTCTGCTATTATAAATTATTGTTCACAATCTTCGCTTCAATTTGTCATGTTATTATATTATTATTCGTTGACTACCGTACGTACTACTACTTACGTTGTGGTTAATACCTGTTCGCGTTTTCTTTGTGTCTAGATTTTTTTTATTTCTTTACTCTTTTTTCGTTCTGTTTTTTTTTTACTTTGCTTTGGTCGCTTTTCGTCGTAGTGCGATTAAAGACCTTAGTGGCGGTATTGTGATATTAAGAATTACGAAGTGATTAAGAGAAAGAAGCAAGTGTGTGATTATCGTTAGGATTTAGATTAAAGACACTCATATATAAAGTTTTCTTCGCGGGGTCGAGAGAAACTAGTTGCGTAGGGATACCAATCCCTTCCGTTTTACCTTCGCGCACAAGAGAGAAAAAGTACATTGAAATTGAAAACCTCTTCGCGGTATACTTACAAAGGGTGGCGACGCTTTAACCGGTGAATCGAATATTTATATCAGAAAGTGAGGTTTCCTTTTACGAACTGAATTACAACAGGATGCGTACCGCAACGAGACTCAATGGAATTAGATTGAACTCGGGGTTTTTTTTTGTGATAATGTGGAGCTGTCTCTTTCAAAATCGGCGAAGCAAAAAACCGATGCTGTTGCAATGAAATTCACTGTTTAAGAGAAAAACTGTATGAAAAGATTTATTTGTATATATTTTATTTTATACGTTAAAATAAATTATAATTTTTATTGAAAAAGAATCTAATCTTTTTCACACGCTCTATAATACTATTTTAAAATTTGTTTCTTGTAATTTCGTTAGTAAGGTGTACAATTAACTAATATTTTTTTACAGTAAAGGATTTCGGTTATATAACCTTGTGTGTGTATTATATATATATATATATAAAGTATATATATTATAAATTTTCTAATATATATTTATATATTCAAATCTGGGAAACAGGATTTTCTAAAATTTTCGGAATTTAAGATAATCTAGGATTTTTTTGTGTATTTTCTGATTTCAATGATTTTACATAACGTGTAGAATAAAATTTGTTGCAATTTATTAAGAAAATTAATTTGATGTTACAATATTTAATCGAAAAAAATTTACTTTTCTAAATAATTACTAAAAATTTAAAACAAAAATGATTATAATTCGTTTAAAATTAGAATTTTAAAATTAGAACAATAGAATGAGAGAGGTCCAATCTTAATATAAAAAATTCAGAGTTCAGAAACCGAATTCTTTTTGTGAATTTTTGTCACAGAAAAGAAACATAAAATATCGAACTTTTGGAAATAAATAATTTACGGTGACGAGTTCCAAACTTGTTTCTTGATAATCTAAATGATGGAATAGAACCGGTTAAAGCTCAAGGGGGAAGAGACACAATCCCGTCCAAAACACTTTCCCACCATCCTCCAGAATCGTGCATCTACATCCCCTTACTTCATACGAGGACGAAAAAAGAGAAGTAGCTAGAAAGGTCACGTAAGAATGAGGGACAGCCACATGTAGAGTTAACCGCGCGTTGTAAATTGGGCTATCGCATTTGCACGAAGGTGTAAGACTGATTTGCTGATGTAACAAACGAAAGACATAAAGACGTTGGCCCGTATCAAGCCAGCTGGCACTCACAGTACAGTATGACCGTAAATTATTGCCCGAGAAGATACTACCTAAGAAAAAGATAAATAATTATCTTGCAGGATATTTATCTTCAATAAATTGATTATTGAAGAGAAAGAAGGCGAGACGCACACATATAAATCTAAAAAGATGGATCTCCTTTTTTTTCGGGGAATAATACTTGACTCATACTGTACTTCAAAATATAATATTATAATTAGCAGTTATTTGTTAATAACAAACGCTACAAACGACATCGCAAGTCGAAATTGTAGCATTACAGAGCGGTAGAAAGCAATACTCGCGGCCTCGTTTAATCGTTATTAGTTAATTACGAATGTACCGATAAATTGCGAGCGGGTATACATTTTACATATGAAAGGTTAATCCTATACAGTATAACACTTCTTTTTTTTATATAAAAATGTGAATGTGTCCGCATATATTATATTGTCAAATATATGATATAATTTATATTATATTGCAAATACCGTTTATATAATATATACACATATATAATGATGTATTTTATAACAAATTCGAAGTTACTATGCGAAATAAAGGAGTCAAGTGTGGGAGCTATAAAAAAAATCACGAAAACTCATTTTGTGATCATTTTATTTATATTCGATTTTATATTTAAATGTGCGTACTTGTAACACCTCCAGTGAAGTTTTGAAATCTATTGAGGCGTCCGTTTATACTGTCGAGGGTTAAACGTGGATGGAACCATTTATATATACATGTGCTTTCTAAAATATTATATCGTGATAAACACAATAATGTCGAATGTGACAACGGCGGTGATATCGTCGTTAATCACGTTTTTACAGTATGTGAGAATTTTATTAAAGACGTTATGAAAGTTTATCTCATTTTTTTTGTATAGAGTAAGACAGAGGAAACAGTACAAGTTTTTTCCTGGAAAAAGAAATAAATAATTATATTATGAAATATATATATACATATATATACATATATATATACATATATCATAAATAAGATAAATTAATATCTATGACGTTCTCTCAAGACGTATCCCTAGTGGTGATCCTGTGGGAGACACATCGTAAAAGAGAATTTGATGAAGTCCAAATGATAACAAAAATTCAATTACCGATAAGTTACGGCGGCAAAAGTTCCGTCGATCTCTACGTGACAAGAGTGATTAAAAAAAAAGCGCATTCCCGTTGATTGCCTCCATTATTTATCGTTTGTAGCGATTGTTTCTCGACAAAGCGAACGTTAACAGATCGATCTGCGAAACGATGTGCGTTACGCGCGCGGATGTTGCAAATTGCGTTGCGCACCGCAGGACGTACTCCCGTTTACCAAGTAATTGTTTTTACAGGCCGTCATGGAAAAATTTCCTGATCTCATGAGCGGGCGAAGGTTTTTCCACCTACGACAGCAAAATACGTAAAGGGCTCATAAATATTCTTGAAATATTTATGCGTTTGCGAATGTGCGTAATAGCGTCGCGATGATGACCGTGTAAAGTTTAACCTTAAATAGTGTAAAACAATTTAAACATGGAAGTTTGACAAGAGTGAAAAAGAGAGAGTCTAAATTTTCGTTCCCCAAATTGTCTTCAGGACATTCGAAAATTTCTTAAAAAATTTGTGACATAATCAACATGAACACAGAGCTGATAATTTTTTTCTTAATTTTTTTCATATTTTAGACACGGAGAGGAAAATTCCTTTTTATACTGTTTAGGGTTAAATGTTAAATTACTGCGAAGACAAGGACTGATGACGATACACTCCTCATAGCAAGAGGGTGGAAATGAGAACGAGTTTCTTGTATCGCGAGGGTAGAGAGGAAGAGAAAAAAAGATAGAAGAGACAGATAATATTTGTAATGTTGCACAGCAACGATTTGCGCGATGCTCGCTGTGCTTTGGATATTTTTGTACCTTGCGCGATATGAAAGTCCGATTATGTAGTTTTCGCGATAGTTTGCTCGCGATTGATGCCGCGGCTTCTCGATACGTTAGTGATCCTTTGCAAACGTATTTTCCCGTATTAAGAAATGCTATGTGATGTTATTTCTAATTTGTAATATCTACGACAATTTATGCTGCGTTTGAGAAACGCAAATAACAGAAAGAAATATATCAGAAGGAGTTGTCGATTTTTCTTACTCCCCAACCTATTGTTACTCATTATCATCCTTCAGAGATTCTGCGAAACCTTCATCCACTTCATTTCCTTTGAAGTAAGATAAGTAAGTATAATACGAGTGTAAAATAAGTAAAAAGATATTTTGCAATTAAAATATTATATATGCAACATACTTTGCAAGATGAACAATACATTTCTCGATAAAATGAAGACACATTAATAAAATTACGATGCAAACTGTTTTTAAAATAAAGTTGTGTCGAAGATTAAATGTAAAAAATGACATAATCTATGATTTTAATAAAATTGAGATAGAATTATCAGTTAGGTTTACGCAAAGAGCAACCGAGTGCAATAACTTGAATTACAGATTAATTATTTTGCTTTTCATATTAGAAATCATATACAGAAATTTACTTCATATTAGAAATTCAAACAAAATGTCTGATTCTCATTTTAAAGGAGTTCTATGAATAGATCGAATTTTAATATATTTACATTTATTACCATTTGTTATTAATAGCATTTATCAAACTGTTGGAATCAATCCATAACAAGGGGTAATTTTACACGATCTGTCCTAAAGAATAATCGATTCTAAATTCATCCCGAGGAGGTGTTTATTGAAATATAATACCGGAATTGTGAAGCATATATGCAAAACAACGTGAATACGCTGACGTCGCGACAAAGGAATTGTTATTGCTGGCGAAAAATGTTTTCGACATCGATATTTGCACAGAGTTTTCAGATAAAATGCTCGTGAAACTGAATATCGCGTCGAAACGCGATAGATTGACAATAAGTATATTATCAGCCCGGGGGGGAGGGAAGGGGGAGGGGGGGAACTATATTTACGTACGACGACCCAGGATTATTATAAATCTACACACGCCTGTGTAAACGTCGAGGAAATTAATAATTGAACGATTTACGAGATATATTCGAAGATATTCGCGAATATAAAGTGCGGGGAGCGCAGTCAGGATTTAAGCTGAAAAACGCTACAGTGTTCAGTGTGCGGGGGCCGTATTGTTTCAACTAGTTCCCGCAATTATCACGGCGTACAGGACTGGATAGGAGAAACCGGTTTCTCGCGCGCGCGCGCCTGCGGTCGTTCGGCGCAACCCGTTTGTTCGTGTTTTCATCTTGAAAACTCGTAAGTATTATCGGCATTATTCCGAGCTCTTCTGTGAAAAAATTCTACGCGGCATGAAGCGTAATCGTGTAAACCGGATCGGAAGATTGCGCAAGCGTTGCCGATCCTCGAGCATTGATTCAACGTTGTTGCATGATTTATATTTGCTTCCCTTTTTTTTTTTATTTCGTTTGCAAGCTATTGTATTCTTTTGTCACATTACAAATCTCGATGCTCTACCATCGCGAATCAACGGTTTCCTGTGGACAACTTTGAGTTTCTTTCTAGCAAAAGTTGGCGAGAACTTCGATAGTGGAGCTAGTTTAGCAGCGAAAATTATTTAAACATTTTTCTATTGTACGTTTCAAAACTATCTGTGCGATTAAATCCTTTATCATCTTTTAAGAATTTAATATGATGGAAGGTAGTAAAATGAATTATTTAGTTTGAGTATTAAAAGCACTAAATTCATAAACAATCTATCTATTTCTCTATCTATTTCTAACCTTTCTTTTCCTTTATCTTTACTTTCTATCTTTCTTATTTTGTTATCATCTTATTCACAGCTCAATATTACCTACATTTTTATAGATACTTTTGCATTTTTTTTTGTACTAACCATAACTATTTTACTCATAATAAGTAATTAATATATTATCTTTTAGTATCAAATTAAATTTCTGTAAGATTAACAATAAAAAAATTCATATGAAATTGAACGACGAATAAAGTACCACTTTGCTTGCATCTCTTCGCTTCTGGTACATAAAAAGTATATTTGAAAACTTGTAGATCTTCTATTATATTTTATAACTCGAAAAGTGTTCGAGTTATAACTACGAGAACGTACAAAATTTGTTTTTTAATATTAGCAGAGCGACAGTTTCTACTCTATAGAGACGTTGCATAAATTTTCAAGTCTAAACGCGTCGTCGTCCACTATATAGCTTCTCCCTCAATTTCGCCTTTTTGATGTATATTCTACGACTCAAGCGAATGACTTTGTTAATATCTGCTCCGGATATTCAATAAGCTAAAACGGGAACAGGCGCTTCGGGACATCTGTGTCTAATTTGGTGGCGAATGAGTTCTGGCTCATATCCGCGTCCGGACGCGCCCGCAGTGTCTCTTCCTGAGATCTGGCATATCAATAACGCGTAGGTAATTCAAGTCGTGCGCGATAACGGGCTGGCAACTGGCTGATTTGTTATGCGCGCTCAGCTGATGGCCGGTATACCCACTGACGTGACTTTCGGATGCACATGCGAACGTGTACACGCACAACCGCCTACTGTTTCCTTCGCCGATGAGAATCGGAGTTGGCGCAGACAGTTTGTCGCTGCGAGCGAAATATCAAGCTGGAAAGAAAACAGGACCGAGTGAAATTGTTAAAAAACAGAGATGACGACAGGGGGGTGGAATGATTTCTAAATAACACAAATATTTTATCTTTTGTTGTATGCGCGATATATATTTTCACATACACATTTTAATCAAATACTGTTTTTTATCAAATCACTTAAAATTTTTTTAAATTTGTCAAAAAATTACATTTTTTTTAATTACCCCGAATTTTGGCTGTGGAATTCAACACCCACAGGAGTTCTGAGTATAAGCTTCATATCTTTCATAAGGAAGTCTTCGTCTATAAAAGACGATGTTATTCTTCCAGTTGGATATTTTCGTGTTCTTTTCATACGGGGACCTCGGGATCGAGATGACGTACGCAACTTTTTTTTTTTAAACCGCAGTCGAGGTCGGAGAGATGGAGAGCTCGAAGAGTCGGAGAAACGTCACGGAAACTGTACGAGAGACCTGTCAGATGTCACGTCCTTAAGAATTTCTTGTCGTTCATATAGAAATAAGAGGATTTTCCATCATTTGCATGCGCATGTAGATATGAAAACTGGGATGCTCATACGTGGTACTTATTGATGTCTCAATTAAACGTTCAGTATAAAATGCAGACGTAATAATAGAAACATATAAGGCTATTTTCTTTTATGACATCACAAGACTATACTTATTCTATCTTTGTACAGTCCTCGGTGTTTTTCTTGGAACATCATACCGGAACTTCTTTTTATAAATCGAATAGCATTTGAAACCAGCTAACATAAATTCGATTTAATGACTCGTTATATTTCATTTATCGTCTTCGCATTTATATCCTTTGTCTATAAATCGGGAATAATCATTACACTGTAATGGCAACGAATGAATCTGCCAGCAACTTTGCATATTTTGGTACCTTTATTTATTTATTATATCACGCTTATTTTATTTATATCACATTTACACTATTTATATGTATATTATTTTCATATTTCGATATTTCGAGACTGACAGGACAAATCGGAATGCCAACTTGTCGTTTGGCAGCGGTAGAAAGCAATTGTTTGTTCACAGGTACGCGTTATATTTGCTATTTATTTTTTTACTTTTTCAAGCCGCAAAATGACATTGAGTGTTCTATTTTCGAATTATTGACATGTAAAATCAAGATAACCACCGGTGTGTGTTCTTTGGTTTTTCGTTTTAGACAGAATCTTTCACATCCTTCGAGTGGTAATGGAAGACAAATTTGATTTAATTTTTGACCTTCGCTAAAATTTTCATCAAAAATTAAAATAATAATAATAATTGTCTCCTCTTTTTTCTTTCTTTTTTTCGTGACATCGGTCCTGATGGAAGCTCGCTTTACCCGAGGGGTCGATTTGCAGTTGCTCGACTAGATGCGCTCACGCATACACGCATACACGCATACACGCACGTAGGTACACGCTGCCAGTGTACGAGCGTTTATCGCTTGCATGCAAGTTCGTTTACCCCGATGCAATAATCGCCATCCCTTATCTCGCGGTTTCCTGCGCTGCTCTCGCTTTCGCGTCTCGATTGCTGCGCTGATCGAGGCTTTAATCCGCTGTCCTCTGTTTTTCGTGAAAATCGAACGAATCGTGCTTTATCGTGTGCGATAATAGCAGAGAAAAAGATTTAATTAAATAAGAGAAATCCTATATTCGACTAAAGCGAATCTTATTGTCAGTGCTTAAGCGTTTCTGTGTGAATTTATGTAGATATCTGATTCTAGAAGAATATTTGTCATTAAAAAAGAATAATGGGCGAAAAATCACTATTTTTATGGTTACAAATGGTAACAAATATGTATGATATTACGTTAAAACTTACTTGAACTTTATTTTCAATCAATGATTATGTTTATATTAGATATACTATACACTTTCACGTGTTACGCTCTGCGATATCTATTTATATTTCCTTGTTCAGCTGGAAGAAACTTGCCTTGGGATAATAATAAATATATCTTCTGTCCCTCTCTCTCTCTCATTCTTTTTTTCTTTATTTATCTGGATTTCCCTATTATGCACAACGCTATGATCCAACCGTTCAAACTTGGAACGCATCTTCTGCCGTTGAACCCTTTTCGGAGTTCATGTTTGCGCAATAAATGGGCAATCTGCCCGCGCGTGGTCTGCAACCAGTCGCTCTATTTTCACTTTGGCAAGGGTGTGTTATACACAAAAATTTTGTGTACCGTGTTGGCGGTTGAGGGGGAATCAACCGGTTTTGATGAATTATTCTTAGCCAGGAGATAAAGATCGTCCGCATACAATCGATCAGCGTCAACGTACTATATATGCACGTTAATACCGTTCGGCTGGGGATTTACGAAATATGACAACAACGAGAACATGTTGCCATGACAGTAAATCTGCTCGTTGTGACCTGGGGTAGGATTGCATCATGTATTAACAGATCAGTAGTAGGGAAAATTATATGTGATTGCTCTTTCCAGGCTTATTTCACGAGACTATTAATTCATGTAGAATGAAAATATGTAAAATCGCTTTATAAGAAATTTAATTAATTAGTTCTCAGAAAAGAGATTTAACAAGATATGTATGTCAATTTCAACGTAGACTAACCTTAATCTTGATTTAACTTTTTTTTTATTTTCTTCTTCCAGTTCTAAGAATTAGAAAAAAGATAAAGTGTAATCTAAAAATAAAAAGTAAAGATTAATCCGAGATTAAATTTATATTGATGGAAATACATATAGTTATATATAGACATAAAAGGTTTTAACTTTCTAGAGTTGATGCCAAAATCTGTAACATAATTATTATTCTACTGACGTCAAAGTCTGTAAGACTCAATTTATAAATATTAATACAAAAAAAGTAATAATTCATTTCAAAGAACTAAAGTGACGTGACTCGTATAAAAAAAAAGAATAAATATTAAATATATTTCAATAAAAAATAATTCAAATTTGCAAATGTGAACATTTGCTTATGTAACATAAAGAAAATTGAATCGACGTTTTTAACAGATTTATAATTTAATCCAATAGACCCACCGATAGTTTTAGCGAGTTAAAAGAATCTCTTCTCAAAAGAAAGTTCGAATTATCTTTAAAAATATCTCCGTTTTATTCTTATAATTATATTGCAATATACGTATATATGTGTATCTGACGAAAATACGTCTTTTTTTTTTACGTATTTGCCGAGCAATTTAGATTTTAAAAAAATTGTCTTTCTTTCCTAAAAAGAGCGGATTTCTTAAGATTACCTACTCCTGGAAGATAGATTTCGACGAGCGGATAAACGAAACGGGAAGCATTCCTGTTCTAAGCTGCCGATGATATGAGGAGGCGGATTTGATACGATTTTCGGGAGCTACCTGCGTTACGCGTAAGGGAGGGCGCGGAGAACAAAGAAGCGTTTCTTATATAGGAGTATATTCGACGACGAGGCGAGGGAGCGGACCCGTGTCGGGGGGGCGAGAGGGAGAAAACAGGAAAGATCGCCTGGACGAAGATAGCGTGGTACAAAGACGTCTCTTTTGCTACCCTGCTGAGCGCACGATATCGGTATCTCTCTCCCTCGACCGTTCGGTCGACCCGCTATTTTCGCCCACGTTCAGAGTGCGACGTAGCGATGGGGGAGAAGAAGGGAGGTGCGAGGGAGAGAAAGAGGGGGGGGGGATCTTGGAAGGAAGATGGAGCTACGAGCAGGACCGGATTTAGGGTGAGGCGAGCGAGCTGTAAAATCAACAGATCTTTCTCGTGACGTGTTGCAGTAGTAGAGAATTAATATATTTCTGCACTGAAGATGTGTGTAAAAATATATTTTATATCGAGAAGACTATCTCGGAGGACTTTTATTTTTTGAACTGACATCGAAAAGAAATGTTCTTTGTGAGACCGTTGCGAAGCAAAATATTCTCTCTTTCTATTTTTCTTCTGGTATCTCCGGTACCAAGTTTTCATTTGCTAGCTCCGCGACAAAGAACTTATACCGATATTTTTAAGGAAATCCTTTATTTTTTTACCCAGAAAAAATTGATTTAGAATTTTAATAACGACTACGGTAGAAACAGTTAGATAATAGTCGAAACTACCTGTACCGAGTTATGTTGTTTACGTTATCATTTCACTGCACGTGCACGCAGTACTTCTATATCTTTTATCACATTTTATCGCTATCTACCTATATGAAAGAGCAATTGCAGTAAAGCCGACATTCGCTTATTTCTAATAAAAGACGCTCACATTTTGATTGCCTCGAGGCTTTAGCATCCGCAATCCGGCTCTGGCCGAGAGAGAGCGAGAGAGAGAGCGAGAG
>NW_017299882.1:922337-927254 GCF_001594075.2 Trachymyrmex cornetzi | reverse complement strand
AGAAAAAGCAACAGGGGGAAGGGGAAAGCGGTAGCCAAGAGAGAAAGAAAACACCATGAAGAATCGAAACGGTAGTCGTTCTGACGATCCTGCTAAACAGGTAGATCGATATTGACACTTCGACCCGTATTTCGGGCCGTTTAATATGGCGTAAAATGCGCCTTTTTGTTTACATTGTTTGGCAAATGCGATATAAACCTTTATTCGGGCAGGTTGGTCGAGAAAAAATCTCGACTTCGGAATCGCACAGATCTCTTTGTCAGCTAAAATTAGATAAAAGAAAAACAAGACGGTAGTAATTTTTAATTTTTGTGAAGGAGTGTTTGCAAAATAATAAATGAACCCGATATTGCATCCAAGATTGAGTTTAAGATGCAGCCTCGTCCAGATAGCTTCAATCAGTTCTCATATCGCAATATCTAAATTTGTTTTACGTAATATGCCTTATAGAAGCATATGAGATTGCAGTTATTAAGCGGAATACGCGCACACGTTATAATTTGTATCTACGGGAAAATGTTATGTAATTACACTAATCGAGAACTTGTATCTTGTGCTACGAATTTTGCATTGTAAATTGATAGTGGTGTAACTGCTTATAAAATTAGCGGTAAAAGTGAAACGCTACGAGGAATAAAATCATGGATTAAAAAGAGAAGCAAAGGAGAAGCTTAATATCCGAAAGCAATGTTCGGAGCAATATTCGATATATTTGCATTCCAACTGGAAACGGGCACATCCCGGAAAATCGAAGATTATTACGAGAATTAGTAGAAAAGTTCACACTGTAGGAATATTAAAATACAATACTAGTGGTTTTAGCAGAGAACCGGAAGTAATATCAAGAACAGAATCAGGAGTTGCGTTGTAGTCGAGAATAAAGCCGAGATTAGAATATACTGATTTTCCGCAATTATCAAAAACCGAAGAGAACAATTTTAAATTAAATTTATATATGAATTTATTTTCCGGGAAAAATTTTATGTATATGTATGGACATATTATACAATATATATAATTGTATATAAAACATGTCAATTATTATATTTTTTTTTAGAGTTTATTTTAATTGTTCATTGTTCTAATTTAACGTCAAATTTATTACATATTTGTATTTATGTATTACACTGAAAAAAAATGATGTCATATCAATAGCATTATTTTAATTGAAAATAATCTTTCCGGGAAAAAATGCTATATATGTGGACATATTTTATGTATAATTATATATAATTGTATATAAAATATGTCATTTTTTAATATAATTATATATAAAACATTTTTCCCGGGAATATATTTGGAAGAATTAAGTCATACCTTTCTTTAACTATTTAATATATGATCATGTATGTATAAATGTACATTATATAATGAATAATAATTATTATGTACATATTTTGTTTTTTTATACAATTAAAATTAGAACGAGAGAGATGAACGATACGTTGCATCACCATCAAAATTACTTGATTAACAAAAACAGTTATTAGTCAACCATACAAAAATATAAATTAAAATAAAATAAAAAAATAAAAATAAAGTATAATAAAAAACTGATACATTTTTATTAAATACACAATAAAAAGATCAAAGCATATAATTTGAATTTTATTTTCCTAGTGTATAGTTACTAGTCACAAAGAAAAGAGAGAGAAAGAAAGAAAGAGCATCTCGTAATATCTCATAGAGACTGTATTTATAAATCTTTCATTAATATTAACTGCCAATTTAATTTTGACATTAAGTTTAATAAATCGATATATTACTTTAATACTTTTTAAAAACATCTTAATATAATTTATATTTTTTCTTTAATATCCCAAATACTTGGTAAAAGCATTTGTCACCGGGCAAACAAAACCATCACCTTCAAACGAATGACGAAACCGTTGCGAATTTTAGACGTCGACATGGGTGACATGACGGTTAGACTGTTAATAGTTCATTTATCATAGAACCACTTGAGTTTTCTTTGTTGCCCGAGATTTTCCCTGCACAGAAGGAAAAGTCTTTGTTCAAACGACGCAAAAGTCCCTTCCCTATGATTAGGGTGCCAAAGTGTCTAGGCCCCGCTATGATCGACAGTAGTTTGGTGAGTGCATGGGTCGAAGGGTAGGTAGGGAGACAAGGGTGGGAAGCAAGCGGTAGAAACGATAGGGAGCGATGGAACAGTCCATGAATCATGATGGGAGAGTGACGAGGACGCCGTTATGTGATCGCGTTGCGCGAGATAAGGACGCCCGCTTGCTCGCTCGTGGAATATTCCGCTGAACTCTAGAGCCAGGACTGTGCGGGATCGTTTGGTAAAGGCGAGGGCGACGGTAGGGAGGTAGAGGGGAACAGAGAGCGAGCGAGCGAGCGAGCAAGAGAGAGAGAGAGAGAGAGAGAGAGAGAGACCCGGGGAGTTAATGTCCCACACGGAACTAAACCTAGAGAGACACGAGTCCGCGTTTTGTGGAAACGGGCTTTCTCCTCGCGTGAGATGCATCGTCGAAAAAAAAAGGGTCGCCTGAATCTCGTCGAAAAAAAAAAAAAAAGAACTACCGTGAATCCTGATTTTATCGTCGTCGGTTGGTTGATTTAATTTGTTATACGTCGATCGACGAATTAATAAAATGTAATTACGTGTGTCAATTACAAAGCTTACGAGCGTTAATTGAATTTTCGCTGAATTCGGATATACAAATATATTTGAAAATAATCTCTGTTTATTTGCTATCCGTGACAACGAAAACATCACAATGTCAACATAACAACGTCTAAGATTTCGATACTGAATTGACTGAAATTACACCAACTTGGATCTCTGATTATGTCTAGATTGACTAGTTGCTGGTGTTGATATCATTTTGTTGACATTAGTTGAGTCTCGCAGTGACATAATTTGATCTTTGACGTTGTTTTTAGAAGAATATTTTTTTATTTTAAAGCGTTTGAAGCTAAACAATATTCGACCGATGTAATCTTTTTTTCTCGGTTTACGTTTAATCTAGATATGAATCTATTTAGATTTAGGTTTAGAAAGCTACCAGTGTTGCCAGAGGCGGTATGATTGTACCACTTTTGTTTCGTTACTAACCGAAAGATATTCACATTTAACAAATTTAGAATAAACTTAGAAAACTTAAAAGTTATTTAAAAAAAAATTGGTTATAGAACCTAATAATTTTGTTAATTATGCTGTTATTTTATTTACGATATAATTTTAATATGTATATATATTATATATACATATATACATATATAGGGTGTCCCGTAAGTTTTTGCCAACCGTTTTTGTGTGGATAGAGCCGAACTGAACTAAGTCGAAAAGTCCTCTATCGTTTTGCAATTTTCGTAATAGTTAACAAGATATTAATTATTAAAAATTGCCGAATATTGTGGCCTTCAATAATTTTTTACACAAATACTATCAACTTTACAAAAAAATAGCGGGAGACAAAAATCATTAATTTTCTTCTCATAGAACTCTAGAATTTTTTCAGAATTTTTTATTAACTTTTTAGTACTATATTTTCTTATTTTTAGCAACATGAAAATATACGCGCGGTATTAAAAAATTCTGAAAAAATTCTCAGAACTTTATGAGAAGAAAATAAATAATTTTTGTCTCTCGTTGTTTTGCTGTAAAGTTGATAGTGTTTGAGTAAAAGATGATTGAAAACAAATATTCAGCGATCTTTAGTAATACCTTGTTAATTATTGCGAAAATTGCAAAATGATAGAGGACTTTTCGACTTAGTTTAATCCGTTCTGTGTACACACAAGCGCTTTGTCAAAACTTACCGGACACCCTGTACATACATATAATATTGTATATACATATATATACTTATCAGGAGACACGATAGTGTCTCGGCGCTAAGCCAAAGCGTAGCGTCTTATAGATATTTTGAATCTCGATATTCGATTATTTCTCACACATATATATATATATATTATAATGCGCTTGCGCCATTTTCTTCGCGCCAGTCATTTGAAATTGTATAGTGCCGCACATTCACTCGTCAGAGGTCAGAGGTTGATATACGAATTCGGGTGTCATTGAATGCCGAATGAAATATCATATTACAGCTCACTTTTATCGATAAATAAATCATATTAATAAACATCAATATCAAATAAATTATTTTTAGAAAATTTATTTCTAAGATTCTATAACATTTATAACTTAAATATATGGAAAATGCGCCCATTTTTTAATAAAAGTGAAATATGTGTAGAGACCTGTTACGTGAGAATCAAAGCATTTGATTCTTTTGACTAACCAAAGGTATTTTTCAGTAAAAGACACAAATAATACACTATAACGTTACAGCCTTGTTGTTTGCCAATGTTAAACAAATATGAAATAATAACTGTGTTACACTGTGTCTCTGGAAGCATCACAATTCACGACAATGGATGCGGTCACCGACGAGATACTATTAAAAACCCGCGGCATCCTTACGGGAGTTCGCGTCTTTGTGAATACTGAAATATAATTAAGAGTTAAAAACTGATAATATTATACTAATTTTATGATTTATTCGTTTAGTAGACATATTTATGCATTTAGAACTCAATAATACTCGATTTTTCTTTAAATTTGTGATTTCAGTGTTATCAAAGTTTGATTATCAACCGAGATGATAACTCCAGAGAAAAAATTGTAATTTTTCTCCAATACATAGAATATTATAACTTTACAAGTATGCATATTTATTTATGGAACATTTATGTAATAAAAAATCATGAATTTAATAATGTATGAACCAAATATTTATGTTAATAATGACAAATTTATATCAATTGTCGATAATGTCAGCGTTCTTCAATTATCTCTGGGCCCTTGGGATTCCTTTTATACCGCCGATTTATATTTGCGCAGGGTTGACGGTCTTTAAGGGGATCCTAAACCAAAGCTCGAACTCCGAA
>NW_017299882.1:913938-921555 GCF_001594075.2 Trachymyrmex cornetzi | reverse complement strand
CGGTAACTTGTTACTTTTCCTACTCGGTAACGAGTAACTGTAACTTGTTACTTTTAAAAAGTAACTTTCCATTCCCTGCGGTACACTTAGTGTTATTTTAAAGTATTTAATTGGATGAAACTAGAGTCCTATATATGAGATAAAACCAGAAGAAAGCATTTCATTAATTGATCAATCAAAGAATACTTCAAGACATTTAATTGTAGCATCAAATGGACCGTACTCACAATATCCAGATATTTTCATATTTGGTGGTTGCGCGAAATTTTTGAAACGCGCGCATGCGCAGCCACTAGTTTACATCGCGCCGCAGTGCGATCGGCGACGACGGCGACGCGTTCGTTCACGTTCGTAGTCGCGCGCGCATTCGCGGCAGCTTCGTCCTTTTCGCGTTTCGCTCAAGAACCATGGGTGCGGACACATTATTATAGATATAGAAATTGAACAAAGACATAGAGAATGGACTGCGCGATCCGTGTGTCAAAATGGTCGATAGGGATGAGAGAGAGGGACAGTGGCAGACGGCCATTTCTATCTCTTTCCATTCAATGGTGTAATGGGAGAGAGAACGAGAGGGAGATTGGCCGTCTCCCACGGTCCCTCTCTCTCATTATTGTCGACCACATCAAATACACTACTTAGATACGGATCGCGCAGTCCATTCTCTATGTCTTTGCAATTGAAAGTTTCGGATGACCATCGTAAAGCCGTAATTACCCTACAGGCCGGTATTCATAGTCACATCTTATATTCAAGACCGTCTTAAGTACAGTCTTAAGAAGTCGCGAACCAATCAGAAGGCTGTATTAACGTCTTAAGCCCGGATCTACAATAAGTGTTTTAAGCCTTAAAAAATTGACCGACTACAGTCAAATGCGAGGAGAATAATTGATTGTGATTCGTCCATTCCTTATGGCTTTTAAGGCTTAAAAATCTATTGTAGATCCGGGGTAAGACGTTACTTAAGATAATCTTGAAATAAGAACGGATTATGAATACCAGCCTTAGGTTTGTTCGCGTCGCATACTCCAACATGCTTCAATAGTTCAATATATTCCTACGTTCCTACCATAGTTCCTACTCACTCTAATGAGCGTATTTGAGTGAGTAGAAGGTACAATAGGTGGAAGTAGGAGCATGTCGGAGCATGCGACGCGAACAAACTTTTGACTCTTACTAGAGAAACTCTATGGAGCGCGCGCAGCAACGTCCGCCATGTTGTCTCGCGCCGCGTTCGTTTGCGATCGTGACGGAATTATGATCCGTATGTATTTCCTACGTTTCGCTCCCGTTAAAGCGAAATGCGTACGCAAATAAGTATCGTGAGTACCGGGCGACTATCGAGACGTATTAATCATCGCGCGACCGTAATTAACCGATTGTTGTAATTGGATATCGGATTTATGTATCAACAAGTGAATTCCAAAGCGGTTAGAGCCGGTACGTTTTCGATCCAAAGTGGGCGCGAAAGGAATGGCTGAAGTATATTTTTGGTGAGTAAAATCAATACCTATAGTTTGCATGAGTAATCGCATATTTATCGACAGCGAGCATCTTTACTATATAATTACGATTGGCTGCTAATTATCTTGAGAAGGACCCTGACGAGAATAAAAGTTGGAATCGAATACAAGAGGAGACAGAAGCGTAAATAAAAGCTTCTTTGAAGAGGTAAAAGTTGAAACAACGAAGTGTAAAAAGGGTGTCTGGCTTAATTTTTGCCTTTTGAAAGCTTCGTTTATTCGTGCTTTTATTACTTTTGTACATTCATGCGATTTACACTCTAATTATTATTTTCACCAGGAAGAAAACAGCTTTGCAACAGTTGTAAAATTCTTTAATATGATTAGTCTTGCCTTTTCACACGACACAATTTGTTATAGACGTTCTGGGGACGTACAAGTCTTTTATTGGACATTCATTCTTAAGATATTCCTTGACGAACTGTGTTATGTGAGCTTAATCCCTCACTGGATCTAAAAGTAATCATATATCAAAGAATCTTATAACATTTGCAAAGCTGCGGTTTTTGTTGAATACAACCATTATAATTTTATTGATTCATATATCTGTGAACAACTTTAGAGCATTGAACTTGAAATACTCATTTCCATTATTTTTTACTTTTACCTCATTAACTGGTACAATTGATAATTTCGTGTTAATTATACGAAAAAGCAATTTTCTCGCTGCTTTGAATTTATATTTAATAATTCTCGTCTCGTTTTAAGAAGTAATTATTTCGCACGTATACGTACAGAATACATACGTCATTTGAGATCGAAAGTAGGCTTTCCTTTAATCAAATCGCGTAATTACTCTAATTACGGATCTTCGTACTTAATCGTCCGCTCTTTCCGTGCAATGTACTTTTCGCGCAGCTCGTTTTGCGTTGACTCGATGATTTTTTACTCGCGGTCAATTTTGCGAGACGTCCGTACACCGTCGGGACACCTCGAGGTAATTGAGGATGCTTAACGACTAGCGGCGATGCCTCGTCCGGAGTGGGACATCCGTCCAACATTCCCCGATTATCATACTCCAAATGCGCCCACTGAAAACATAATCGATCGCAAGAATCGAATATGTATACATCAAAGACATAGAGAATGGACTGCGCGATCCGTATCTAAGTAGTGTATTTGACAATAATGAGAGAGAGGGACCGTGGGAGACGGCCAATCTCTCTCTCGTTCTCTCTCCCATTGCACCATTGAATGGAAAGAGATAGAAATGGCCGTCTGCCACGGTCCCTCTCTCTCATCCCTATCGACCATTTTGACACACGGATCGCGCAATCCATTCTCTATGTCATTGGTATACACTGAGAAAAAATGTACTAAATTTTAATAAACATTTATTGGAGTAGTATTAACTCAACATTTATTTACGATGTAAACAAATGCTTACTAAATAAAAAAATGACAGTTAAATAAAATTAATGATTTTTGTACCAAATAAATACGTTCACTTTTAGTAAATATTCAGTTAGTATTGTTCAAAAAAATATTTATTAAAATTGAATAGATATATTTTTTTTCAGTGTACCAATCGCATGATGTGTAAAATCATGAAATAAAATCTTAGTAGTATATTTAAACCTTTTCTTTTTTTCTTGTAACAATTTATCATATCATTATAACTTTTATGTTCTACCTAGATCACTGAGTTTCCGATACTTTTCAAATAATACTTGATTACGAGACCATGTCGTTTCGATGAAAATTTTATGTCAATTTTACGTCACTGTAACTATTGCGTGTTACTTGGATTTTTGCAAATTACCTGAAACGCGCGCATCCAAGCCTCGTAAGCGCAATTGACAACAAAACCGTAGACTGCTTTTCGAAAATAATCTTCGCAAATCGCGTCCGCAGCCGACCGGACGATTTCCTCGCGAATAAAGCCGACGATATGACTGACGTGTTCGTCTTCCATTATTTCCTGCCATTTCGCTATTGGAATTCGAGAGGGAGGAGGCAAAAACTCTTCAGGAATTTCGGAGGTGCGCAATATGGGCAACGAATTCGTCGATTCGTTGTTGCGCCGCGAATTCTTTGGCATTTTTTCTTTTGATTTTTCCAGGAACTATTTTAACCTTAATAATCCTGAAGCCAGTAGTAAGAACACGATGACTGTATCTATACGTTCATTATTAATGAACGAGTGACATCTTAGAAAAATCGAATTAGGGAATTTATTACTAAAGAAATTCACGCGACAGATGTATATATAGTGTCCTTTTCATTTATGCTAATTTTTTAGCATAAATACGTTGTGAATTACAAGCAAAAATTGTTCTTAGAAAAATAAAATTAATTTTGATTGATTTAAATTAAATTTGGTTATTGTTGAAGATTTAGTAGAACATGATATGTAGAATATTATATGTATTATATGTGTATGTACAAAGTGGGTTAGAAAATTGTTATAAACAAAAGGCCAAAGGTGATGTTGCTCGTAACATTCAATATATATTTTTATTGTCTCAAGATATTGTATGTATTGAAATTTACAAGGCTATCAATAAAAAGATAAATTGCATTAGAAATAAATCGCGTCTAATAATATGAAATGTTAGCTCTGTTTCGTTGATAATAAATTACCTTTTAGCGGTAAATTTCTAATTTAAGGCCTAGCTGTATATTTTCTTTTTCGAAACTGTGAATTTTACAAAAACGTGATTAGAAGCATTAATGTTGTTTTCTTGATAGAATGCGCGCAAAAGTGGAACTGCAATTTATATAAACGCAATTCATTAGGATATTTTCAGCTCATAAAAGCATTGAAGACGATTGATTAAGTTATTAAAATCGATAATAACCCTTTAACCGATGATTTATTTTATTTTTCTTTAAACTCAAATATGAATTCATTATTTACAATTATATTGAAATTAAAATTTAAATAATTATTCGATTCAATATTCAATTAAAAGTAATTAAATAATGTTTTACATAAATGTATAATGTTTTACATAATATGTAGTTCTTTACATAAATATATATTATTGTATAAATTTCGAATATTGTTTATATTTGATATACAACGTTGATGGAGAATACATTAAACTTTCTCCTTTTAATTCTTTTATTTTTGCTTTTTCGAGCATTTTAATAAATTATAACTATATTTTAAGACTGCCATGATTATTTTACTAACAGAATTCAGAAGTACTCAATTTATGATCAAGTTTAATGAAAAAGTTAAATAATTATGTGCGGTTAAAGGGTTAAACGACCGTTTCCTATTCGCCTGCAAAAATTCGACTGTGAATTAATTGACAGAATTATTATTATTATTAAATTGCAGTGAACGATATATATAAGTGCTACACTGTCCTCTTATTATTTATACTATAGCATGATCTTTCGATAATATTCATGTAACTTTTTTTTATCGATAATATAATTAGCAGAAAGCAGATTCGTAATAATACATTAGGCAACCTAGGCGAATGCCTAAGAATGCTAAAAATACTAGTAATCGTATACTGAAAGTGAATAAAAGATAAGTGTACTATAAAAGTATTCGTATGCCATTATTTTGCGATAGCGTTAATTGGCCATTACACGTTAAAAAAGAAAATGTAGACAAATTTCTGTATACTAATTTTTATTATTTGTATCTTTAATCCTTCAGAAAGAAATAATGTGTAGTTTTTAAATGAATTATTCTAAAGCAAATTATTTTTTGTTAAATTTATAATTTTTCTTCTAAAGAATATTCTTTAATATCTTTGAAAAAGAAACACAATATAAAATTTACCAAAAGATTATAATCTTTAATTAAAAATAATGTTTACCATACTGCTAATAAAATAACACAATATTAATATTTATGTTTTTATGCTAAATATTTTACATATATTTAACATCTATATTTTTTTAGATGGTATCTATTGATTAATAAAATGAGATTCAAAAGAACAAAGATAATAATGAATGAATATTATTTTATTGTATAACGTTTTATGATCTGCTCATGTTTATATTCTCAATTGCTAATTAAAACATACAGAAGAAAAATGGCTATATACGAATACTTTTTGTACTTACACATGAACTTCGTTAATAATTACAATCGATCCTTGAATTTTGTCCCATAAAGAAAAATGAATTTATAATTGTTTGAAGTATTTAAACTGCATGTAAGATAATTGAGAATATTTGCTTCGGAGAGTTAAAAACGTTAGAAAGTTTCGTATAGGTGTACTTTAGAAATAATGTTTTACTGAAACATATCTCTCTTTATTTTTATCGTTAAAATAATAGATTTGAAATTGCATGTTGAAAAGAACATTTTAGTTGGCAAAGTATATCACCTAATATAAATCCGTGTGTGTAGTTATGCAGATCTTGCTATCAGCTCACTTCAGTATCTTTCCGTATACTCAAAGCTCTAATTCTCTCACGTGTGATTAATTCTAATTGGACGAACGAGATGGTTAGACGATTCCACTACGTTATGAAGAAATTACATTTATTTCCCGTTATTCGGAAAAATTCGCGCCGCAAAAATTATCTTACTTTGTTTCTCACTTGATTATCACATCCTTAGATCGAGGTTTGAGAATCATTCAATCCTTAAATCCTCGAATGCTTCTAATCGCTTGCTTATCACTAATTGATTTGCGAATACTCGAATTTCATGCTCTTTAATTCCTGAAATTGCCAGTTTGTCGTAGTATAAATATAACAGATTTTTTGAATGTGCAATAATTGTAGATTTGTGGTTTAAAGTTTCTAAAATTTCTTAGATTCCTTATTTTCCATTTGACTAATGTTAAATTTTGTAATCTTTAGAGCTGTTTCATCTGCAAATAATATTTGCAGTTATATCTGAAATTAGATTTTTATCACATAAAGTTAGGTATGTTTAAAAAATTTTTTAAATATAAAATTTTTCAATTTTTTGGATACAGTTGACATATTTTTAAATTTTTGTTTCTTAAAATTTTTCGAAAGATTCTTGAATTCTTGTAATGTTGAGTCACATATATTATTATAATCCTTTATTTCTTCATATTTTGATATTTTTCATTCTTCAATTTTTGTATTTGTGGAAGCCGAAACTTGCTTTTCTAATATTCTCGTTGTTAGAATATTCGAACTCTTGAACCTTAAGATCTAATTTGTAGATGTCACGTAAAATTCGAACATACGAATTTTCTGATCTTTAGGTTCTCAAGATCTTTAGATGTTCAATTTTTAAAATTTTAAAAGCATCTAGTCCTAGGACAATTCTTTGATCTCCATATTCTAGGAGCTATAAATCATTGGATTGTTGATTTCGCGGATTTCCGAATGTTTACATCCTTTCAGACTCTTTCTGAACTCTACATTTCTAGGCTTGTATCTCCTTGGATTCGTGAAACTTTCGAATCCTCGGATCCTGGAGCACTCTCGCATCCTTGGATCTCCAAGGACTCTTTCCTTGCCTTCTAATAGTCGATACGACTCTTTCCTCGCGGCACGCGTACACGGTGGATCTTTTCTTGTTTTAATTGGAAGACCAACATCCATCGTGAAGGTCCTTAAGCACTAACGCCGATTATGACACCACCGCTTCCGGGAAGGCCGGTTTCTCCCATCAAGGCCAAATCAACTTCCTTTGCGGCCAATCTACCTTCTGCGATCGCCCACACTACCAGAGATTGTCCACGTCTGCAATCTATTTTACAAAAATACATATAACAAATATATAATATTCACGCCTTTGTAATTCACAATTATTAAACCAATTTAGACAATTAATATGAAGACTATAATACTATCAATTTTAATTGGTGCAATGACTTTTATAATTAAAAATTTGTGTGAAGTACAAGCTCTAAAGTTATAAATTAAACATTAAAAAAATATATTTCAGTTTTAACCCTCAGTACCCACATCTCAAAAAAGTCCCTATCTACCCTACCTGGTATTTGTAACCTAGCATTTTTTTTGCTTGTATATCAGATTGTAGTGCATTAATGATTTTAACTAATTTTTTTTTAAACTATCATTTGAAGACTGAAAAACAAATTTTTTTTGAGTTAGAAAGTCTAAAATGTCGTAGCACAAAAGATATTTTGCAATAAATGAAAAGGGATTGGAAAGAAACGTCTGAACTATG
>NW_017299882.1:783107-913902 GCF_001594075.2 Trachymyrmex cornetzi | reverse complement strand
TACGCTAACCCTTTGTGGGTACTGAGGGTTAATATAACTAAATAAAATTATAAGATTTTTTAAATTATAATCGATACTAAGTTTACGATGCAAGATATGGACAATTTTTTGGTTAACAAATAATAAATTAGATTAAAAAAATAAAAAATTTTTGTATATAACGTATCTGGCGCAATAATATTACATACTAACCGCCTGCCGCATATATTTTGGGTAAACTAGTACAATATTTTCCGACTGGAGTCTTATAGTTTCCTCTTTCATCCAATTCGGTGTTCACTTCCGTGGCGATGTACTTCTCGGGTCCAAGGAAACCCATTGCGAGCAATACTAGATCGCATTTGTATACTTTCTCTGAATTTGGTACTTCTTCCATTTTCCATCGTCCATTCTCGTCTTTCCGCCACTCCACGGTCGCCGTCCTGATTCCACTCACGTGACCCTTTCCGTCATCCAAGAATTCCTTGCTCACTGTACTATATCTGCGCGGATCTCGGCCGAATTTCAGGGATACCTCCTCGTGACCATAATCGACCTTGAACACTCGCGGAAATTGAGGCCACGGGTTATCTTTGCCCCTCTGGACTGGTGGTTCGGGCAAGATTTCAAAGGTTGTAATTGACTTTGCACCCTGACGTAGTGAGGTTGCTATACAATCGCATCCAGTGTCCCCGCCTCCGATGATGATAACGTTCTTGCCTTTGGCTATTAGCCGCATATCTAAGGGCGTTGCGTTACCCATTTGTTTCTTTTGCCAGTGCTCTAGGAAGCTTACTGCAAAATGTATTCCCTCCAGCTGTCTACCTGGAATCGGCAAATCACGAGGCCATGTCGCGCCTGTACATAACATAATCGCGTCGTATTGTTCCTGAAGTTCCTGCAATAATATACATATGCGTGAGTATCGGAAAATTATTATATAAATAAACTTTGGAGATAAGTACAAATAGAAAATGAAGAAATCTGTTGGAATATATAAACATTATAAAAATGAAAAAAATAATTTGTCATATGACGAACATATATGTACAAATATAAGCAAAAATAAAACAACGCTAACTGGCTTCTTTATATAGCAAATCAAATATAAGCAAAAATATTATCAATTTTTTTTCTGCTACACGGAAAGAACAATTTTGCTAAAGTATCTAAAAATTTAGCTAGATACAAACCTGAAAATAATTTCGTTGGACTATCAAAATAATGCTGCAAAAAGTTTTGACTTTTAGCAACCAGCTTGAACGTTTTACATGATTATTTTGATGGTTTAACATTATTTTCTGTATCTAATTACATTTTTAGATACTTTAGCAAAATCGTTATTCCGATTTATATTATATTTATGATTGTACATATAATATTGTAAAAAATGGTTATCAAACGCGCTCATTTTTTTACCTGCATTGTAATGTTCTTTCCTACATCGACGTTCGTTCTAAAAATGATTCCTTCAGCGGCGAGCAGAGATACTCTTCTCTGTACAACCTGTTTAGACAACTTCATCGTCGGTATACCATATTGCAACAATCCACCGATTCTGTCATTTCTTTCAAATACAGTCACTGTATGACCCGCTTTATTCAATTGATGAGCGGCTGCCAATCCCGCAGGACCAGATCCGATTACAGCAACTAATCGTCCGGTTCTTCTTGTCGGTGGATGAGGTACGACCCAGCCTTGTTCGAACGCATGATCGATTATGGCGCACTCAATATTCTTGATTGTCACAGGTGGTTCGGAAATTCCTAGGACGCATGCACCCTCGCAAGGTGCGGGGCAGACTCTTCCAGTAAACTCTAGATTATTTAATTTCAAAGGGTTAGATACAGATCATCCGCATAGTTGACCAATAAAAAAATCAGTGAAAAGATGATATCTATTATTAGATTTAAAAAAATAACTGATTACTCTCATTAAATAATAATAAATGCAATAGAATGTAGAAATTATATACAAAAATAAAATTATTATATGCAAAAAATAAAATCAAGTTTGTTAATGGAAGGGGAACGAATTTATCACAAAATGCGGAAGGATTTGTATTTAGCAAAAATATTCTTATAAATTGACTCACCAGGGAAATTATTAGTTTGCAATAGTTGATTTAAGGCCTCCTTCCAGTTTTGATGGAATACAAGATCGTTCCACTTAGGAATGATGTTGCCCAATGGGCAACCATGACTGCTCTGACAAAATGGAACACCACACTCCATGCATCTTGCAGCTTGCACTCGCAGAGTCTTTTTGACACCCTGGAAGTTGTATATCTCATCCCAGTCATTTATACGCTTCTCAGTAGGTCTGTACATAATCTTTTGTCTTGAATACTTCATGAAACCCTTGATCTTGTCCAACTTCCGCTGTGCCATCTCCGCGTCCTCTATTGAATCTTCTATATCTTTGATCTTGCCGTTTGTCATTTGCGCATTACCGTTAATGACGTTGGGAGTTTGTTGCTTTTCCTCTTCCAGCTTGAGGGCTCGCTGATACTCGTAAGGGAAGACCTTGACGAATCTTGTGGTCGGTTCTGGCCACGTGGCTAGCAAGTCTTGTGCGATCAGTGAGCCGGTCTTTTCGATAAATTCCTCCAATAGTTTTTTCACATAGGCGATTTCTTCTGGTTTGTTGAGCGGTAGTAACTCCACCATTTCGGGATTGCACTTACTCTTGAAAGAACCATCGACATCCAAAACATACGCGATTCCACCGGACATTCCAGCCGCGAAATTTCTACCGGTAAGACCCAAAATCAAAGCGCAACCGCCGGTCATATACTCGCAACCGTGATCACCCACACCCTCCACTACGACAATCGCTCCACTATTACGTACACTGAATCTCTCAGCAGCGATACCACGGAAATAGGCCTTTCCGGAAGTAGCTCCGTAAAGACAAACATTCCCGACGATTACATTCGCCTCCGAGTTGAATTCTGAATCCTTCGGCGGGTATATGACGATTTCACCTCCGCAAAGACCCTACAAATAGAATTATTTATTTCTTCTATGCAAAAGAGCAAGCTATTAAAAATAGTTAAAGTTTTAATATTTTGATGTTTAACATGATAAAATACAAAGTTGAATAAATTAATACAAAATTATGTATAAATTATTTGTGTTGCAAATTCAAAAGTTTAAGGACGTAGGTATATGGGTCACTTCGTTGCGCCATAGAAAAATACACCGATCAGTCGAGGTCACTTTGTGACGCGAGAGAGAAACGTTTTGTTTAGGTTTCTTGTGAACAGATCGTTTTGTGCCATCACAAAGTAGTTTCGTATGAATGGGTCGGCGTCTTTTTCTGTAGCCTAATGGCTAGTGTGTCCGCACTCTAAGAAACTCGTACTTACTTTGCCGACATAATCGTTAGCATCGCCTTCGAGAGTAACATGAATACCCTTTGTCATAAAAGCGCAGAAACTTTGACCCGCAGAGCCTTTCATCTTGATATTAATGCTATGCTCGGGCAATCCAGCTTCTCCAAATCGTCTACAAAATAATTGTAAGATAAATAAAATAAAAGCTAAAATTATTGATAAAAATGATGTATCAGTTTTGCTTTATCGATTTTTTTCTACGTGCAAAAGAATTTTTTTAAATATTGGCGTAACTTACTTAGCTATATGATAACTCAGTGTCGAACCGAATGCCCTACATTCGTTGTTGATGTTCATTTCGATGTCGACTCGATTGTGTACCCCGTTCAAAACAGGCTCGGCTAGTTCAATTAGTTTATTGTCAAGTCTATTCTCCAGCTGGAAATCTTGTTTTACGGTGCCGCCTTTGATATTCACGCCAGGTCGTAAGTCCAGTGCGCTTCGCAGAACGTTGCTAAGATTCAGAGTCTTGGCTTTCTCAACAGAGATGTCATCACGTACTTTAAGGAGATCTGTACGTCCAATTAGATCCTGGAATTTGCGGATGCCCAAATTCGCCATGTGCGAACGTACCTGTAGAAACAAGGAAATTAATAATAATAATTTAATATGTACGCTAAAATAATACTTCATATTTATAAAAATTTAATTGTATTATATTTAATTTATATTATTTATTATATTTATATTAAGGTTGCTCAATTTTAACACAAAAATCTAATTATTTAATACTCTACTGTTAATATTCTGGTTTAATTATCATTTTGGGAATAAAATACATTTAAAAGAATAATGAAAGAACATGAAAATAATAGTAAAAATGAGCAAGATATAAATAGAGAAACCAAGCTAAAAAATATTAGGATAAATGAAAGACGAATAACAACGCCTAAATCATTCGTACCTCTTCAGCCAATGCGAAGAAGAAATTAATCACATGCTCTGGCTTGCCCTCGAATTTCTTTCGCAATATCGGATCTTGCGTGGCGATGCCCACTGGGCAAGTGTTCAAGTGGCATTTTCTCATCATTGTGCAGCCCATTGCGATCAATGGAGCGGTGCTGAAACCGAATTCGTCCGCACCAAGCAGCGCAGCCACTATGATGTCGAAACCTGTACGCAGCTGGCCGTCCGCTTGCACAATCATGCGCGACCTCAGATTGTTTAGAGTCAGCACCTGATGCGTCTCGGCAATGCCTAATTCCCAGGGCAAACCGGCAGACTTGATGCCAGTCCAGCTGCTGGCGCCAGTGCCGCCGTCGTGGCCAGATATCACCACGTGTTCGGCCTTACCCTTGGCGACGCCAGCGGCGACGACACCCACTCCGACCTCAGATACGAGTTTGACGGAAATACGGGCGTTTGGATTGGCGCATTTAAGATCATAAATTAATTCGGCCAAGTCTTCGATCGAATAGATGTCATGATGTGGTGGCGGTGAGATCAAACCGACTCCGGGTACCGAATGCCTAGTAGCAGCAATCTCTGCGGTGACTTTATAACCGGGAAGCTCGCCGCCCTCACCGGGTTTCGCGCCCTGTGCCATCTTGATCTGCAAGTCATCTGCATTTGCCAGGTAACTGGCAGTAACGCCAAAGCGTCCACTTGCTACCTGCTTGATAGACGAACGCTTGCTAAACTCCGGGTCTTGGTTTAGATACCTGTTGGAGAAGGATAAACAATTAGTTATAAATTTAATCAATATTATGTTCACATATTAATTAATCGCAATAATGATAGAGTCTTCAAAATCGTTAGAAGAGATCAAGACATGGAAATTTTTAGATTATTAAATTCCTCATCTTATTTTTTTCTTTATTATACCTGTCTGCGTTTTCACCACCTTCACCGGTGTTCGACTTGCCACCGATGCGATTCATAGCGATTGCCAGAGTAGTATGAGATTCCATGGAGATGCTACCAAAACTCATCGCGCCGGTCGCGAAGCGTTTCACAATTTGTGATGCGGATTCCACGTCCGTAATAGGAATCGGATCGCGCGACTTTTTCAGTTGAAGTTGGCCACGCAAAGTGCAAGCTTTTACTACTTCCATCGTGGTTTTGCGATAATTTTCATAAGCAGAGTTATTTTTGGAGACAACATATTCCTGATGAAAGAAAAATGATTGTAAAAGAAAAATATAGTATAAGATGATACGATTTTGAACATCGTATAATTCGGAACGAAATAAGGTTTGAATCCAATTTCAAGGTTCAAGTTTGGTAATCCTGATCTCATTGTGTGAAGAATATTGAACGGTACCAGGACAAAAGCAAACTTGAACCTTGAAAATTGAATTCGAATCTTATTTCATTCACAATTATACCATTTGAAATTATATTACCTCATCCTATTTTACACATTTATATATTTTTCAGAATAAGGATTTTGTGCATAATTATATTTTTTGTAGTAGATGTAAATTGTCGATATTTAATTTTTAGAATACTATGTCTTTGTTACCTGTAAACTAGCGATGCTAGCAGGATCATTAATATGTTTCTCGCCACCGGATCGCCAATGATAAATTCCTGGATTGCGAATGACCAGCAAATCCATCGGTTTGTCCCAGTACGTCATTTGATGTCGCTGGAACGCTTCTTTGCCCAAAATATCAAACGTCACACCACCAATACGAGAATGAGTACCCTAAAAAATTCAAGTTGGTTTGCAATTAACAAAAATATTATTTTTACTATGTAATGTAATAAATTAAATTTTTAATTGACAAAAAGATGCATCATTCATGAATTCAAATCATTAAATGATCATTAATTGGATCCTATTTTAATCATATGCATCTGAAGAACCAAACGATATTACTTGAAAAAAATTACTTATTTTGTAATTACAAATATTTTTTTAAATTAAAAAATTTGATAAATATATATATTATTTATTTACTAAAAACTATTTTTAATAATAAGGTATATGAATAAATAAATATATATATTTTTTAAAAAACTTATATATTAGGGACTGTGAAAAAAAAATACCTTGAAGCATTTATCGATGACTTCGTCAGCCAATCCAACTGCTTCGAATATCTGCGCTCCTTTGTAAGATTGCAAAGTTGAGATTCCCATCTTGGCCATCACTTTCGCGATTCCTCGTTCCATAGCATCTGCGTAATTCTGCGGAATTTAACCGATTAATCATTAGACAATTTTTATATATATCTATTTTTCATATTCATACAAACACTTTTTTTATCATTAACGTTTCTAAATAATAATTTTGCGAGGCTTACCTTATAAATAATATCGTCGGTAAAGGTTTCATCGAAAACGTGATCTGCTCTTAGGTTTTTTGCCATCTCAAATACCAAGTAAGGACATATGGCATCTGCTCCATAACCAAGTAACACGCAAATATGATGCACCTCTCGAGCCTCGGCAGTTTCCAATATGAGACCGACTTTCATTCGCTGTCTCTCTTCGATCAAATGATGATGAACACCACCTAACGCCAATAAGCTACTTACCGGAATCCTAAACTCAACAAACAAATTCTAGTTTCATTTCTTTCAAGATCAGTTTAGAATGTATTAATATTTTTATTCACAGATTGGATTTACCTTGTTGGACCACCTCGTCGATCAGATAACACGAGCAATTGATAACCATCCCTAGCAGCCGCATTAGCCTCATTATTAACGCGATCCAGCGTTTTCAACAAACCACCAGGCCCATCTTCAAGAGGGTAAGTGATATCGATCACTTTTGTTCTCCAATTGCGATGGGTCGTGTGCTTGAGAACCTCAAGATCACTTAAAGACAATATCGGTTGAGGCAAGAATAGACGATGTACTTGCAGTTCGTTCGGCTCTAGAATGTTACTCTCCGGCCCGATTGGGCAGAGCATCGACATTACGATCTTTTCACGGAATGGATCGATCGGTGGATTCGTTACCTAGATAGAAATTATAATTTGAAGTTGCGTTAACACATACGTAAAATATGTTGGATTGTATTTAGTTGCTAAATTAATTTTTATAATTTTTTCCGTTTCTCAAGTTAATGATAGTCAAATTTTTGCGTACTTGCGCGAATAATTGCTTGAAGTATTCGTATAATAACGGTTGAAATTCCGATAAACACGCTAGGGGAGCGTCGTTACCCATAGATCCTAACGCTTCTTTCCTGAAAGAAAATTTTTATTTTTCGTTAATATTTATTAATAAAAATATCATTATTTACGAAAAAGTTATAATGTATTATAATTTTTTCGTATTAATTTAATATTAAGATAATAGTATTATACATATACAATAAAATAATCGAGAGAAATCTCGACTCTATTAAAGGGAAAAAGATATTTTGAACAATATCGAAAATAATGTCGGAGTATATCGTTTAATGATGATATATCAAATTTATAATAATTCTATGAACAATTTTTTGAACTTATAAAAATTTTTAATATTTATATACTTATTTATTATTCTTCATGAAATATTAGACATACTGTAATTAGAAATACGGTATTGATAGGAAAAAAATTATTGGTATACATACTTAGTTTGCACCATAGGTAGAAGTAGTAAATTGATAGTCTCCAGAGTATAACCATAAAGAGAGAGCCGTTTGTCGCCGCTCCAAACTTTATTCACGGCCGAAACCTCGTTTATGCCGTTAATAGCGTTCTTTTTTTCGACAGATAGACTATTTTCGATTATGTCCCCTGTATTGCTATTGTAAACATGTGCGGCACGCAGTTCATCCATAGTGATCTGCGTTCAAAAAAGCATCACCAACTACTAGATACCAAAATTATGAGCGTCGCAAGAATGAAGTTAAAGAGTAGAATTGGTACTGCAATTGAATTGCTTTCAGAATTTCTATGATCGAGCACAAGCAAATACCAAACCGAGAGTTCTATTAGCAATCGAATAATTAATAAATTAGATAATAATAAAAATAGGAAGAGATAAAGTTAACAGGTGCAGTGATTTTCCATGCAAAATAGAATTATCTGAGATTTTTTCAGAGACATTTCTACTCACACACACATTTATAATATTTCGCTACTATATTACTACCTACTATACACATTAATTTGTATTTCTTTATTATATTGCTACCTCCAACTGTATATCGTACTGGAAGAAATAAACATACTTATAACGATATGAGAACGACTCACCCTCTGTATATATGATGATAACAGCATGTACAGCAGTGCAAAAAAGTTAATTTTGCATTAGATATTTTTCTTGTGATGATTTCTATGTCAATTTTTGTGCGATTATGTTATTACAATTTTCATCAAAACCAACGAAATTACTGAGTTAAATATTTTACGAAGAACATTGACACTTAATGACTTTAGAATGTATTAGTTAATTAGGTGTGTTAATCAATAACAAAGAGAAAAGCGAAGAGTTATTTAATTTTCGAGCTATAGGCTACAGCCATGATATGTGATATTTTTCATGCAAGCACGTTAATTTTAATATAACTTATGTATAAAACATAAATAAACTATGTACAGAGTGCTTCATAATTGGTACCTTCACTATAATAGAAAAGGTCGTGAGAAAAAAACCAAATTATAAAAAACTTCTTGACTTTTATCTCGGACAATCGTCTTTTTAAATAGAATTTAAATAGGATTTAAAATTCGATCTTATTTTCAAAGTAAAATTTAATCACGACAATATAACAATTGCTCGTGAATTGTTCTCGATTGACGAAAAGCACATTTAGCTACCTGTTCCTTGAGCCACTTGGAATGAGGCCTTCTTCGAGCGATTTGTAACTTCAGTTCGACATCCTGTATGATCCTCTTCTCTTCGGTATCAACGAGAAGCATCCGGCCGGGCTTCAAGCGACTCTGCAAATAAAAGAGTACACCAATAATCGCCATAGAACGGGTTCGACACGTCGATGATCGACATTCATATGACAGCACTGGATGACGGTCCTACAGCTCTATACAAACCTAGTCCCTAGATGACAAATTATACATCATACATGATACATGATTAAAAAATAAATAAAATACGATATATGTGATTAGCTATTATACATGTATGCTAACATACAGCGAATAGGTATTGCGGATCGATTGATGACAATCTGCCCTTACCGACTCTTTGGGTATCGCTATCGATTTACCTTCAATCCTCGAATGTGACATTTCTGCAGCTTTATCAGAGGAATGAAAGAAAATGCACGCATAAAATATACATTTGAGGATTACCGAATCCTGGATGAAGTCAGTGATGATCGTCTCAATGGTTGGTATTGGTGATCATCGGCCAGTGTAAAGGCAGAGTGCCAGTACATTACATTGTTTTGGCAATATTTGAGATCTATAGAATTCGCACAAAATCATTCGACGAGCGTAAATTGCTTTATTCTTGTCCGCACGGTAGAACTCTGTTTATTGGACTATTATACACAAGCATCTATTTCGATGCGCTCGATTAGACGTAAGTCCTACTTATGAAGACGATACGCTTGTTGCTTCCGACAGAGATGCCAAAATGTAATGAGTAATGTATTTGTTAGACATAGATAAAATATGGTGAGAAAAAAAGTGAGTTGTGTAGTAAACAAATCGCATGATGGTGCTTGCATCCCAGAACGAAGACGCCCACAGATTTAAGAACCTGGCCGAGGACGCAACATACGTAACCAAGGACGTACATGATCAACGATTTGTATAACCAAAGACCTCTGGAACTTAAAATTTGCGTAAGCATGCAATTATCAAGCCATAAATCTGCAAAAACCATTATCCCGTGGAATCAACAAGCTATGTTTTCTCCCAATGCTGTCCTTAGAATTTTATTGTTTTCGAAATTTCACTTTCTTGATTTTCTAATAAAGAGAGTTCTGCCGTATCGCCACCTCCTCTTCCTCCTCTTCTAGTAAGAAATCAGCAGGAGGCCAACAAAGCGAGTTTTGTGACATAATAATAATTAGTCGACGAGACAAATGTGAACCGTCGAGAATGATGGCGAGAAGACGCGTTATCGAAGCTAGATATGCATTTGAAAGTTTCGTTGACACGAGAGTCGCTCTGTTAGAGAGTATTTATGAAAATTGTTTAAAAGCTCACTCATGACGATCAATATTACCGGCCATTGAACAATGCCGACGAAAGTTGCTCTCGGACAACAAAACTTTCAAGTGACATTAAAAAAAGGCGGCTTATCGCGCAATTAAACGCGCAAGCATTGTTTTTATACAATTGTAATGCGAACAGGCTCTTTCGTCGCTTCCGTAGAGAGATTGTTGGCCAGAGAAAAAAGGGTCCAAACTTCCCTGGGCAGACGCGAGGGTCTCCTTGGTTGCTCTTCCACTAGCTGAAATTGCTGTATTTCGGGGAGAAATGTAGAGAATAGGCGCGGAGATGAGAGAAAGAGGGCTGGGGGAAAAAGATTGAGCATACGGGGGTTGATTCGTCGGTAAATCATAAATCACTGCGAGCTAGCTGTCTCCGCCTCAGACAGAGTGAGAGACACTCCTGTGGGACCGGCTGGTGCTTGGGATGCGCATATTTCCTTCGTTTACCTTCAGGACTACATTGCTGGGCGGAGTATCATAGACGCCCACTTCGGACGCCATCACCATCATGTTATCCTTAGTGACGTAGAAGCGCGACGGGCGCAGGCCGTTTCTGCCAAACAAAAATTCAAAAAGGTCTTTTGTATTTCACACCACCTCTGTGTCTCGCGCTAGGTATCAGCTGAGTGAACTACATTGCTGTTCGTTCGTTCGCTTGCCTGCCTTCCTGCTGGCTTACTCGCGTTATACTCTCTCTTTCGCTCTCTATATCATCTTTCTTTCTCTCGCTCTCTCAGTCTCTTGGTCTAGGCCCTATTTACCTGCGTTAGCAGCACGTTGGGACAACGATGGACACTTAGTAAATCGTAAACATCGATTCTCACTTCGGCTGTACAGAGTAAGGCAGGGCAAAGGGAAGTCGCGCGAAATTTTTCTGACGTATTTTCTTTTCTTTTCTATTTATTTGTTTCTATGCTCTTTTGCGTGACATACCATCTTTTTTACTTCAAGTGATTACTTTCAATCTAAGTAATTATTCTTCATATTTTTATTTTATAATTAAAAGTAATTTCATGTTTTGCAAGATACTATAAGTTAACTATGAGAGAGTATATTTAAAAAACAACTTAAATAGCAATTACTTCATTATTAAAATATTGATAAACTTTGGAATAAAATAAAAAAAAAAACAATATTATTAAAACAGAAATTTGTTTAATTGCTAAGTATAATAAGAAAACTAAAATGTTTTAGAAAACAATTATTTAAAATTTTCGTAAATAAATAACGATGGTAATTAATTTTAAAATTTTGAAATTTCTATTTATAATGTTACTTTCAATTCTAAAATATCCTAGAACAATCAATTAATGGACACTGTTACATTAATTTTTTCCTTTACGATCGTTGCTTGTTAAGGTAAACCTTTCTATTCTTATCTAAAAATAAAATAGCGTCTCGGTTAAACTAATAACTTTTCTAACGTAATTTTTGTAAAAATATCCTTATAAAGAAATTTCTGTTTTCTCTAAAGAATATTTTTATCGTACGTTTTATTCCGCGTAATCTTTATAGTAGAAAAAAAAACTGGATTTATGGGATGAAGGGTGTTTTTATTTGTCCCTCATTCGATTGCACGACTTCCCTTTGCCTTAGAAATCCATGTTTACCTGTACCCGAGTATATCTCTACGTGTGCACCGTTCTCATGTATTTCGTGAGCACCGTTAATCCTGCTGAATGAGTCTTGCAAAGCGTAGGCAATACGCCCACGTAGCCTAGCATTCTTTCTTCGCGGCTCCCCTAACAAACGAGACCGCAAAGTCCTTTCGTTCGGCTCATTTCTTTTTCAATAGGATTCTTTCAACACTTTGAATTTTACTTCAATTCAATTCTTTGCGCTTTTTTCACTGTATTTATTTTGGAGCTGGACTTCGAAAAGTTTCCAATGACAGACAACAAAGAAGTATTTTTATATCAAATTACATTAATAAAATTGCTAAATAAGATAATAGTGACAGAAAATTAAAAAGTAAGAAAATACTTGCTGCATTACAACAGGAATATTGCAAAGAATTAATTAGATCGCGTGATTTTAATTTTTAATTAATATTTACTCTTAGCTGTTAACGCGGATTTCAATTTCATCGTTGTGAAACATTTTATTATTTTTTTGCTCTTATTTTTTTGCTCAAATTAAGTAATAAATATTTCAAATTTTATGTTTTTTTTCTGTTATATGTCTGTGAAATACTTACAATGATGTTTGCAATTCTTCTTGCGATATTAATTCGCTATTGTATGGAATTATTTCAGTGCAAAGAATTCACTTGCTTACCTGTACAGCTTCCAGTAAATTTATGTGAATTCTTTCTAATGATTTTCGGGAACTTTATACGATAGCGAATTAACAAATATTTATCTTTCGCATTTTGTGGACACGTCGACAGTTAAGAGTTTAATTTATCGCCGCATTTATTTAGTTTTAACAATTTGATATCTCTTAGTTTGTACATTTTAGAAGTTTTTTAGCTAATATGTAAGCTAATGTATATACTTTTTACGTCGTTAATGTACAAACAATGTTTGGTAACATTTTCTCTTCACCATTCTTAAAAAAATGCGGCATGTGTAACATCAGCGCGACTGGACTCAAAGTGTTGAAAGTCAGTGGAACCAAAGATCCAGAAATCCGCACAACTGCGAATCATTTTTGATCCGAGAAGTTGCAGACTCATGGATCTATGGATACAAAATGTGGCAAAGATTACCAGACAGCACGAACGAGGGAAGTGGAGCCTACGTAAAAACGTGTAATAAACAAGACGTAATAAAGGATAAAAAATTTCTACCTGTCCAAAATAGCACCGACATAGCGACCGTCGGTGAAGGTCAGAAGAGCCGGACCGTCCCAGGGTTCCATGGCACACGCCGCCCAATGGTAGAAGTCCCGCTTTTCAGTAGCCATCGTTAAGTCATTCTGCCAAGCCTCTGGTACCATTGTCATGACAGCCTGGATTCAGTAACGATGTTTCAAGTGTTTGTTCGAAGACCGAGATTCTTGAAATCAAGAAACTGCGAAACTAAAGGACCGTAATGCGCGCAGCAATTCAGAGAATTGATGGAATGAAGACCATTTAGCCATGTAAATTCTGTGTATTCAAAGATCATCTCAGACCTTTAAAAGTAGAAGTAAAGATTTTTTGTTTTTCGATCAAAATTGAAGTACTTAGCAAAAGTAGAAGAAGGTATCTCTAGTAAGTAAAAAAAAGTCCTTTAAAACAAAGAATCTACGAAATCAAAGACTAAGAATTGTTATGAAAAATTTTATAGAGATTAAAAAAAAATTCTTAGAATTTGTTTAAATCTGTGAAACCGATAATTTCTGGAAATAACTATCTTCGAGAACGATTTATAGAAATGTGGAATCAATTTTCCGTAAGATCGAGGATTTACAGCAATATACTTTATATTTCAATATTAGACGACGTTTTTCATATATTTCATAACGTAAGTTTACCTCGGGCAAAGAGCGTTGTCCCGCCATCACCAAGAACTCGAGCACACAATCCGCTGATCCAGAGTCAGAGAGATTCGGTTCTACGACTGGATAGAGCAGCTTCAGTTGATCGCCGTATATTTGACTGCTCATCACACCTTCTCGCGCCTTCATAAAGTTCACATTGCCGCGCAGGGTATTAATTTCGCCGTTGTGAGCAAGCAAGCTATGGACAAACGTCGCACGTTATATCAGTGTTTGCTGTTTGCGGTTTTGAAACGGAAACCTGCGAAAACTACGATTACATTACGATAAAGTTATTTATCGCTGTAATACAAGACTACCGAATTGTGAAAACAGGATTGTTTTACAGTGTTACCTATAAAATAAACACGAATTATGGATCTTTGGTATACCGAAAAGGAAATGTGCAAAAAAAAACAAGATAAAGAGAGGAATTATAAGTAGTCGATAATTAATATGGTAACCTTGTTCGATAAGATTTTAAAATGGAGTTTTTATCTTTTAGTTATTTATAGCATATTGTATGTATGTTTTTTTCCTAGTTTCACAATGATTGTAAAAAGAGATTGGAAAAAAATTTTAACACTTCCATTCGTATTTTTAAAGTCTATTTTATCGATTTTTTTTTGTTTCTTTTGATTAAAAAAAGTAATAGCAGTTTCATGTATTTTTTAAGCAATAACATTAAAGATTATAACCATATGACTGACGATAAAAAGTTAGTTAAAATTCTTCACAGAAATTTTGTATTTATATTATAAAAAACAACGAAATTAAAAAACACAAATATTTTTCCTCGTTTCGAATTCACTATTAAAAGAGATGAATTAGTTTTTCAGAGAAGTGGTCATGGAGAAATGATCATTTATAGTATGTGTTATTTTTTTTCACCATATTTTTATATTTCATATTTATAGGATTCTGATGTAGTATCTTACCGTAAAGGATGCGCTCTTTCCCAACTAGGAAAAGTGTTTGTGGAGAACCGTGTGTGTACCAGTGCCAGATAGGTTTCGAATTTCGGAGACTGATATAAAAGAAAAAAAACTTATACAATATTACGTTATTGTTCTCGTTACGACATATGTAATACATTTTATGTAAGACTTCCAGACAACAACGACACTTTTCTGAGGAAAAAGAAACCAGGACAGAAATAATTTGGACTCACCTTCAAGTCCGTGAAATAAAGCCATAACTGATCAGCGGTGAGCTGACCTTTGTAAACGACCGTTTTCAACGACAACGAGCAAATGTAGTATCGCAATTCCGGTCGCGGAATTGAATGCGATGATCGCTTCCTCAGCACGAAAATCTGACAAACAGAACGCGATAAAAATGTAAGAAACGTGTAATTTACGATTGATCAAACAAAGGATTTGTGTGCGTATTAACCTTGAAAATCGTGGTTATCTACGACAAATCCGAGCACTAACTTTATAAACTAGCAAAGTTGTTTAGTGCCAAGTTGTTTAATTCGGAGTACGATATAGCGCCTAATTTTATAGATTCATTAATAATTAATTGTTGGGGAATCTTTCGAGAGAAGGTCTGAAGACAACGGAAATATTAATTACCAATCAACAGATATTTTCATAATAATAGTAGAAAATAAATTATTTTTTAATGTTAGTTATAGCATAAAGTTAAAATTTAAATATACGACGAAACACTGACCAGAATTAATTGACTTAAGACATAACTCGACTTTAAAGATTAGATAAATTACTTATTAAATAAACTACTTACCTGTCGCTTAAGTGTTTCCGCATCTTGATCGCCAGTAACGAATACTTGACGCATGTACGGTTCGCATTTCTTCGCCACTTGGCCAATCTGGGAGCTATCGGTGGGAACATTACGCCAACACAGCACCTACGAATTACACGATCTCGAGATTGTACGAGGTACTTAATACACGCCAAACAATGCGATAATTTAATCATTGAAACCGATCGATAAATAATAATACCAATATATCGTACTTTTAAATTGCACTCCTTAGCTAACTTCTCAAATGCGGCTTCTGCTTCTTTATGAGTCTTCTTGTCAAGGAACAAGATACCGGTTGCGTATTGTCCGAACTCGGGCAGTTCGATCTTTTGTTGTTGGCTATAATGTATATGAAAAGTAACTTGAACTCAACTAATTCATCACGTCTGAACTATCAAAATCTTATTAAATTAATAAATTGTAGTTTCTAGATTTATTGAAACTAGTACAAGGATTTGTAGATTGGAGAAACTTAATGTCTGTAGATTTATTCGAGATCTGAGTAACAAAACAGAGATTTATGACGAAAGATTTATAGAACTGTGCCAAGGATTTGTGAAATTAAAAGTCTGCAAAATAATGAATAGGCTATGGATATTCGTAGTCAGTTTTTATTTCAAGACCGCTTTAAGTAATGTTTCGAGATGCTAATATGATTATGCGATTGGTTTATGATTTTTTAAGACTGTATTTAAAACGATCTTATATATATAAGAATTGACTATAAATACCTGCTACAGATATAAATGTCTAATTGTAAGAAGTAATGAATATGTGATATCTAAAAGTTCTACAAGAATTGTGTTTTGTAGATTTAAGAGAGTTTCAACGAGAATGTTAATTTAGAGATGAGATACTTGAAATGAAGGATTAATATTATGTGAACGATTTATAGATCATAGAAATTGTATAATTGTCCTTGCAAGTGAAATCAATTATTTATAAAATATTTTCAACCTTGAACATTTGATATAAAAATCTTGAATAAAAAATGCAAAGATATCTAAATTAACACTAATACAATGGCAAAAATTGGGACAAGATGTGACCCTCTTTCCGACAGCATTACGATCTAGATAATGAAAATTCAGAACTGAAATTAAACTTTTAGTTCAGTCAGATAGTATGTAGCGCCAAATGTGACAGGAACATTTGGCTTGGGCGATTAAATCGGATATCTCTCGCGAGTACATCAGAAGTTATAAAGGTTTCAGAAACGAGATTCGATCTCGCCGACAAATAAGATACTTATAGCATGTCGCTGGGAGTTCTCTTACCGAATTTCATTGGCATAATAATCGTGTGGTATTGCGCAAAGTACACCAGCACCGTCACCAGTATCATTATCACAGGCGCATGCCCCCCTATGATTCATTCGCGCCGACAATATCTGAGCATCTCGAACGATCTGAAATTCGCAGATAACCGACCATAAATATGAGAAAATCAGTCCAATATCCTTATCGTCGTGCAATGAAAAAAATGTCGCATAATTGTATTGATATATCCATATATTATCAACGAGTTCATCTATAAAGTGGAGGTCTCTTATTTCTTTCTCAGATTATAGATATTCCATTAATAAACATTTTCATTTTATCTAATCGTTATTCTGCATATTTGAAGCGGCGTCTATCTTTAAAGTTATGCGCAATTTTAATGTTTAGGTATCTTAATTCATATATTATATAAGCTTTGAGTTATTTTTTGCAACTTTAAAATAGATACATAATTATTCTAAACTTTTTGTTATCAACAATTCTGAATTTTTTCGTTTGAATTTATTAACTATATATATTACTGTGATTTTCCGCATTTAGCTGTTTATCTTTATTATACTTTTTTGCCCTATGCTTTATGCGGCGCAACGCAATATACGGACGTACACCTATAATAGATTACAAAGATCAAACGCGCGACACTCGAGAGACGTGGGTCGTTCTTTGAACTTTATACGTAAAAGACAGACGAAGCTTAAAATTGACTCACCTTGTGCGACCTCTTCCCGTCAATGGCGACGATAAAACCAACGCCGCAAGCTTCTCGTTCGAGGGTAGGGTCATACAGACCTTGCTTCGGAGGCAAGGTCCACGACTCGGAACTCATAATCTTAATCTGAAAAATCAGAAGAGAAAACTTCAACACGTCATTCCGATCGATAATAACTCTTAATTGCTTCGACTCTTTTCTCTATTTTTCTCTTATGTAAACAATTTAAGTAGATGTCAATGTTTTCTTGACCTTAGAACACGGTTTGCAAAAAGTAATAATTTATCCCGGAGAAAAACATTAATGGCAATAATAATTTATACTATTTCATTGTAAATTCATTTTTGCGTAATAAATAGTTCGTCTACCAATTGTGTCATTGTCGTAAACTTATCTTTTAAACGCTTGTGAGTCACGTGTATTATCCTATTAAATCGTTTAATTTTTTTTTTAAAGCATGCATTACGTGTTAATCATAGTGTGCATTCATAAAAATGCGCGCTTTAACTATATAAAAAAGCAATATAAAAAAATTAATATGAGAATATTTTCCAATAAACATTAAATAGGAACAATGTTCAAGAGTAGGTACATTTGACCTTAATGTTTTAAATGAGAACAATAAAATTTTCCACTTTACTGTTCCCCTTTACAGATTCTCAACTTCACAATTATCATATAATACGCTAGTTACGCTAGTATATTTGATCGTCGGATAGATAAACGCGTTCATAGCTGCGCATTTAGGGATAGAGAACGACGTGGCGGGACGGGGGAGTCGAGATATCGCAGAATGATTCGCAGGATATCGCAGTGTCGATATTGCATAAAAGCGTACTCATTAAGCGTAACAGACATGCGACATCGCCGTCATCGTCGTCGCCGTCGCGCCGTGTCGTTGTAACGGCAGCGAATCGCAATGATGATCGGTGTGTAAACAAAACGAAGAAAATGCGTCAAAGAGATCGATGCTGCGACGCGTTCACGTGGCCGATCGATGTACCGACTACTGAGTACGCGACAGGGGTGGCCAATTGTTCGACAATCTTTGCTTTTTATTCGTGTCCCTTTCCTAAGAAACGCGCAAAAGTCAACAAAAAAACCGAAATGATTTTATTTTAATTCTTAACATCAATAAACAGTTAAATTTTCAACAAAAAAATCATCAATTTGATTTTCATGACGTCAAAATAAAGTCATTTTGATTTTTTTTTTGTGATTTAGTGTGTTCCCTTGGTTCGAATTTTTTTCTTTTTTTTCTTTTTGCAATATTTGAGATCGTATATGGTTGCACTTTGATCACCGATATTTGAGAATACGCTTGTGCGATGATTTTTGTTATCCAGGAATTCCGATTTCGATTGTTGAAACCTGATCGTCAGTAAAGAATGACACATGTTTTTCTTTTACCTTCATTCTTCGTTTTTTTTAAATTCTTTGTTGGTCTAGTTAAATATCAGTATGATATACTCGATCTTATCGCACGAATTATCGAACCAATTAAGAGATAGTTAAGAGCGTTGATCATGTATTAAATAGTATATTCGAACATAAAATAAAAAGGAAGGTCGAGATAAAGATATTGCTGCATTATTTTTTGGCTTTAAAATAAATTTTTTCTTTGCTCATCGAAATTAAATGATAATGAAAAAAAAGAACATTTCTCTTCTTTAAGTTAATAATAACCTATGTTATATATAAAATAAACTCGCGTGCTTACATTTATTTACCGGTTTATTCAATCATAAAATGCATTTATCGGATTTCGCGTTTCGCACGCATCCAAAATTCCGTAATTTCGCGCGAAAGTCCAATGCCAGCGTGAAACAAAAATCCGACAGCGTGTCTATTTAGTGTTAAACGTACGACTTGAAAGCGCGCCAAAAAATCCGTGGAAAAAGCAGCGACCGGCAAATTTGCGAAGGTTGACCACCTCTGTCGAGCGTATCCACGTGCGATAGGAAGAAGCGAAGGAAGCTAGTCAGTGAGTGAGCGAGCGAGCAAGCGATCGATGGGTACAACATACAGGGTGTGTCTGAATGCTCTAGCGAGGTCTGGTAATTTTCATCCTCGCAGGATGCTGGACGTTTCCGAGGATCGATGAGGCAACGGAGAATTTAAGAGAGACTTAGCCTTCTTTCTACCCACGTAGAGATTAATTTTAATCTTAATTTAATTTACTTCTTATCTTTTTTTTAGTTCTAAGAAAGGATAAAAAGGATAAAGAAAAAGATTAAAGTTAGACAATATTGATAGAAATGGATAGTATTCTTAGAACTCTTCTATAATATATAGAGATAAAAAGTTAGTTGAACCTAGATTAAGGTCATGTTCGTATATTACTGCCAGTTGACTGCCAATACTGAAAACCTATAGTTCCTGTTACGTGTACTATACTGTACTAGCAACTGGCAGTAATGTACGAACACGGCCTAAAATGAACTACATTGATAGAAACAGGCATAGACCAATATTCATAGTCGACTCTTATATTTAAGGCTATCTTGCGTTTTAAGATGTCATAATCTAATTACAGACCTGTAACATCTTCAGACATTATTTTACTTAAGATGGTCTTAAAATAAGAACGAACTGGAGAACTTTAGGAGACTATAAATCCGGATCTATAATAGGTGTTTTAAGCCTGAAGCCGTAAGAAATTGACCAACTACAGTTGAATGCGAGGAGAATAATTGATTGTGATTCGTCCATCCCTTATGGCTTAAGGTTTAAAAATCTGTTGTAGATCGGAGTAAAGCTCGAGGTTTGGAAAGAAGATTATGGAAATCAACGACTTTACGCAGCTATCTTACATCACTAGGTATCTAAATAAAGTATAGTTTAAAATAAAAAAGACATTAAAGTAGAAAAGAAACGTGTTCATCACGTTCTTTAGTCATGCTTTCGTGTCAGATACACAAACAGAAAACGTGCTCCTTATTAAGTATACAAACAGATAATGACAACGTAATCGTATATATATTTTCTCGCATCTCCATGACGCTATACGCTTGTCTTAGCGCCGAGATCACCGAGATACATTATCGTGTTTCCAGATATTCTTTCAAAGATAAAATGATAATATTGGAGGATAACATATGAGAGAAAGATAGCAGTTCGGACTCTATATTTATTCATGTAAATGCGTGATAATTAAATATAATTATCGCGCACGATGCTAATGAATGAAAATTAGAATTGGAGTTCTTTCTAATATAAAGACTACGAAGCAGCATGTCCTTGAGACTATATACGCTGAATAATAGTTATCTGATAAATCATTATGATTAATTGTTTTATGGTTATTACGACAAATTGTTACTGCGCATGCAGAATAGGCCGTGGATTTTGAGATCGAAGCTCGCTAGACTTGCGTGCGGGTCTAATAAGGATCAGGAATCCACGATGGTGGTGTTCCAAAATTACCCTCAAGCTATTTGCGTCATTTCGCGCCCGGAGAGGAAGCTTACTCTTGCATTTGCGATTCCTTGAAATTGCGTTATATAGTTCCGAATTAGAAAGCGATAACTGGTTAATCGTCTCTGCGTTTATGCACTGTGATAGACAAAAAAACGGATATGAAATGTGAAAATATCTCGTTTTATTTTAAGCCACAAATTTATTAACGAATCATTATCGAGACATGTTTTGAAACATTATCGAAAATTTTCATGACCATGATTATTATATAATATATAAACTAAACGAATATGCGCGGATTAAAATAAAATTTCTGTTGCTTTAAGTATATATATTATAAAAATCAGCTTGCGGTTCTTTATTTAATTGTCTAGGAAAAAAAATTACTTTATATACATTTAAGAAGGAATAATTATTATACTTTGAAAACAATTTTGTTAAAGAAAAAATTAATTTTGAAAAATTAATTTTCTTTTTCTTTCTTTTTCTCTCTCACGTGCATTCCGTCACGGTAGTGAAAACATAGCAACTTAAAATGCATAAGAATGCATGTAACATGTCCATCGTATTTTAACCTGCTCATTCTCGTTTCGCGAGACTTGTTTCTTACCAAAGCGACGCAGAGACGGCAAGAATTAAAAAGAAGAAAAGGGTTGCACGTGTGGAGGAACGTTATATGTCAGGACTGGGTTTACTTATGGGGAGAGCATTGGACACTTGGCGACCAGCGTGTCTCTGTATACAAGGTGTCTACAAAAAATATACATTCATTTCATTATAAACAAATGCGAAATTATGCATTTTTTAAATGTATGATTTTTTCTTCAATACTTTATTACAATTTTCTATGGCGAATCCGCCGTGAAAACTTTTTCAGTGGCAAATTAAAGTTTTTATACGTAAATTAATTCGCAAATTTTTTAATTAATTTACAATTTAAATTTTAATTAATTTCAAGATTCTCCGTGTGAAATAATGAAAATTTTAAACGAAGACAAATTTTTATGTTAAATATATTATCCTTATAAGAATAATCCTTAATAATAAGAAAATTATTATATTCTTATATTTTAGTTAATTTATAAATTCTACGTTTGATTTTGAGTTACATTTATATTTAATACGTATTTCAATAATATATCGGAAAACAAATTAAATACATCATCTGATAACCATTGTAAATTAATTTATAATCTTTTAGATAATAAATCACGTATCAAAAGAATTTTCATATCTCATCATATAAGTATTGCCCGCCTTTGATAATAAATTTCTCAGAAATGAAAAACAATATTTCCAAAATATATTCCAGCAGACCTCTATTTATAGTGAATCCATGAATCATTCTTGATAATTTTAATCATATCTCAATTTAATTATTTCTTTTTCACGAAATCTGGAGTTCCTCGTCTTGAAGTATAATCAAACTTCCTAGAAAGTCCGATATGCCTCATTACGAGGGGTTTATCGCGAGCCGGTTGCGCGCGAGTTTGCATTTCCTTCGCTTCGACAGTCGACGTGGCGTAGTCACTGTAGTCCCCTCTTACCGGTAGAAATTGTAGTTACACCAAGATTACGAGATTCTTCGAGAATGCGTCTTCCTCGCCGGTCAGTACTGCCGTCAGGTCTCTCGCACGATTATCAATAATCAATTCGATCGGTTATCGTCCTATCAATCAGATCGTTGCACAAAGTCCTTTTTTCGCTTAATGTGCAGAGAAGTAGGATATTTATCGCGATCGCATTGTTATAATTCGATTCACAATAGAATTACTAATCCAACTCTCAATCGAACTTTAAGAGCAATCGTAAAATGGCACGTCCTCGACCCGATCCTGAGGATCACTGTCTGGCGGAGGGAGAAAGGCGTCTTTGAGTCCTGAATAACGACTTCTCTGCCTCCTCTCAGTCCGTTCGATTGTACGTATATTGGCTAACCCGTAAGAGAGAAGAAACAAAAAACAAAACCCGAAAATCGAACCACACATACGAAGTCACGAGTCGGACGGACACTGAGACTGACTGAGACGGCGGCGCTCGGATGTCGTTAAAAACCGAAAAAGCTCTCCCTTCTCTTCCTTTTCTTTCCTTCCCTTCTCACCCTTTCCCGTCCCTAGACGGTCCCTCGTCTCTCCTTCTCTCGCTCTCGCTCGACTAGGCGCCTCACCCCATCGCACTCGTCGACGTCGTCGACGAGTGTCTCCCCACCTCCGGCCCGCACTCCCTCTGTGCCAATGCGGCGCTTCGTACCCTCCCCCTCCACCCCTCCTGACCCTCCGCGTCCCGCTCCGGAGTGCTCCGGAGCGCCTCCGTCTCTTGGCTCGGCACGCCGGGACGAGTTCCGATGCCGAGTCACTCCGGTGCACGCTTCCACCATTCATTCAAAAAGAGAACCAAAAAAAGACGTCTATTTTTTCTCCTCTTCTTCTTCTTTTTTTTTCCGACGTTCCCCAAGGTGCTTAACTCCTCGCAACGAATATTCCGCGCAATTTCAAGCGCCACTTTAATCGTAGCCGCTAATCGTTACGCGAAGCACGCGATAAGTACGGTGCGTGCGATTAATTAATTCATTCGTTCGTTCTTAACTTTGCGTCACGTTCCGCTCCGAGTTGCGAGGCGAGTCCTTTTGGAGCGTACGTGTCGCGACACACGTTGTCTTGAAATGACCTCATTCTGAAAGTGCTTCTCGTATTTTTAATATCTTAATTTAAATGCACAATGTTTACGGCCTTATTTCACTTTGAAATTTGGAAAAAACTTTGTTTTAAGTGATAGTTTATATATGTGAAAATATTGTTCTATACTACTTGGAATGTAAAATTCAAAGTATTTACAAAATTACAAGCTGATTCTTTGAAGAGCATCCCTACACGAAAAACTTTAAACGCATTTTTCTCAAAATGACATTTTTCAAATCGACGTTATATATCATAATTTCTACAATGTTTCTTCGTTTTACTTGAAACTTGCAGATAATCGTAATTTGTTAATTATCTAAAGAAGTAATCATTTTTTGACTAGTTAGGAAGCTATTATCGTTATTAACATTTTTGTAGAAAATTTTTTGATAAAATATGGTACTTTTTTCAAATGTTCATCATTTTTACAAAAAAGCATCCTATGTACTTCCTCAGTAAATATCATGTAGAAAATAAAAATTCTTGATTTTTTATTCTAGACCAACCGTTTCGTGATAATCTTATCGCCGATTGGCGTTTGCTAAATAGCAGTCTATTTGAACCACAATGCCAGAATTTTCTTGGAAAAAATTTTTTTTTGTATAGGGTAAGTCGGGGGAAGATTCCATGTCGGGTAAGATGCCATTTGTTAATACTTTCCATATTTATATTTAGATTAGTGACGCGCTCGGTTTGTTCATTTGTAAGCCAGCGACGATATAACACTCGCTGTTCGTGTTTATTTTCAAAGATTGTTAATTTTAAGAAAAAAATAATTCTTTATTTTTGGAATAACTAGTCTCTATTGTTGAGAAGAATAGCTGTTGATACAAATTTTTATTCTTACAGATCATATATTGTGTTTTATTTAGTTGCGATGTTAGGTCATCTTACCCCAGGTCTTGTGGCATCTTACCCAACTTAAGTTGGGTATGATGTCACTTTATAAGGTTTTTATTTTTTTATTGCGACGTAAAAGTTTTATGAGATACATGTATGTAACTAAATCATAATAAATAAAACTAATCAAACTTTTCATTAGTTCTATATTCTTTTATGTATCAATAACGGTTAAAAATATATCGCGATCCAAAGTTAATTATGGCATCTTCACCCAACTTACCCTGGGCTTCAATATATGTATAATATATTGAACAACACCTTTTTATAGATTTTTCATTTACTTTATCCTTTTTGAAAAAAATTCCCAAAAATAATTTTGGTAGACTATCAAAATAATGAAATAGGACGCTCAAGTATTAATGAGCAAAAAGTTTTGATATTCTAGCAGCCAGCTTGAGCAGCCTATATATAATTACTTTAATGATTTAAATTATGTCCTAACTAAATTTTTAGATATTTTAGCAAAACCGTTCTTTCATTTGTAACTTAATAGAATATTTTTGTTACAATGCACGGTATGTTCTCTATTAGCTATAATTAATAATACGCGGTAATTAGAAATTAAATTGAATTAAATTAAAAAAATTAGTGCACTTTGTTATGAACGAAAATGATGATTGAATATGTTCATTATTAGACAACTTAATTAGCGGATAAATAAGTTAGATTGTTAAATAATCCGAGCAGAAATAATCGAGAGTATGCGTGCAATTATTTCGTATTTCTCTCTTTTATTTCAGAAAATTCCGAGTATACTGCGAATATCATAAATACACTGTAATTTTTATTACAGTGATGTACCTATACGTGATAAAATAAATAACGACGTTTAATAATCGATAGCCTACATCTGGCACGTGTCACATTTTGTAAAAATAAAGATAAATAAGGATAATTCAAAGTCTTTATATCTTGTCGATTTTGGTAAATACATACATTTATTTATTTAAAAATTATTTCAAAATTTTTGCCGGTATTCTGATTTAGCGCTGTAGGGTCTATAATGAATGAGTTTGACATTTACATTGTTAAAACACTGGAAAATGTATCGTGAAACTCCATCAGGACTAACAATAGACGAAATTCCTACCAGACCACTTAGAGTTGAGAGACAATTTGTGACGTCTAGTGCGCTTTGTTTTAAGATGTTATTCCAGTGCTTCAATCATTGTAATATGTACGTACACGAAGTGTTGTATGAAATAACACGTATCATAATCACGTTTACCGTAGAAGTAAACATTTTCTCATTTTTTTCTGAAACCTTTCGCAGAAAAAATTCCGGAAAAAAAGTAATGCGATTTCTAATTCCAATGATATATCTCTTTACAAACGAAAATTCCTCGCGGGATTTGAAAAACGTTAAGCTCGTATACTTACTATTTGCAGCAACAATATCTTTGCTCGGATATAAGAATGCTACTTGCAATATAAGGTTTGTCGAGTTTTCCATTAATAAAATTTAGTATACAAGGCCGTCTCACTTTATTTTATACTTGATGCGTTGTGTTCCATATTCAGTGAGTGCAAAAAGTATTCGTACAGAGAAAATATTTTTTAAAAAAACTTTATTTTTAAAAAGTAAATATTATCCAGCGGGAAATAATCCATCGAATTGATGTCGAATCGATATAAATACGATGATTTCAACATTAATTTGACGTCGATTCGACGTTTAATCGATCATCTCTTATTGGATAATTAACAATTTATTCATAAAGAATAAAATAGACTATGTTTCTTAAAATAATATATACCAAAAAGATGTGTATTAATTATACAAAATATGTCATCTAAAAAATAAACGAAAATTAAAAATTGTATTGTTTGAATGCTCAAAAAGTATTCGTACAGACGAGAAATTTAGCTTCTAAAATCAAGAATACATGTGAAGCTCGTTTGTTTATGTTAGAACAGAATGTATTCATTGTATAAAATTGCTAATTAATGTTTATTTTCTATAAATAAGATTTTTTATAAGATATTTCCTTGTACGAATACTTTTTGCTCTCACTGTATATGTAGAAGAGGCACATTGTAAGTCCAAGACGCGCATGTGATTTTTTTTCTTCGACTCTCCTACTATCTCTGTCTTCTTCCATCTGGGCGGCCCTGTGCATTCACTAATTCGCACATCTGTGCGAAATAACGTCACTCATTGCTCTCGTAATCTTTTTCATTATTCTTTTTGTTATCTCTACGATTCTTAATTCTGTTAACAGTCAGTGAAATCTCCTTAAATTTCCTCGTTTGACGAGTGTATTACCTCGTATGTTAATTCAGGCTTGTTATATTCAACGCATTTCTTAAATGCGATAAAATGAACCTCTAATCGATTTAAAAGAGATTTGTGCATGTAAAAACGATTTATTGGTAGAGTGTTTGGTGAATATGCTTTCGAAAAGATATGTCATTAAGATTAACAAGTAGAAAATTCTATTCCAGGATAAAATGTTGCTTGTTACGGCTCACATAAATTAATTGAAAAATAATTGCTTTACACTGGCAACAATTAAAGCAAGACAATGAAATAATGTGCTTCGCACAATGAAACTTGGAGACAAAGTACATTAGACAATACAAATGCCTCAACTATGAGTTGGTCCGGTAGAAATGTTATGACGTAACGATATTCTTTGTATTATACTAAATCATGTTATGAGAAAATAGATTTTACGCAGCGGTTAATAAAGGAAATTAGTGGTGTGTATTTCAAGAGATAAAATCCCATTCGTTGGCTAAACACGTTACATGAACTTTATATTGACAAAATTTCGTCTCCAAAGATGTGAGAATGAGTCTCTCTATACATATAATATTAATGTTTTAAAAATTATGGCGTCGAATTAAATTTCGCTTGACAATAATTTATTTGAATTGCAAGTAATTTATAGTATACTACTCTATTTATGAATTTATTTATTAGTAATCATTCAGCACATAAGTATGCTTAAAGTCCTAGAATCGGATATTATCGTTCGAGCGCGTAAATCGGCTTATCATTAAACACGTAATTCATTACAATCCTAGAATCAAATGATTATCTGCCATTAAACACATAATATTACGTGAACATCACGTTTAACATTTACAGTATTTAGATTCGACGCAAAATACACGAAGATTTTAACGAAACATTTAATCGTGTATCTGTCAACTTGTTGAAAGATAATAAATAATTAATAAACGTCGTTCAATCAATTTATGTTGATTACATCATTCGATTGTGCGCCATTTGCATTTTTATCAATGTTCGTAAGAATGTAACAAAACTTGTTTAAGCTAACATATTATCTGTTAATCATCTATGAAAGGATTATGTCTTTGGCACGCGCATTCATTAATATACATATAGCTTGCGAATCAATACGAACGCATGCGCTTATATAAGAAATAAATATGATGTTTCTTAAATACATTCGCGTAAGTGTAATAATGATTCTGCTTAAAATTAGGCCGAGTCTACAATAGGGTCGTAAATCGTAATCAAGAAATTGACCAATCGCATCAAATGAGGAAAATAGCCGAGTATGATTGGTTAATTTCTTATACGGTTTACGACCTTATTGTCGAATTAGTTTTATAGCTACAATGCGTCTACAATGAGAGCAATATTGTGTAGTAAGCTGTAAATTACAAGAAATTGACCAATTAGTCGATTATTCCCCTCACATTCATGATTGATTAATCTCTTATGGTTTACAACTTACTACCATATTACTTCTATTGTGGACGATCCTTTAGAGACTAGTTTTCAATGATAATAATAATAATTCTGAAATAATATTATCAGGTTGGTCAGAAAGTAACTTCGTTTATGTATAACATTCTAGGACATCCAATATGTATAAATATACTCGTTTGACTTCTTATTTTTTCATCCTTGACTAGTCCAATTAGCAATTAAATCGATTAAAGTAATCATCCGCCTCTTTTTTCTCCTATTTTTAATCTTCTATATTTAATCAACTTATTTTCATCTGCAGTCGGAAATCTTGGATATCCCATTTCTGTCGATATCGTCGCACATTCCTAAAGAAATACAATCAACCTCGTTATGCGGTTTGACGCAAAATGATATGCGAACTTAGTACGATCGATAACGCGATTGACGAAGAGGGAGAGAGAAAGATGTAGAAGTAGAATGAAAAAGTGACAGGGATCGTTAAATTTTACTGCGTAACCGCATACTATTTGCGGAGTAGTAAAAAAAAAGTTATTGAACGATGAGAAGCGTAAGATTGTGTAAATGCGTAAGCGTCGTTACTTGCGTGGTTGTTAGATAACAATTCCATTCTATAATTAGGTTACTGCGCGCAACAAAGAAAGAATATAGACAGAGAGAGCTTAAAAAAGGTGCCACTGTCAACCTCTTTGCGAATTGAGATAAAATATACTACGCGTCGAGTTAAGCATAATTATTTTGCATAGAAAAAAAAATAACAGGAAAGAAGGTAGAAATATAGTAGAATAGATGCGAAGTATCTACTAGTAGTTGCAAAATTCAGTTATATATATTTTTAAGTTCATTTTTTGTTTGCGTGATAAATGTAGACTTTTTTGACTATCCAAGAGTGTTCGAGGTCGCGCTCAGAACCTGACATTTCATTCTGTTGCTAATTTTTGAAAGGGTAAAAGTAACTACGTGAATTTCACTCACGTTAATTTTTCTTCATTTTAATATCTTTTATAATCCCTTCGACTAATTACAATAATTTGATTATCACGAATTTTTAATCTGGAGTAAAGTCTCATTTCAAGTAGATAATTAATTTACATCGCACATGTATGTAATACTTTTATACATATACAGGGTGGAGCATGTCCTAATTAGAGGAATTTTATTACGTTAAAAGATTTAATTATAATTTCATTTAAAAAAATGGCTATGACCTTTATACATAGAATTATGAAAAATTAATTTTATTAAATTATACCATAATTGATCTCCTTTTAAACCTTATAATTTTTGTCTAAAACATTTTTATCCATACCAGATTTCAGTTTTTGATATATTTCGGTAATTTATTTTAGGTATCTCACCCTGTATAACTCATTTTAACATAAGATAATAAAAACGATTCAACACTTCGTAATAATTATTTTTGAATATAATTTTTAATAGCGTTGTTTTTAAATAAAAATATTTGATGAAAAGAGTATGCGTGTAAAAATACTTATTTATTTAAAAAATCAGTGTTTTAAAACAGAAAATATTAAAAAACATTATAAAAAAATTAAAATGGTGAACAGCAAATGAGGAAGAAAAATGAGAAAATATATTTATAATCGACAATAATTTTTAACATTATTAAGTTTTAATTAAGTTATAAAATCAACTAAATACAGTTAAATATATTTAATTAAGTTAATTATATTTCTTGTATAAAAATATTCTTCGATTGAAAGAAGGCCCCCTACGACGACTATTTTTCGGTGTTATATCTCTATATAGATAATTAAAGAACTGGATAACTTCTCAGATAATTCACTGTTCTGGTGAACGGGGACCCCCTTGGATATAGGTTGTTTGACGTCACGTATCTTAAGAACATAAAAGTCGCACGTCATTTTGTCGTGATATTATACAATCTAAATACATCGAGTGTCGCAATGAGGTTACGTAAATCGGTCCTTCGCGGGTGATCTTTTCCATCAGCGCGAAACTGAAACTTGTTCGTTATCGTAAAGATGCTTGGTAAACAAAAACAGATGGTTTCGTACATTTTCGTCATTTTGTAATATACGTAAATCTCTGTTTGAATTATTTGAAATCTTCAAAAATTTTACACGAGTAAAACGATATAATTCGGACATTGGCAAGAAAGAACGAAGACGCTGAGTGCAAAGGATGCAAGCAACTCGACAAATATATTACGTGAATTAAAAACAAGTGTGGGGACTAATGCGTGTCTTATCTGCTGTTAAGACGAGAGACAGAGGATAGTTAACTTCCGCGCGTCGGTTAATCATAATTCAAACATTCTCGTTATCTTGCGAGACCAAGGCGTCAAACTGCGCCAAGAGTCATTATCGTGCCAAGGTCGGCACGACGACGGTGGTGGCAGCGTCTCGGATTAATCAGTAGAATGGAAAGATTCCGTGTTATATCGTACGAGTGAATTTCGCGTCACGATTTGTCTTATCGGCCGCTACGCATCTTCGCATTTCCGTTCTAAAGAGTGGAGGCATACGACGACTGCATGATTCGCACGCATCATTGAAGTTCACTCGATAAGCCTCGTGTTTGATAACAAAGCTCGCATTCCGTAGTCTATATCCATCAAAGAGAATTTGTTCCGCCAGGAAAATATCTGTTATAGTTAATGACGAGCGTATACAATAGTGACATCCGATCTATAAATATTTCAATAATGAATACCTATAATAAACCTTTGTATCGGCCACCGGAAGTGGATAGATAATCACGAATGAGCGAAGCACGATAGACTTCTGATTGCACGCTGGAGAATTTCTAATTTCAATAGTTATCGTGTTATCAAAGTTTTATATCGTAGGATAATATTTTTACGAAGCGATCGATATGAATTCTTGCGAAGCGATCGATATGAATCACGTTGCCAGTGGATCTCTTCTGCTCACTCATGTTCTAATATTCTTTCAATTACGTATTTTTTGCTTAATCATGTTGAACATGGAATTGTGAAATATGTGTAAAGAAGTCTATTAATGTGCTGCATTAATTAGTGCCTGTATAAATTGTTAAGCTACCAAGAAGGAAAACGCAGAGACTCGTGAGCTGAATACGATTTGTGACAATGTTGTTTCGTACATGGAACGTGTTCGAATATATAAGTGAGCGCAAAGTATCAGAATATTCTCATTTATTATGCCGCTTATTTATTATCTTAGAAAACAACTGGCATTTAAGGTATAATTTATAACAGTAAATGATGCAGTTATCTCGCGGTGCAATTATCTCGCGTATTAAATTATGGATATAATTTTCGTGTCAATTTCAATCGTTAATTACATTCATTAACTGCGGAAGAATAAGTTAATTTTGTACATTACGTAAGAGTTATACTGTCAATAAAGTAAAACGTTAGAAGTAAAGCTATTTCTACTTTAGAACCACAAGTTCGGTTACTTAATCTCATATTTTTTCATCTTTCATAAAATATTCCTAGATGCTGGACGTTAGGAAACGATATGGACTTATTAAAATGCAGGTACTGCTATTAATAAAATTTTTATACGGCTAGACATGTAGCCGGTTCGTGCAACCCGCGAGGTCGGTAAGTCTTAAAGGAGAACGAGCGATATCGCGGAATAAAATATGGATCGATATATATACATGTCGGCCGATGAACTGGCGTTCAAGAGAGAAGTTTAACTGTCCCCGATGATCTGTGTGTGCAAAGTAAAAATAGTACACAAGTGTAAATTAGGGTGCGATGAAAGTCTCAAATATAATACAAATGCTTCAAAGCATTTGATTTACCAGAAGAAAGAATTTGGCTAATTGATCAATGAAAAAGTGCTTCAAAGCATCACGTTGACTGTATCCTTAATCATTATCCAGTTGTAAAAACTCCGACAAATATAGTAGTAAGGGTAATTTACTGATTGATGTTTCTCTTACTCTCCCCTCTCAGCGATATGTGTAACTTATCGCGTATTACGCTTATCGCTAAGTAGTACAACTTAGGAACTTGGTCACAGTTTCGTTTCTTGAGCAATGCACAGCGAGATATTCTTCGCGTGAAAGTAGACAACTCACCCGATCATTGAGCAACACCACCCCGTTTTCGTAGATTTTTTAGAGGATAAAAATAAATTATTCCTCATTATGCACTATTACAGATATCAAAGGAGCAATGATAACTTAATCCCTGAGTTAAATAATGTTTTGTTATTTTTAACTTCCATGTGTGCCAGAATGTAAATCAATCCATTTCTGTGGTTAGTTCAATATAAACAAAGTAAATATTGTCCATATTAAATATTTATATAAGTATGTATTTTGTAAATAATAAACTAAATTAAAAAAAAAGTCAAATTAAATTTAATACATTTTCTTGAGTTAAATTATTTATTTCTACTATTTCAGTCAAATATTAGCGACATATTGTGGATAGGAACAGTGGCGACCTGTAGAAATGATGAAAAATTCTTCAAATTAGATATAATTGATATTATGAATTTAATAGTGCGTGCTTTTTACAGAAATTTAATACTGGAAGGTAGGACCGTGCAAAGAGTTTTTGGGGTCCTAGGGTAAAGGTAAAGATAGGTCTTATCTGTCCGTAAATTTCGTATTAACAAAACTTTAAAGAGTTTAGAAAATAACAAAAAAGAGTATAACGAAATTTTTTATAAACTTTACGGTATAATTAAAATTTTCATAAATCAAAAACTTTTCTCTATCCAACTATTGATTAAGGAATCAAAATTATAGTCTATAATTATTTGATTTTCAATAGAAAACATTGCACAACCGTTTAGCCTTTCTTGCCTCATTGTAGAGCGTAAAATGATTTTGTAAATTTTAATTTACTCTCTGAAACTTCTTTTAGCCTAACATTTGTAGGTAGAGTGAAATATATTCGTAAAGCTATGACTATATTTAGGAATATTTCTTCCAGATTATTTTTTATTATATAAAGTAATAATTTTTTTTTGCTTGCTGATTTCTTCTGGAGCCTCTTAGCACTGGGGTTCTGCGAAGCACTCTCAGTACTCCTCTTTGTACGGTCCTGCTGGAAGCTAGTGATTAATATTCAAAATAAGGAATTTTCAGTATTAAAACGGATTTTTGTATAGTTATTTGTGCTATATTCTAATACAGAGTGTTTACTATCTGGAAAAACCTGAAGAACTTGAAATTATCAGATTTTTTTTTCTATCCTTGAAAATCAGGTATTCTCATGCTATTTTATCGGGACTCGGGTAAATTTTACTTTTAAATTAAATTTAAATTCTTTCTTTTTCTGAAAGCATTGCTTCTTTGATTTTTTTACTCGATAATACAAAATGTCGATAATTAGTTAGCAATGAATATGACATATATATTTGCGTATATTCACGTATTTTCGTGCATTTCGTAAGTTTTTATATAAAAAAAAATTATAAGGTAACGGTGGAAGACTCTCGGCAGAATAGAGTAATTCACTGATTACATTTTAATGTGCTTTCCCTACATTATCCTATAGATTTTGCGGCTTTCATTGTATATTTAATACAATGAGAAAAAAATGTACTAAATTTTAATAAATAATTATTTGATTAGTACTAATATAATATTTATTTACGGAAAAGAAATATTTACTAAATAAAAAATAATAATAGTTAAAAATTAAACTAATAGTTTTTGTACCAAATAAATATATGTTTACATTTAGTAAGTATTTAACTAGCACTATTTAACCAAATATTTATTAATTCTCTAAATCTGAATTAGTGGATAATCACTGACATCAGTGCCACTGGTAATCAGTGAATTAAATGTAAGATTCCTAACCTAGCTAATCTTTATTACGTGATCTAACTAATCTTGTTTTGTGCTTAAATTCAATGAATATGATATTGGAAGATTGAAATTAACATGCTTATCAGTATTTTAGTTAATGCTTAAACATTCTTCCTTTTTTAGTTGAACTTCATTGATTATCAGTGCCAAGTATACCACTGGGTAATTAGTGACTATTCACTGATTCAGATTTAGATAGAAAATTTAGAACATTTTACTCTCAGAGAGTGTGTAGATATATTCAAAACTGTATCTATTATGAAATTCCTATCTTCTACTAATTTTCAATATATACTTTATTTACGATGCTCTAAAAAATTCTCTAATCTGATCTGGAATTTTGAACAAAAATACTTTGAAAAAATCCGGGAATTATTACAAGGGAGAAAAAAATTAGAGAATTTTTTTACAAGATTTTAGTAAACAATATAATTGAAGGTTTCGTATACTACGTAGGTGTATTCGCAGTCGATGATAAAGACGAATTGCACAACGAATATTCTGTGACATGTAAAAATATCGGAATGCAGTTTAGGCGTCAGAGCATAATTTATAAATTATCAGAGAAAATTATTTGAATTTATAATCTTTTGCTGTCATGATTCATCCTTCGTGCAGCAATGATTTGCGTACAAGGAAAGCTCTTTCATTTAAGTTGGGAATTTAGTTGTACGAAACTATTAGTTCTACAAAGCTATTGCAATTTCCTCCTGCCGATATACAGTGGTGATATTTCACACCGACGTAGAATTCTCTTGCTATAGATTTCTCTTATCCTCATCGGCATTATCGATTTTTTAACGGTGGTATATCGAAGTGTGGGAGGTCATTTATACGTAAAGGTTAGACTTTATATACGGGGTCACGAAATACCGAAAACGCTGGAAAAAAATTGTTTTTTTTTTTATTGCAACGAAGAAACTTATTAATTATTTTTTGAATCTTTTTCTCATATCCGTAACAGTAAATTGAAGTGTCCTTCAAGCTTTCTATGTTCCCGACACTCCTGCAATTCCTCCCTCATTTCGACCCCTGCGCATATCTTGCTGATCTTCATCGGTTCTCCGATATTTATCCCCGGGATATATCGAAAAAAAAAATCGTAAAACGTATTCTATCGCGAGAATAAGAACGTGATAGAATTCGCAGACCCCTGTTTAATATTCGCAGAAATTAAGTTAAGGGTCCTCCCGATTCGAAATTCACGTTTCTCGTATCCGATCTCGTTTGGGCTTTGCGTACTTTTCTTTTTCGAACCTTGCCGGTCTTTCGCGGTTTCGACGCGTTACAGCTCGCCTCGTCGTGAGAATAAGGGCGCACCCGGGATTTACCTGCGTCGTCGAGAGGATCGATGAGGAGCGTACTCCGCTCCGCCTCCACGCGCTGCGCCGCGCTCAGCTCAGCTCCGCTCCGTATACCGGTTTTCTCACCGGATAAACGGCCAATTATTAGCGGGATGTTTTCTCAGACACCTATTCTTTTTTTTTTTCTATCGAACGCTCGCTGCTTCCAAGGAAAAGCCGCTCGTACCGGCGACACCGAAAACGTGACGTGCGCTTCCCTGCAACCCCGCTGTAACTGGCGGATTTTCACTATGACGACGCGTACCTGACGACTAGACGACCAGTGACGTAACTAGAGCGCAGGGGCGTCTATTTGAGTGCGCCCTTCTTCTTTCGCCCTTACCTTAAATCTTTGTCCCATCCACACACGAGAGATACATGCAAATTTATGTTGTTGGAAATATAATTAAAATTCTCGCAAATCAACGAATATCATAGATACGTTTCAAGTCTCTTTTAGTTAATTTCAAGTTAATTTTTTCACGAAGCTTTGGTAGCGTCTAAGGAACTAACTAAAATAATTTCGTATCCTAAAGAGTAACATTTTCTTTTTTTATAGACATCTTAAGAGAATGTTATAGTTATTAGAATAATTGAAGATATCTCTAGGGAAAAAATCTGATGATCGCAAACATCTAGGATGTAACTAAGACGTAACATTAAGGGCCACTTTTACCAAGCTCAGTTAGCTTAACCAACCTAGTAACTGTAATGAAATAGAAAGAGATAGAAATAGTTCTATCTCTTTCTATTTCATTTATAGTTACTAGGCTGGTTGAGTAAACCGACGATCGTGAAAGTGGCCCTAATTGGATTTGTAAGTAATTTTGATATTTTTGATATATTTACTTTGATATCTCAAAACACCTTGTATATTTCGTTTTGTCCATTCTTTTGTTTGTGAATTGAACGTAGTCGTCATGGTGGGTTTTGAATGAAACAGCTGACACGCCGGCGCAATCTGCGTACGCAGCGAACAATCATTGGCTGTTCCTAGTTCCTATACGACCGTCGAAGTTGTCCACGAACATCAGCGTTGGAAATGTAGTGTTGGGTCATCAATATCACCTAATGCCGTATTATCTAATCTTTTTGCACGACTTTCGTTCAATAATGATTGATTTCGAAGATAGATAAATACTGTAAAAAAATGTGAAAAAGAATGTTTGATTTATTTTTTTATGAAGCAAACAAATTCAGGCATTATATATTTTGAAAGAATTTTAGAATTGAGTGATGTAAATGTTTGATGAATTCAAAGACGCAAAAGTAAAGTCGCAAAGATTCAAAAATTAAGAAATTAAAAATGGTATAATTGTGGTTTATACATCAATTCAAGAAATTTTATAATTATTACCGAATATGTAATATATAAAGTTAAATAGCAAAATGTGATTTTGAAGAATTAAAAAATTCGACAATTTTAAAGTTGATTGATTTGATGAAAAGGATAGGCGACTGAAGCAAACATTTAAATATCGATAAACAAAAAATATCACAGTTAGTCAATATATAAATGTTCTAAGAAATTTATAATTGTTAACAAAAAGCATATAAAATTGAATATACATATTAAAAATATATATGATATTGTGGAATTGAAGAATTTGGAAATTTTAGAATTGAATCGTTCAAACGTTTGATAAATTGAAGGACTTCTTAAAACTGAAATTCGCGTAAATCGAAAACTCAAAAATACCATTAAATTAAGATTTATATATATTTGTCAAGAAATTCGTAATTACTATTGAATATATATAATATAAAACCGAAAGTATAGAAAAATATTATGAAATCGAAGAATTTGAAAATTGTATACAGAGTTGAGCGACAAATTCGAGGACGCTCAAAGTTCGCGAAGATTCATAGATTGAGAAATTAAAAATATAAAGAGATTGAAAGATCCGAACATTCCAAAGTGCCTTTAGCGCCATTGTTACAAAGCTACAAAAATGTCAAAAGCATACGTCTTTTGTTTGTTCGACTCCTCGAAGATACTAGATACGGCATTGCTCTTTTAATCACAACGGCGCAGGCGTCGAAGAAGCTGCCTTATCAACCGAGATGACATCTCAACGCAGGGTCTCGCCTTGGCCGCGTTCGAGGAGTCGTCGCGTGAAAATGCCGGGGAACACCTTGCGGCCGCACGATCGTCGCGTGTGATCGTTCGCAGCATGTGAACCCCCGCGAGTACACCTACAATTGGAGCACCTATCGGCGATCGGGAAGCTTATTGGGGAATCGGTAAGTTGGCGATCGATTGGTGTGTTTTGACGAGTGCGTACAATCGAGAGACAAATCTACTGCATGTCTGGCGAACGGCAGAAAATTGTCAACGAATTGCGAAACGGCGCGCGTAATCGTCATGGTAAGTCGTTGAGCTATTTTATAGCCTGTACTCCGGTGATCAATGATGATGGACAGTAGCGTACGAAAGAATTAGAGAAGGGAACGGGATGAAGAAAACAAGTATTAAGAGGAAGGAGAAAGGCACGTGTGAAAAATATTTAGAGAGGATTTTTGATGCAGAGACTGTTCCTTCTCTCTTTTTTCTCTTTCTTTCTTGGAAATGTTTTCCCGCGTGAGCGTTTTAGCCATAGTTGTTATATATACATATTTTTCTTTGTATCAATTTATCAATTTATTAATTTATTAATTAAAAATATTAATAAACATTATTGATAACCCTTAGAAAAATTTAATATTCCAAGTATTAAATTAGTTAGTGATTAATTATTTCTTTTGAGTATTAAAAATAATATTGTTAATATATATTTTTAATATTAAAAAAAGTAATTAATTATTAACCAATTTATTACACTACACAGTATTAAATTTCTCGAAAGAAAACCGGGAAGATAAATAAGATAAAATCGGATAAAATAATTCTATTGTGTTTACCGATAAAATTGTCTGTTCCATCGGTTGGAAGATTTTGTGATGTTAGAAATCATAATTGTAAGTGCGCATAAGATGATGCTAACTTCATATTACGATTTTCCAAATAATTTCAAAAGATTCCTTTACTTATTCTCTCAATTACTTTAATATTTAAGTTATTTCATGTATCATATGGGATAGAACTTCGGTGAAATTGAATCTACTTACTACTTAGAAAACGTAGTATTTGTGAGACAGAGCGTCATTAGTTAACTTGTAATATAATTAATTTATAACATAATGTGATTTATAATAGCATTGCTTAGGACAAGTCTAGGAATTATAATTTATTTCACGGATGCTGCTGCGTACATCTCAGACGATTAGTCATCGTCAGAATTGTTCATATTCATGGATTCACAGATACTTGACTTCATGAATTCAAAATCCATTGACCTTTGTATTTGCATATCCTTGAGTTAAATCTTTGATCTTTAGATCTACTAGATTGTTTTATAATGGTTTTAACTCCATAAAATTGATAAATCACTTGTTTGAATTTAGAAACATTACATAAATAAAACCACTTTTGTATTATTATTCAAAAAGTATATTATTATGTAATTAGCAAGTTTTATTTTTAGGGAGTTTTTGCTAGTTTGATCTTCATTATGTATGTGATTATGCGGCGTGTTTTATTTTATTGCAGATAGTTTTATGGATAGCTCTTCAAATATTATAATATCATATTTTCAATTGTTTTTATCTTACTTTTCATTCAAATAAACTTTCTGTTAAATAATCTTGTGCATTTTTAATTGTATCATTAATTGTAAATATAGTACAATAAGATTATCTCATACAAATTTATTAAATATAATTTGAAGTTGTTACTATCAGTTATAGAATTTTTTTTAGTCGCTGTGATTAATAGAAATTTTGGATTTATAAATCTTCGATTATTAGTCGCAGTTTGTCGTAGTTTTAATTTTGTTTTCGCTGATACAAACTTAGAGCAATTTGACTGAAGAAGATAGTTTATTACTTTTAACGTGCGTTCTAATCTGCCCCTGTCGTTACTTCGAAAACAAATGTTTTCCAATCGCGCAATCATCACGCTTTTCGCTTTTCACACTCGGGACTCGTTTTGACATTTGCGATTAATGCTCCACTTTATGGAAAATGTCGCGCCCGTGGCATCTAGTGCAAATAACCGCACTCGTGTCTCGTTATTATTTTACTCCAGTTGACGATAACAGAGGACATCACAATATTGACGTCATTTCGGTTGAACGAGATTAAACTTTTAGTATCTCTTTCTCTCTCTTTAAGAGACGTCATAAATGACGTCAGACATTTGGAAAATCGATTAAGTATAGGCTCGTCCCAATTTTCAACAGGAAAGTTTAATAATAGCCTAGTAATGGAGAGATGATAACGAGATTCCAAGATAAAGAATAATAGGATTTATTTCCTTATCTATTTCTTTATCCACCTATCTATGCAAAAGAGTATGATTGCATTAATTCTGATTAAAAATAGATAAATTAGAATTTTCCAGTTGAATCTATTATAATTTTAGTTGATATAACCTGAATTCTAATTGATGTGATCAGAATGTTCTGGCTCATTCATTTTCAACCAGAAATTTTTTTGAGTGCATTCATGTATATTAATCAATTTCTTTTCTTTTTTTTTCTATCTTTATCAAATATTCTATTTTTTAGTTTTATTGTCCTAAAAATATTCTATTCGTTAAAACAAATAAATCTAAAGAAAAAGAAATAGTTTTATATCAGCGCTTATAAAAAAAAAATCGCTTGTGAGTGATGGAAACACTTACAGAGAAAGCTCGTTGAAGAAAAAGTGCTACTTTAGTACTTTCAATTATTCATTCCATCTGTTTAATTATGCGATATCGCAAGCCTGTTGTTATATTGCGATTAATGGAGATATACCGTATATATCTATACAACGCGGCCTCGGAGAATCTCGCGTGCCGAGCGACGCAATTAGGTTTGCGCAGCTGAATGATGGGCTATGATAAACCGCATATGTCCACTACTAATTATGATCTACAATAATTAGAAATTGAGACTCAAGAAACGTGGTCGATTTATTTTCCGACAATGTTCGTGCTTCGAAACGAGAACTCTCTTAGTGGTTAATAATAAGTACGTGACGAGAATAAATGCAGAAGATGCTTTTAAGATTGAGCATGCATTAGGATTGAAGAAAAAAATTTCGAAAAATTACCTAACGTTTATCTCTCATTGATATATAAGTCTCATAAATTTATAAATTAATATAAATTTGCTTAATTTCTTGCTTCGCAGAACTTCGCCTCTATGAACTTTTTTATTTTAAGGACTTTTCCAATAAGTTGTTAACTTCATTTTATATTTCTCTGTTTTCAACTTGATTTAATTCTTTAGGTTTATACGTATTCAGAATTTTTCTTTCTATTTTCAGAGCTTTGTTCTCGTGAAACTTCCAACTCTCTGAATCCATTGTTTCGAATATTTTTTTTAAATGATCTCTTGATTCTGCAAACTGTTGAATACATCACACGATTTAATAAATAATCTTTAGTATAAAAAATAAATTTATATTATATACACACGCGTTGTAATGAGTTCTCTTATTTTTTATAGCTACATGTATAATACGTCGTACATTTGATGGACGAATGAATAATATCATCTCTCAAAAAATGGAAACTTTAAATTTTAACACGTATATTGAAAATGTATAGATATCATTTGCCTTAAAAATATAAACAATATTTTAGTAATGATTTAATTAATAATCAAAAAACAATAAATCAAGATTTATAAATATAAATGACAAAATCGTATTTTGGAATTAATTTTGAGCAGATCTTATACCAAGTATCTTGATAGATATGTTTAAAATTAGAATAATGACCATAATCTTTAATTATTTGACAGTAAAATTTTAAAAGGTATGAAAAATATAATACAAATTTTAATTCATCTCTTACTTTTCGTTGAAAAAGAATCGTTCTTTTGTCAAATGTGCACTATGAAGTCTTCTATATACTTGATTTTAAGGAAGAATAAAGTAAATGTAAAGCAGAAATCTTTTTTATGCTGCAATGATAGTTGCAAACATCTTCATATTACAATAAAGCAGTACAAGTCGCTTTTTGAGAATTCTAATGGCAAAGGAGACATTTATACATTTTTTAAGCGATATATGAAATCATGGTACTTATGCATTTGGAATATTTTTGCGCTGTTTGCGTGTATTTTTATTTGCAAATACTGCGACGAAAACACAAGGGGGAGGGAAGGATGCATTACGTTTATTACGAAATCATGGTACTTATGCATTTGGAATATTTTTGCGCTGTTTGCGTGTATTTTTATTTGCAAATACTGCGACGAAAACACAAGGGGGAGGGAAGGATGCATTACGTTTATTACGAAATCATGGTACTTATGCATTTGGAATATTTTTGCGCTGTTTGCGTGTATTTTTATTTGCAAATACTGCGACGAAAACACAAGGGGGAGGGAAGGATGCATTACGTTTATTACGAAATCATGGTACTTATGCATTTGGAATATTTTTGCGCTGTTTGCGTGTATTTTTATTTGCAAATACTGCGACGAAAACACAAGGGGGAGGGAAGGATGCATTACGTTTATTACGAAATCATGGTACTTATGCATTTGGAATATTTTTGCGCTGTTTGCGTGTATTTTTATTTGCAAATACTGCGACGAAAACACAAGGGGGAGGGAAGGATGCATTACGTTTAATTACTGGAAAGATCAAGGAATATGAAATAAAGAAAAAAAAGGAAGTGAAGGAGATTAACGAACATCAAGGTCTTAACCTTTTACGAGGCAAAAACTCATTTGTAGTTCAGCAAATTAGTACGTAGATCTTTTATGCGTCGTACACATTTCGGCCGGATGTTGAGTCACACCGGGAGTGTGCCTACTCTCGGAGGGTGAAAAGGAAACTTCGACCCGCCCTTTTGAAATGTCAAAGGTTGCCGCGCAAGTCGCATCGACGTACCCCCGTTTCCCAGGAAAGCAGCCCCGTGCGAATCTGGCAGCATTGTCTCTACTCGTTCACGGGATAATTCGCTATCATCCACGAGAAAGTAAATAAGTAGAAAAATAATATTTCGGATGTTTGTTTAAAAAATATTAATACGGATCTCAATAACAATCTCAAGATCAATAATAATGCGCTCTGATTTGGGACACATATTCATACATATTTATCAATAAAACAAATAAACATCGACGAGGCGTAAACGGGAAGGAAATCATGCATAATTCATGATGGATTTCCATTCCGTCGAAAATCAAGTTTACGAAGTTTAATCGAATAAGTATCGTAAATCTCTCTCCATATATAGGTCAACACTATAACAAATGCGCCCGGGGAACGGAAAGTCTTATAAAAAAGACGCATAATCGATGGCCGATACATTTCTGGTAAACGTACAAATAAGTTAAAAGTGGGCGTTCTTATTTTATCGGCAAAAAAACTCCTATGTCTGTCGGGGTTAATAATAATCTTAACGATTCGCCGTGATCGATGCTCGCGCGCGGAGCCTTTGATATTTTCGCACAATTATTGTATTAATACCGTACCGGAATATCCGAGCCAGGCTTCCCTCGAAAGGTCAGATCGGTGACATTACAATTCCATCGAATTCTGAAAATTTCCCATTCGTCGACCGCGAAGCGAAAAGACAAATACTCGCGACATCCGAGAGACGTAATTAAATGTCACGGGAAAGATCCGAGGCAGAATTGAAGCTCGAGCCCTTTGTCGTCGGCTCGCAAACAATTTTATTTTCCTTGGTTCGCTCGATATTCAGTCTTTATGGGAATGGAAGGCCAAATAGAGTTTCTTGGCGGATGACGCCGGATATTGCGACTAGGACTAAATTTAGGTATGCAGGCCTAAATTATCCCTCTCGCTTCTTTAAAGAACGTTATACAAATATATACGAACTCTTTTTTTACATTTATATTAGATTTATAATCCAAACAGAACGTTATTTTTGTCGTAATATTTTGCATACATTATATAATAATTATATGTTACTATATATTTGTTATTACATTATCATAAAATGACACATCATTTTATAATTACATTATAAAATTATAATTACACAGTTATTATATATTATAATAATATAATAATTATATAATTGTATTTTATATGCTTTTTCTTTCTCATCAGATCAACTCTGATATATGTATAGTAACAAGTATTATTATTATTATATTCAGATAAAAAAGTTATTTTGAAGAAACGATTGCGACCGAGCTTCCAAGAAAATATTTGATCGAAGAGGAATATGTGTTGCGAGAGGCAAATATGAAAATATTTTCCACGGGAAAATCATGTGGCCGACTGTTTACCAGCTTCCGTCTGGTCCAGACATAGTGGCGTATCGATAAAGTGCGGATTAAGCGATGTTCCTGTTTATCACATGACGCATCCGTTCGTGAGCGCGACGTCTTCGTGTTTAAGTGCACTCTGCCATTAATCTCATCTTCTGGAGGGATTAAACCGACACATTTTCTTCGACGTTCCGTTAGGCGTTGCCGTAACAAAGAGTATCGAACCGTTGCTTTTAGGGTTTCGCAAACAATGTTGGGTGTCGTATTACCCAACCCAAATAACACATGTCACAAATCCAAATTTATTTTCTATTTTTCATAGAATATAACTTTTTTTTCTACGTTTTCTTGCGCACATAAAAATATCCATTTTTTATCCATGCCCGTTTCCAATGTAAATTAACTTTAATCTTGGTTCAATCTACTGTTTCTAAGAACTAGTAAAAAAATAAAGAATAGATTGAACCGAGATTAAAAATTAATTTACCTTGGTCGAGCAGGCATTAGTTATTCATTCGTACCATAGATCTAATATAAGGTATAAACTATACATTCTTAATATCTTTCTGCTCCATTAGAAATAATTGAACATATCAGCACTCTTTTCAACTCGATACTTTAAGGCCGTAGCACACACTCTTGCATAACGCATAATGCATAGTGCATAAGCGAATCAACTAATCAGAATCTTTCCTTTCCTCCCATTCCATGGAAAAGAAGAATTTTGATTGGTTGATTCCTTTATGCACTATGCATTATGCTTTATGCAAGGGTGTGTGCTGCGGCCTTTAAAGAGAAAGAGAAGGAGAGATATATTCAAGCTACCTCACTCTTTCTAAACTAATAGTGACAACTTCATAGGAATGTGCAATTCTTATTACGTCCATAAATCTGTTCACGTTGTTTGAAGTCTTTTAAGAAGAAAAAAATTGTTCTTCTTAAAAGGAGATAAATATATTCGGACATTGAAAAGAGAAAAAGCGAAGATGCTGAGTGCAAAAAGTACAAGCAAACAGACTTCATGATAGAAGAAAATAATAGGTCTATTGCTTGTACTTTTTGTATCTTAGAAGTACTTGTTGTATTTTTGTAACCTTAGCTTTCTCTCTTTTCAACGTTCGAACATATATTTATCTCATTTTAAGTGCAAAATTTTTTTTAGAATTTTAAGCAACGCGAACATTGCAGACTTAATAATAGCGTAACATACTAGAATAACCAATCAAATTTGAGCTCAAATTTATTCCCCTACTGCACATTCACGGAAATATTACACCTATCTTATTTCTGATTACGTGTATGGTTCATACTGAATTTTCAGCAATTTGCTACTCATTGCGTTCAGCAGAACACAACAGTTTTGTAATCGTTTTATGATTGTCTGCTGAGATAGGACCATTCTCTAGATCTAAAAGTATAATCCCATCAACGCGAAGAAAACTTGCAACAGTTTCAAAATAAACTGCTAAAGCTGAATGCAGTCACTTCTTCTGCTCTTAAACCATGCACGTCAATCGACTATCGCGAAATAACCATGATGGTAACTTCAAACGAAAAAAACCTCCCTGTGGTTAGAATCCTTAGGTCTCGATTGCACCTTTCATCTCGAATTTCCCTCGAGAGAATCCGAAGACGCAACCAAGAGGATTCGTAAGGCGATACACGAGACGTAACATTCGTTGAAAGATGCCGTTCGCTCGTATCTGGAGACCGTCCGATTTGCGATGTCTAACATTCCGACATTTCCGACGAAAGCTCGACATATTCAAGAGATCGAAGGGTTGCGACTCGCGAACAGCATCAGAAACGGATCCATGCTCTTCGCCGATGGATGACGATCCTCACTGCGATCCTCCTTGCCCACCGTGTCCTCCGCCGTGGAGACCATCGTGTCCTCCTCCCCGGTGTCAGCCATCAATTTATTACCCGCACACCGGTAACGTTGGGAATTCCTTCATGCGTATCTCTCGAACTTTCTCGATAAATTCGTAACTTGGCGCACTAGGAATTCTGTGGCGTCGAGATTTAGATGACTTGAAATTAGAACGAAATGCGAACGATGATCGAAATGGTGGCTGTATATACAAAAAAAGAATGGTTTTGCTAAAGAATTTAAACATTTAGCTAAATCTGAAAATAATTTTGTTGGGTCATCAAAATAATTATGCTTTAATGACAATGCTGCAAGATGTTTTAACATTCTAGCAATTCTTCTCAGAATTTGAGTGTCTTACATATAATTATTTTGATGTTTCAAACAAAATTATTTTTAGATATCTATTGCTAAAATTTTAGATACTTCAATAAAAGTGTTTTTCCATGTATAGAAAAACGAGAGGATAGAATCATGTGTTACTCTAGAAAAATATAACTTTGAGTTTAAATTATTATAGATTTTGTTTATTATATTCGCGTATAAAAAAAATACAAAAGATAATATAATTATTTTTTTAAATATGTAAATTAAATACAAAATTTGATGTAAAAGGAGAAAATTATTAAATATATATCATATACTTTAATCAAATTCATATTTTTCTCAATTTCCTGCAAATTGAAACAAAATTTGAATACAACTAATTAATGTTATCAGTAATAATTCGAAATCTAATTGAATTTGCTTTATTTTAATATTTCGCCCTTTATTTCGATATTGCACGTTCATCAAGAGAAATATTTCATAGATTGAGAATTTGGCACGAATTTAATTTATCGTTAAGAGAGATGCCGAGTGCAATGCTGCGATGCAATTTAATTTCGCCGTGAAATTCCTAGCGATATACGTTATTAACAATCGCATGTAAATAACAATATGATCGGTTGTGAATAGATCCACGCAAGCTGTTATTTTGGCGTATACTGTCTCTCTGCGTCGCGTTACCGGTCGTCGTGATTATGTCAGCGGTTACTTATGCACGGGAGCAAGAAAAAGCGAAACAGCCGAGGGAACCGTTCCAGAATCTCCCGTACATGTGTCGTCGGACTAAGGTTCTAGTTGGCCCCATTTGTTAGAACTGTCAAGAGAAATAAGACTTAAGGAATCTTTCTACTGTTACAATCCGGTGGTTGCGCGAACTTAGATTCTTGTATGGATCTTGTTTTATAAAATTTCGAATTTTATGATTGATTCTTCATCAACGAGAGTTTAATTGATGACGAAAAATCAAACAGTTATATTTCGTATATAAATTTATAAAATCATTGTAGATTAATTACAGAGCGATTGTATTGCAGATCGCTCACGAAATTTATTATTATATTCAACTGAGTTGATCAAATATGAAGATAAGATATTATTAATCTACCATTAAATCACATAGTATTGTTCTTGTAGAATTTATATTACGAATTGCATTCATTAAGTATAAAGATCAACAAGAAGATATGTATTTGCTTTTGTATTTTTGATGCACAATGAAAGTGAAAAAGCAAGTCAATTTTGATTAATCTATTTTGAAAATATTATTTTTCAAATATTCAATACACAACTGTCTAAAGAATTTGTATCCATATTTTTTTCAAATTTTGCAAGATGATTGTATTCTGGAACTTAAATCTTTATTCGGTTACATTTATTTATCACGATAGTTTGTTGTATCTCTTTGACAGCTAGATTTTTTTGGTGGTTTCAGTTGTACTGTCCGACAAAATTTTATCTTTTTTTTTGTAACACAAATGTGAAGGGTCATTTTTTACTTATAAAAATATGGACAAAAGCTTGTTAAATATGAATCCATTAACAAAATTTGATTAGTCACAATTTTGAAAAAAAAGGGATTAAAAAAATAAAAAATGATGATTTGAGATTTTTCGTAACATTGTGGCACTGATATCTTTTTTTCTAAATTTCATTAATATCACGCAAAAGTATCAACTTGTAGTTTTAAAATGTATGTATTTTAGTTCGTTTTGATATGATTTTCCATTTTCGAGTTATATAGATATATTGCAGTATAGATACACGTAGAAAAAGAATTATTTTTTAAATTGTTATATCTTGAAAACGAAAACCACATTGAAACGAATTAAAATGCATTATAAAATTAAAAAGACTTAAAGAAAAATTAATGGACTCCTCAAAATTCATAAAAATATTAAACAAAATATACATAAATACGTGGGCATTCGGAGTCGCCGCTAGATTTTTTCGGACACGACTTTGATTGGGAAAATGTGAGAGTTCTGGATTCTGAGAGAAATTACAATAAGCGATTAATGTCTGAGATGTTTTATATAAATCGTCAATCAAATGGTCTTAACATGAAAACTGACACTGAGGCTTTGAATCATGGATACATAAATTCTCAATAAGCTATATATATATTTATTTGTATATATCATTGACCGACATGTTTCGTTCGAGCGACACGTCTCTCTTTGTGTTAAGGAAATAATTGTGATGAAAGCAGAGAATTTTTCTCTTCATATATTTTTATCATTATGAGTGTTGATCTTATTTAACATCGAATATTAATTTATTGTATATTGACGATGCTTGGATTCACTTGCAGTTGTGATTGGAGATGGGATGAGTTACTGGTCAACATACACTAATTAATATTATTTAGTATCAATTTTTTAATAAAAAAAATATTGTGTTGCAATTATTAGCTTGAGTTCCACTATCAATTCCACTCAGTTAAGCAACTGGATGGCACAACATTAGCTAGGTTGAAGATGGTTGTCTCTCACCACATTTCCAATGCAATTGTAGTATGGTTGATCGAAGCTGCGATTGTGCGAGATGCAATTCGACAATGCGTTTAGGATGATTAGCGGTAATTATTATTGCTGAGAATGGCTCAAAACTGTTAGCCGAAATGTCCAAAAAATTTTAATTGTAGATATTATAGATATCAGCTAATATTACGCAATAAATATCTAGCGGCGACTCCGAATGCCCACGTATTTATATACATTTTGTTTAATATTTTTATAAAATTAAAAATTGATACTTTCGCGTGGCATTAATAAAATTTAGGAAAAAATTTGATACCAATGTTACAACGTCATGAAAATCCTCAAAATCATCATTTTTTGCCTCTTTGATGTCATTTTTCTTAAAATTGTGACGTGCTAGTTAAATTTTGTCAACGGATTTGTATTTAGAAGGCAAAAATACGGAAATGTCTATTTACATTCGTGCTGCAAAAAATTACGTTGAACAGCGTTATCGACTAATGAAGACCTACAATTCTATTGACCTTACTCCAATTTGCCTATACAATAAATTTCATTATAATTTTTCCTGCTGAGAAAAATTTTCGGTTGAAATAAACGAATCATAAGATATTGACTATATCAGATATTCTATGGTTATCTTTAAACTAGAATTATCATAGATTCAATCAGAAAATTCTGATTTGTCCATTTTCAACCAGAATTCCAATTGACAGACAAAATTAAAGCAATCAGACTCTTTTTTCAGTATATATTTCGTAAAACTCACAAAAGAGAGAACAATGGAAGAAAACTCCATTTCTTCTAATTTTGGATTTGTAAACTGAGCCATTTTCTAGTTTTATTACTTCTCTTTTGATCGCGTGAATCTTTTTTAGTGACTCGAGACAAAATTATTTGTTTATCTGCCTATAACCAAGAAACCGTAAAATTGATATTGCTCATCTGTCAGAGGCTTCACGCAATAGATAGTAAATCAATCGTGATCGAATCTACTTTACAAATTCTCTGAATATTCGATGCGTGAAATGCTAAGAGATCCGCATGTATAGCTTCCATTTCTCTTTCAACAGCCGTTTCCTTGGGGCGATGGCAATCACACGTTATTCCATAATCCCGCGAAAAATCCAATACCGCCGCATGGTTATGAAGTCGAAGATCCGAATGCAATACCTAAGAAAGCGGGCAATTAGTAGAAGCGTGGGAATAATTTGGTCCTGCTAGTGGCAGCTGAAAATAGCGGCGAGACAAACATGACGGCTTGTCTGCTCGACACGCGGCGGTCGTTTTAATTTTTAATTGTTTCTTGTCGCTTTAGCGAGACAGAGAGAGAGAGAGAGAGAGAGAGAGAGAGAGAAAGGGAGAAATATTACATGTGAAATGTTAAATTTTAATTGGAGCAAGACTCTCGATTGCGTAAAGTAATTGCAGCTCGTTCATTACTTACGATTCGATGACATTTATTTATTTGAAATTATTATGAAAATAATTGTTTGAAATCGCTGTATAAAAGTTTAAATAAAAAAAATTCCTAGAGAGTCGCTTTGTTAAAATTGTTTCTCTTACATTATTTTGTCTTCCAGCATCGAGACTCTATTTTTCTGCGTGTTTTATAGATCGTTTTAGTCTATTAAATTTAAGCTTGTAAAAGAATTGGGAAACAACGGCTCTTTACAATTTTGAGATTTTAAAAGATGTATAAAAAAATACACACTGTACTTACGCAAGTAATTGCTTGTTTAAAAATTCATATTCTGCAAATTTATTATAAAACTTCATCACAAGCATCAAATTTATTCAAAATACATTCTGAATCCTATATTAAATTTATATAATCTTTCAATTAAGATTATTAAATTAAAACAAATTGCTTATTACATAAAGTCGTTTCTTCGATCAGTCTTATAACATTCTTGAAAAGAAAATAAATTCTTGTTTTGAATACATAATGAGTATTTTTAAAATTTGTAACACACGTATATTTTAGTATTATTATCAAATTCTTTGTTAAAGATAATCGTTACATAAAAGTGAATCGAGTAACCATTTTTCTTAGCAATAGAATAATATTTTTCCGTGCAATGTAAGTACTTGTGGAATCCTTCGGGGAAATTTAGACTCGGAACAGGTGTCGAAAGGTGCAAGATATTTTCAAGATATCTCGCTGTCGAATTGGATCGACGAATATCCCGAAAGGGTTTAAAGTGACTCCGACGGAGACAAGACTCGCACGCCGGTATCGCGGCGTCGCGGTCGACGTCGCGACGCCGTTTTTGGTCTCGCCTTCTCGCGGAGGTTCGCCGGCGCGCGAGTGGCGCAGCTGGTCTCGCGCCTTCTTGGTCGTACGGGGGCGATCAATAGACCGGGTGGCGGTGGAGGACGGTGGTTGTCCGGGCAGTGGCGAGTTAACCACCCCGGCGTCACATTTCTATTATCTAACAACAATCTCCGGTATCACGTCTCCATTATCTGGAAACGATCCCCGGCGAGATCTCACATACCTATATCCGCCACGTAGATAAGAGGTGGAGTTATCTTCGAGCTGTCATTACGACTTGAATCGTCACGACACTCCTCTCGTTTCGGAGATCTGCGCATACGAGATCTGTAAATGTGTCGATTGTCTTTCGCATTATTTGAAGATAAATCTTGCTAATCTTTGAGATTAATCTTTTCAACGTCATTACGCGATTACGAGAAGCGATTCTTCATGAAGTATTCTTCAGCAAATTGCTTTTGCGATATTTCATTCGTTCTTACACGAGAGATATTACTGGTACACTTTTATGTCATACGTTACGATATAAAATGTGAACTGGTGATACATCGTGTAAAATGTAAAAGCATGCAAATGCAGAATTTTTTAATGTGTACCTTACACGCAAACAACGATACTGTTACAGTATACATAAATGAGTCTTTTAAATCTTTTCATAATTGAGGGAAAAAAGAGATAGCCGCCGCCCGGACCACCAATATGTAAATCTCCTCAACCATGTGACGTGCGTAAACTACGGCGGGGTACGCGTGCGAGTTCTTTGTTGTAAAATAACACGTTTGTTTATTGGCGCCGTTTAATTTACGGCCCTGCCCGCGGGCTCGTCGGGTCGCGAGGTGCGAGCTCCGATTGGCCGGCAGCGATTTCGCGGGTTCGACGACGACGAGTCGCGCGTGCGATCGCGCCGCCAATCGAGCAGCCTTCCTCCACTTCCGCTGTCAGTTCAGTGGTTCGGTCTGGTTCAGTCGGTGGCGACGCGTCGCCGTGTTCGCGTGTCGTGTGTCGTGTGTTTATGTGTGTGTCTTTCGCTGTCACTTAGCCCCATCGTCGTCGAGCCGCCCCCCTTAGTACCCTTCAATCGCGCCCCCGCCGGCCCCGCTGTGACATCATTCGCATCATTCGACGTCATTGTTTAACCCTTTTTTCGGTAATTTAGGCCGCCCGCCTTTTTTTCTCAAAAGCTTTCGTACGTTCCTTCCTCTTAATCGAATTGACGTCTACGGTAGAAAAATTAATGCATGAATATGTTTCTTAATTGATTGCAACGCGTATGAGTTTTATGTACCTTTCTTTATTTTTTTTTGTTTTGATGTTGAGATTTAAAACAATTCTTGAGTTTATATCGTCGCGATACTGTTACTTCTGTGAGAAGTAATGCTATACCCTTTACAATTTCGAAAAAGGATCGTAATAAACATAATACGACAATGTACATTAATTTATTGTTGTAAAAATAAGTTATATTTGAAGGGATTATATTTACTAAGATTTTTTTTTAAATGCTTTCCTCGCAATTTATTATTAACTTCAGTAATCTGCTCCACATCTCATTTATTGTCACTTAAAACTTATTTTTTTTATTAAATTAACAATTTTGTTTTGACTAATAATAATTTTAGCGCGCTTTATTTCTGAAAATGTCATATATAATATGTACTATATACGTATACAATTATACGTAAATTATTTTTTATTAAATTATTTTTTTATCTGTAGTTAAAAATGATTTAATAGAAAACTGTTTTTAAGGTAAAAATCAAACTCATTCACTGAAATTCGCGTGCAAAAGCTACACAAATTGAATTCCCTTTGCAATTTTTCGCGCTCGAGTGAAGCGACGAATGAATTTAGCGATTAAAGGATCAATTACCGTTTAGCGAACGTAATCGCAAATTTCTCCGGATTGGAGCGACGAAGCGACACGCGTGTTCTCGCGTCCAGATTCCGTGTATCTCACTTCTGCGAAGCGAACTTTAATCGGGACACGGGAAAGATGTAAAAGCCCGAAAGTAACTCCGGAAACTGCGCCGTGCGTTGGTGTGTCCGATGTTATCATCGACATCTACCGCTCGCACAGAGTAAACGTGCATTCGTACGGAACTCGTAGCACGGCGATTAAAGTTTGCAATTTTGTTTGTGGGTGGGTGTATCTTATACGTGTGTATGCGTGTATGCGTGGGTATGTGTTTACAGGAGCGTTCGTAGTTTCATGAATACAGAATACGAAGTTTGCAACGATCTGTACCGCGTAATTGCCGGCTGCTAATTTCGCACGCAGGAGCTGACTCGCGTATAAATAAACATTTTGCGTATCGTTTTGTTGCTTCTGTCTGGATACGAGAACGCAGTTGCTTCCTATCGTGAATTATTCGTTGGAAATCAACGGTATTGGCGATTTTCATAAAGCAATATTTTTCGCGCAAAATTACAGGAGTAACGATAGACAATGGAGAACGAATTAAAATGTGATATCTTTAGAAGTATTAAATTATAACGAATTGTTTTTCTGTTGAAAAAATTTGTACAAATAATAATGTACTTGAGATACGCAGTGATATTTTTAAGAAACGCCTCAGAATGTGGTATACATATTTTAATTTTAAATGAAGGAAATAAAATAAAAATATTGAAATTATATGATAATTTATATGACTGTTGACAATGTAATTAATAATTCTTGATTTGCATTGGAAATATGTGTAAACATTAATTCATTATTCAATGCTGTACACAATTATTATTTCGTTTGGCAAATCATTTATGTACCAAGGCCATATTCACCTGTATAATATATTTGTATAAATAGGTATTGTTTACTAAATGCATTGATAAAAACCCAGTTACGCCAATTTAAACCTTTTATATTTTAGACACGGATTTATATTGTCCGCGTTGATTATTAATGGCTACTTTTAACTATGATTAAGCACCGGAACTACGAATATTTCCGGCACAGTAAACATTCGCGTCAAAAAGGATGCGATATTTACGTATCGCTGAGCTTGCGATACGATCGACGTAGTTAATGTTCACCACAACGCGAATCCTACAATCAAGACGAGCTATCAAAGAACTTAATTAATCAAAAAAATTCCAGTAGCAAACGTTCGCACAGCTCGGGTATAATAATAGAAATTCTCGGTACCTATTAATTTTCTTCATTTTTTACTTTTTTTGTAAATAAACGAGTTGTAATTAAAGTCGCATAGCTCATTCTCAATTCTAAACTATCCTTTAATTATGCAACCCAGTTTCTCACAGTTGAAAGAACACACTTTTGTTACACGATTGTTTCAAAGCGGCAGTGTTTATCAATATGTCGATATTATTGTCGAATCGTCATGAAGTATGACGCTTGTAAGAATATAGAATAGTCAATAGACGATACACTGAGCAAAATGTTTGGTTGAAAATGGACGAAACGAAAAATTTTGATTATATCAATCAGAATTCTGGATTATCATAATTAGTATTCTATTATTTGTATATTTATATTAATTGTAAGATTTAACTAGGAAATTCTAATTCATCCATTTTCAATCAGAATTTCAATTAATCCGATCAATCATTTTTCTCGGTATAGATAGTAGAAGATAGATTATCGATAATACTTTTGAGGCTTCCTTGTTTCCTTCAAAGAGATTTACGGATTATCTCCGTATCTTAAATATCTATATCATCGAGTGCCAATGTGAACATTACAGTTCACTTCATCAATGCGAGAAATAGGTTGCTTCTCGCTCTGATGAAGTTTCACTGGAATGTTCATGAAAAATGTTGGCACTTAAATGCCATCATTTGTATCAAGGCAACTCGTAAACCGCGTAACTTCCTTGACGAAGAAATTATTTTCTTTCGTATTTGCCTTTTATTTTTCCCTTTACTGATTTACTTTCCGTCGGTGCCTTTTTCCAAGCGGGTTCCATTATCCTGACGATTGCATCAAGATCGTTATTATGCGATATGAGCGCGTGAAATCGGAAGGTTCTCGAATACTATCCGTGAAGCAATCGTAGCGCTCTACTTTAAATTCAGACCGTTTGATGTAACGCGATATGAAGATATCTTCTTTCTTCCATTGCAGAAGATTATACTTGACGACGCAAAATGGAGACATCACTCGTGATCCTCGGCGAGAAAAACCTCTCGAGATGTCGCGAAAACGTCGAACGCGGCGGCGTCCTTCAGTATATCTGAAGGGGAGATGCACTTTGCGAAGATGCACGGGTGATACAGGACAGGCTCCGACAAAATGTTGATCAAGGAGTATCGCATACCGTTGCCTCTCACGGTAGAGGAGTATCGAATCGCTCAGCTGTACATGATAGCGGTAATTGTCGCAATTAGCCAGTAGCATCGATACACGCAGTAAAGTGCATACTGTGTGCGAATAATAATTACTTGTTTCAAGTATTTCAAAAACTTTACATATCTATAAATCTAAAATCGTAAGTTCATCACAAGCATTAGCAAACTTATTTAAATTATATTTTGAATCCTAGTTTAATACTTTAATTTTGAATCCTAGGATTTAATACTTCAATCAAGATTATTAAATTAAAACAAATTTGATTTGCTTATTATATAAAATCACTTCTTCAATCAATTTTATAATATTCTTAAAAAAAATTCTTGTTTTGAGTTGTATGGTAATAAGTATTTTTTAAATTAGTAATAATTATATTTTAAGATTTTTATTATCAAGAAAATATTCTTTGTTAAAGATAACAGTTAAAAGAGGAAAGTAAATTGAGTAGATAATTATTTATCTTAACAATAGAATAATATTTTTCTTTGTGCACGCTGCGCAAGAAAGGACAGCAACGCGATTTAATTCCGATTTATTTATCATTAATTGAGATTTATTTATATTTCGCACGTTTTATACGAATCTATAAACATTTACTTTCTACGAAAACTAGGCGTGAATTACAGAGAGTTAATTTTAGACGGAATCGTAAATTACTGATTTCTGTTTTTAGAAGTTTGATTTATTCTCACTTGTCTATTTTCTGCTGAGTTTATTTATGTATATTTGATTTCATGATACAAACTCATATCGAATATTAGTTGTCAATTATTATTGATGCGTATTAGCCGTAATGAATTGTGTATAACTGATCAATACTGATTCTAATGTGAATTAATTTGTCTCATAAAACGCATCATACATTGAAACGTTCGCTATCCGATATCGTCGACGTTACATTATGTTTTTTGTCTTTTGTGATTACCTATTTTGGATGCGTGTCTATCTCATCCTTTTTCTTTCTTTTTTTTTTGTTTTGTTTTCCTATTTGCGTCCTTATATACTGCGAATATGCCTGTTCAACAGCGACTGTTCTTTCATCGATAAAGATAAGGCTAAAGATGTTATGGTCTACGATGAATGCTCCTTAAGTGATCAATAACCGTTCGCTCTGTGTAACTCGTGCAGAAAAAATCTCGGGAGGAGAGCAAGGGTGCCGGTAGCGGCGTGGAGATAATCGAGAACGAGCCGTACAGCAATGGACCAGGCGGTAACGGGCAGTATACACACAAAATCTATCACGTGGGCAGTCATCTGCCGGGCTGGTTCAAAAGTCTCTTGCCCAAGTCGGCGTTGATCGCCAAGGAGGAAGCATGGAACGCCTATCCGTACACAAAGACCCGCTACACATGCCCGTTCGTGGGAAAGTTCTCCGTCGAGATCGAAACTTACTACTTTCCAGACGACGGCCACCAGGAAAACGTTTTCAATCTCACCGGCAGTGATTACAGGAACAGGATCGTGGGTAAAGAGGAGATTAGACTAGATTATGAAATGACGGAATGACGTGCCATTTAACAGCGATGTAGAATTCTGATTGAACCTGAAAACAAAAATACCGTGAACTTTGTTAAAAAAAATATTCGTCGTAACAATGGGACGAATTTGAAAAATAAATTTCTCGTTGAAACTATATTCGCTGTAATTTGTGTACGATTTTGTGTATCGCTATAGACGAATGGTCATCGTTTGTTTCTGTCTGTTTGAATTCGGATCAGTTAACACGTTTCGTGCTGTGTGGGTCACCGGATTTTCTATTCACGCCGTTTGACATTTTGGTTATAAAAAGAAACTGAATTACAAAAGAATTTTTGTATTGCGTAGGTAATTACATATGATGTAACGATATATGATGTAATATTGGTATTTTAAGCTTTTTTCTTTATAATAATAATAATAATAATTTTTATACTTTCTTTAACCACTGTAAAATACATATTATTGATATTATTTAATAACTATGATAAACGTAAACAGAAATAAAACTGACGCGGCATGAAATGTGTTAATTAGATTTTCTGAGTATTAAAGAGATTTTTTATCATTGCTCTAATAAGGCAATAAACGCGATCGTTGATAATTTAATAATTAAGAAATAACATGATGTGTGTGTGTGTGTGTGTACCACATTTACTCCGATTGACTCCGCGATAATCTGTTCCCAAGACATAATCGACATTGTCAAGGATCAGCCGTATGGGGCCGACTACGTGAGGGAAGAGGACCCCAAACTGTACGTGTCAGAGAAGACCGGAAGGGGCCCGCTGGAGGATACATGGCTGGAAGATTATTGGGCCGATGTGGAAGTATACATGCCCCATTTTTCTCACTCTTTCTCTATTTTTTTTCAAAGTATTTTTACACCTATCCGCTGAAGTAGTTTCACCGTTGATACATTAGCGATTCTCTCGCTAGGGAAAGCAACAGCCAACGCCGTCGGGAAAGTCACTAATGTGCGCGTACAAGCTATGCCGAGTAGAGTTCCATTATTGGGGTATGCAAACGAAATTAGAAAAGTTCATACACGACGTAGGTTAGTACCGTTACGTGCTCCCCTCTTTGCCCTATCTTGCCCTTTGGATGCCGGGTATTTTGACATTTTTATCTGGAGCGGAATCGTTTCTTCTTCGTCGGGTAAAAGATTTGGAAAGATTATTTCCTAGAAACGAGATTGGTCTTTCTGACAATTCTGAGTAAAGATATCGCATGCTCTTTTCTTTGTAACACAGAACTGAAACAAAATTGGAAAAACTTCAGCCTTGCCAATTAAGTATATGTTTCTCCTTCATAACGCGAATTAAGTATTCACACGTTCGGTACACCGAATGCCTTTGTAAGAAGTTGTGCATTTTGTCGGAATTAACGAGTCAAAAAGAATTTCTTCGACATTGTGCGAGTGTAGAAACATTTTGAATTTGTATAGAATGACATTTAAAGTTAAATTAATTAGAAAGCAAACAGTTACAAAAAAGAGTGCAAAGTAACTATTTACTAAAAAAAGTAACTGAAAGGAATTTGCACTCTGAAACATTCTGTACATTGTAACTTAAGTATTTATCTATTTTTCGCTTTTCTATGAATAACGACGCTTTGATTTGAGTTTGTCAAATTTAACATGATATCAATTTTTATGCAAAGAGCCCGGCAGCTAAAGGGTTAACTCTTTCGATCATGAATATCATTGTTTCGTTAAAAATCTTTTAATTTACATTATTTTAAATTAAAAATTAATCGCGAATTAAATTGCTATATTTAAGTACTCATTCAAAACTTAATTCAAATGTACTGGAATTCCAAATCTATTATCTCCATTATTGTTTTAGACTTTTTAATTACAAACACTTTAATTTAGATAATTTAGTTTATATTTACTTGCTGATTAAAGTCGAAACATCCGAGAGATAAAAATAGATTTTTATTTCTCCATAAAAATACTTATTATCTCGTTTCGAATTAACAGAATTATAACTTATTTCATTATCAATTCGTGCTATTATTTTTATATTCGCGATATCGGGCGTTGCCGTTTGCCGATACTAAAATAGCTTCTTCCTTTCCGTAACATACAAGAGGTCGTGATCGAAAGGGTTAATTTTAACCGGTGCACCCGGTCGGCCGTGCGTGAGACGTATTAAGGTCGATTCCAGCTCTGCGGAAGACAATGGTGCGGGCGCACAGGCAGGCCTGGGCTTGGCAGGACGAGTGGAACGGTCTGACGATGGAAGATATCAGGGAGATCGAGCGGCAGACGCAATTGGCGCTGCAACGGAAGATGGGTCTCGGTGACTCAGAGGACGAGCTCGAGGACGGTGAGACTCGGAAAGTGAGCGCGACGGCGACAACGACGACAATGACGTCGATCACGACGGCAACGGCGACAGCGGCGAACGCGACGATGATGTCGGAGGAGTCGGCAGTAGCTAAGACGCTGGCGGCCACCCTGGGCAGCATCGAGAAGAACGAAGAGGTGCGGAGTCCGCCGTCCGTCAGGAAGCCATCCGACATTCCCATCATCAATACAGCGGCCAGTTCCGAGGGCGAGATTAGTCCCGAGGACTCGCCGATCGATTTGGATGAGATTAAGTAAGATTATTCCACCCTATTTGCTTCACGCAGAATGTCGACAGTTATGCCGATGAATCAACTTATATTTTCTATCAAGATTTTATTTCCAAAAAGATTTAATTGACTTTCGCTAAATCATGGTGCAATTATCTTAGTGAAAAGATGATTTTTCCTGACAACGAATTAAAGATGAAAAACAAATTTTTTATTTGATTATTTATTTAATTTATTATATATGATAGCTTTTCAGGAAAATGATTTTGTATAACTATGAAAACATTATTCGACATACTTATTTAATATTTTTGTATCTATTGACTCTCTAAGGCATGTAATTTATGATAGAATTTGCTTATCGTCATTATGTATATATATATCAGATAATAGTCATTGGCCGGTGTTCATTGTCACGTTTATATTTAGGACTGTTTCACAAGTTTTAATTGTAAATTGTCATAAACTAATCGCAAAGTCGTATTAACATTTTAAGAAATACTTAAGACGGTCTAGAAATAAGAACCTATGAAAACCGGCTATTATTCTCTTAAAATGATAAGATAATAGCAAATAATTGTGACGTTAGTAATTTGTAGCTTTGACTGAGATTAACTATTATAAAGAATTAAATGAGGAACTGGATACAATTCTAAAGGATAACAGAATAATATGATAATAATAGTATTATTAACGCAGATACGATTTATTAGATTCCATTTAACATATGATTGAATTAACATTATCGACTGGGTGTTTTGCAGAAATTAATGGTCTGTGACTGATTATTTTTCATACAAGCATATAAAATTTCATTTGTAATGTATCAAAGGCTTGGAAAAAACAAACTACAATAGAAAGTAAAGAATGAATACAATCATAAATACTATAATGAAAATGATTAATTTTAAGTTCTAAGAATTACGATTAAATTCTGAATATACAAAGAACGTGTCACCAGTCAGTAATGTTTGATAACAAAAGACGAGCTAATACGTTTCCGATCGATAATGTATCAACAAATTAATTGACCTAAAAGTGAACTGCGTTGTAGAAATGCGGCCGGTGAGAAGACCAAGAAGTGGACAAAGAACATGCCCGTGCATTCGCCAAATACGAATAAGAACTTCGACATACAGCTCGCAAATTGGAGGCTGGAAAGCATTGTCAGGGAGTCCGAATCCGGCAGCGACGACGAATTCTTCGATTGTCAGGGTAAGACTATTACGACGCATGCGTACGTATAGCATGCCTGTGATAATCTAGAAAAAAAAACGCATTAACACGACTCATAATAAATAATAGCAAGATGATAATTCTGTGACACGCTGCTTTCCATTGTACACATAATGAGTCTTAATAAATCAATAAAAGATTTAACAATAAGATGACATTATAAATGTCGAATCTGATTAGTTTAAGAAAAAAAAAAAATTATTTAAAAGATAAATGAACTGAATATTTTAAAGAATTTAAAAAGCTATTGAATATCAATTAGTCATTAATGTCAAAATTAATTAACATAAAATAAATAATTAACGTTGAGAAAATTTTCAAGGAAATAGGGAGTTTTTGCAATAACGTGAATTCAGATACGGTGAACGCTAAAGCCATGTTATCCTTTTCTTAATTAGTTGTTAAGAAGAAGATAACCTGACCTTAACGTTCACCGTATCTGGATAAACGGTATTGCAAAAACTCCCTAATATCTATTGCGAATTCTTTAGACATTACATTATTTAAAGATATCTGATATTCTGTATTCAAGATATTTCTGTATAGTATACGTATAATTTCTCTTGGGATAAAGAACATTTTCTGTAATCTGATGATACTGATACTGATAAGTCTTATAAGGATGTTCTTTGTTGATTCTTATCAATCATGCGAAAGAAGTGTGTCTTGCAACAATGCATTGATAACTCAAGTAGAAACAACAGCATGTGCTGCATTTTTATGTGTATCCTCTTTGTTTTTTATGTCGCACCCCCATACTGCAGCTGGGTTCATTATACCTGTTATACGCAAAGGTAGGACACGTAGAGTGATTAAGTAATAAGCGAGATAAGTTGCGAAGGAAAAAGGAAGAAAAAAAGGAAAAGAAAGAAAAAGAAAGAGAACCGTCACACACATGTAATTTCTACAAAACTAAAGAATGGCCTTAAAATACGCGTATAGACGCTGTAGACGATACGATAAATCGAGCTGTTTGGCACATACAATATTTGTATCTTTTAGCGTGACATGCGACTAAGATTAGACTCAAGCATGAAATTCCGCGAAAAGCTCACATGCGGCATGCAGTAGCATGGCTATACGTAGTAAAGAGACTTAACAGATTAGTATTAACGAAAATTAATTCGTTTTGCTTATGTTAGATAAATTTTCACATAGATATTGTATTAGATGAAGTAATATATGCGAAACGATTTCAATATAATCTAGAATTTGAATAATCTATATAATTGCAATTGAATTTTTATTTACATCGTAAATTATTAGGCAAATATTGTTAAAATTGTTATTGTTTGTGAGATCATGTTCTTTGAAACATAATATTTTATATTTTATCTTTCGATTCATATACTATTGCAAGTCCTGTTTCAAAACATATATGATTAATCTAGAAAAAAGCACATTGCATAAGCAGTGTTAACGTTTCTGATTACACAGAGGACTTTGAAGATAGCTCTTCATTAGCTAAATGGAGTTCTTTGGATCTTCTAGCAGAAGGGGAGGATACGAGCGTGCGGACACCATCTGCGGCAAACGAGCAAGGTTAATACGTATTTAAAAAAATATCCTTGTAGTGTAAATGTAATAAATATTATTAAGCTTGCGTCGTATTATTTACCATCTAAGTAATTATTTTCATTTTTGAAATATATGGTAAAACGTAGAACAAATTTAAATTATTAAATTTTTCTTCGTTCTTCTACCGCGGAGAATAACAATGGGGATGCTTTTTCTTTTTCAGAGGATACAATATTTTCGCCTTCTTATCTGCAACGTATCACTAACGAACGAAGCAGTAGGAGACTGCAGATCAGCACGTCGGCCAGCATCGACGTGTCATGTCCAGCATCTCCTCAACATTCTCCTACGCATCAACCGTGCAAAATTACTGTTTTAATTATTGTGATACACGGCGGCAGTGTTTTAGGTAAGTACGAATTCTTTTGTTTTTTTCTTTGTATGATTTACAAGCTATTAATTTTTCTTAATTTATGAAAATTATAGATTTTTATTTTGCATATGTATAATTATATAGATTCTTTACTATGTAACTGTTTAGTTATGGAATTTTTATTTTTCATATATTTCTTTATTTTATTTATGTGGAAAAAATTAATCAAGAAGATTACGATATGTATATATAACATGTATTGATCCAGAATTATTTTTATGTTTCAGATGCGAATGTCGATTTAACGGCAAAAAAGTCAGATATAACGACATTCCGCGGAGCTTTTGAATCTATTATGAGACAGCATTATCCTAGCATGGTCGGCCACGTATCCATTAAATTCGTCGCCTGTCCTTCCATTTGCACTGAAGGCTTGGGCATTTTGTCAAGGTAATATCATTTATCTTTTGCATTCAAATCATTTGTGGATGTTAGTATAATTTTATAATTTAATTGCGTAGCCTGAGTCCATACAGCTTTGACATGTCGCCTTCGTGCATGGACGCTCCGCAAGTGACGCACGATACCATTCCGATCGGCGCGATTCCGCTTCTAGCAAGCTCGAGTTCTGAATATCAAGACACAGTATCGCGTGTGGTGATGAGTGCCAACCAAGTGTACCATGATTTCATTAAGAGCGACGAGGGTAAAGGTTTCAGCGGACAAATATGCTTTGTAAGCGACTCAGTAGGGTCGATCTTGACCTATGACGCTCTGTGCAAAGCGACACAGCACTCGAGACACAGTAGCGAAAACAGCATTCTGGAGGGTACCGGTCAGCAGGGCAATGACAATAGTGGAAATGAAGACGGCAAGCATCTCTCTGCGCCATCTCCTCGAAGAAGGTCTTCTGGCACGGGGTGAGCACAAGGATTGTATCAATGATCTCTCGATAAATATAGCTAAGAAAAAAAAAAAACAAAAAGGAAAACTAGTTCAATACGACCCGTCGTCAATTTATTTATTAGACATAATGCATTATATGCCAATAGAATTGACTCATAATTATGAAAATCTTAATTGATTTTTATTAACATGTCGTTTGCAGTGACAACAAGTTGGACTTCGAAGTGGGTGACTTTTTTATGTTCGGTAGTCCGCTTGCACTAGTCCTCGCTTACAGAAAGATCACCGCATCGAGCGACAGAAATAGTTTCATACCCAGGCCGTTAGTCAATCAAGTATACAATCTGTTTCATCCTACAGAACCTGTAGCTGCGAGATTAGAACCCTTGATCTCAGCAAGATTTTCCTTAATTGCGCCGGTTAATATTGCTGAATATGGAAAGTATCCGCTCGGCAACGGCCAACCTTATCACTTGCGTAAGTATATTAAGATTGTAAATATAGAATTATGAAAATATAGGAACGGAAGTTACATTTTCTATTTTTCAACATTTGTGGCAAAATTAGGAAAAAAATTTTAACGCAGATTGTAAACTTAATTTCAGTGGAGACTATCCAGACCAATCCGCAGCTGTACGCTGATGGATTGAACGTTCCCAATTTTCAAATGTCGCATTTAAGAAGATTATCCGATATATCACTTCAAAGTACAATGTCAGGCATTATCGATAATGTTCCTTTACAGGCAGTGTCTGCCCGTAAGTAGAAATTATTTATTATATTGTTATTTATTTGCTGTACCTACGGTTCAAAGACTTATCTAGAAAAATTCCAAGATTAAATTTGTGTTAGTTGTTCTAAGTAAGCGAATTTTTTTATTTAAAAAGTAAATTATTGTGTATAATATTAAGTATATTGAAATAGTCTGACGCGTTTATTATCTCGTTTCAGTGATGCAAAAGTGGTGGGGAACCAAAAGACTAGATTATGCGCTCTATTGTCCAGAGGGTCTCACTAATTTTCCTACGAATGCCTTGCCGCATATCTTCCACGCTAGTTATTGGGAGTCTCCGGATGTGATCGCGTTTATTTTGAGGCAATTGGGCAGAGTCGATGCACCATTGCTCGGCAACGAGGAAAAAGATCTCACTTGCTTCCGTCCAGGTCAACCCAGAGAAAAATGGAATAAAAAACGTACCTCCGTTAAAATTAAGGTTTATTCTTTTATTAATTTAAATTTAATTTTTAATATTTTAAAATTCTTTAGTTGTATTGCTTACATTGACATATTTCAGAATGTTGCTGCCAATCACAGAGCGAATGATGTCATCGTGAGGGAAGGTGTACCACAAATATTAGTCGCTAGGTTTATGTACAGTCCTATTGATATGATAACTTTAACAGGTATACATAAAAAATTTAAAAAAATTGTCTAAAATTAATCTTTGTAAATCCTTTGTCAGTATCAAAATTTAGTGTTTAATCTATAACTTACTTATAAATTTATCATAATAATAATAAAAAATAATAATTTTAAATTTATTATTAATAATAATTTTATGTTGAAAAATGTTCAATCGTTGAAAATATGACATTAAATGTAAACAGAAAATATTTATCATTACGTCGCAGGTGAGAAAGTTGATATCCATATTATGAAAAACGCACCGGCAGGCGAGTGGACATACCTCTCTACCGAGGTAACTGACAAGAATGGTAGAATAATTTATAAAATACCAGATGACAAAACGTTAGGTTATGGGCTTTATCCAATAAAGATGATTGTAAGGTAATGTATTGTCCTCTTTAAAATAGATATAAATTGTAACTCTCATGGATTAAAATTGTAACCAATAATTATAATTCATTATAATTAATACACTAGTCGAGGAAGATTGAAATTAATATTTCACATTACACTCAGATAGCCAAATGTCTGCAGTCTTCTAGCAGACTGTCAGCAGGTTCGAGCAGAAAATGATGGCAGTCTGCCATCAATTGCATCCGCATTAGGCTTGTGTTCTGTTAACATCGCCTATTTACATAATGTGAAGACAAATTGTTGGCAGAAACTGAGCAGATCCTGCCAACATTATCTGACGCTTGGAAATTCTGTTATCATTTTGTTGACATAGTGTGTAGTAGACATTAAAAAAATCTGCTTTCTACAGACTTGGCTATCTGGGACATGAATGAACATTAGAATACAGATGAATCAATGAAAATAATTAAAGATGTAATTGATATAAATTAGCTCTTTATTTAGCATGATTAAACTTTTTTAATCCGAATGCATGCATGTTTACGTTCTAGGGGAGATCATACATCTGTAGATTTTTTCGTGGCTGTGATACCGCCGAGAACTGAATGTGTGGTTTTTAGCATAGACGGTTCTTTTGCCGCCAGTAAGTCTGTGAGTGGTAAAGATCCGAAAGTCTGGGCTGGTGCCGTCGACGTTGTGAGGTAATGCATTATAAAGAATAAATTAGGACGAATTTTACGAATTGCGTTTATCATTTTATTTCTGTGAAATGCAAAAATATTAAAAAATTTTTATCACAAAGCTTTGTTACTGAATGTATATGTAAGATGCTTATAGTTGATGATTAAATCTTTATTATTACTCAACTTGATTTCTATACAACAATTAAAAAATAATTTTACAAATATTTTTTCTGATATCTTTTATTTCGATATTTTGTGATAACAACAAAAATTGACTTATTTAAACAAAAACGATGTCCTATCGTTGTATCTATAAATCAACTATAAAAATATATATTTTGACAAATTTATATTTTTCTTTTTTAAAAAGATAATAAGAACATTATTAAATAAAGCTCTTCATTATTTCTTGTAGGCATTGGCAGGAATTGGGTTACCTCATCATTTATATTACCGCGAGACCCGATATGCAACAGCAGACAGTAGTTTCCTGGCTGTCGCAGCATAATTTTCCTCACGGTCTCGTTTCATTTGCCGATGGCCTGTCCAGGGATCCGCTCGCCCACAAAGCTGCCTACTTGAATAAGCTTGTGAAGGTTTGTGCGAAGCTTGCTAGGATTACGTATATAGTTAGCATATATAACTAATAATAGAACTAGATAAATCGATTAAATATTCATGAAGGATCAATTCTCTCAGACGATATCTTTATTTTCTAATTGATAAATAAATCTAATTAACAAATGAATTATTATTAAATTTAATTTAATTTTAAAAAAATGATCTGTAACGATAAAGGACGATTGTGCAGGATACCGGCAACCGATAAAAATATGCATTCTATAATGTACCGTTACAAGTATATATCCGTTATAAAATATCAATTTTTTAAATCCAAAATTAAGAAAATGTAATAATTTTCTTTTTTTACATCTTAGAACGAATACAAGTTAAATTATGATCAATTTGCTCCATATTTCTTTAATCTACACGATACAATTTTGACACTGAATTAATAATGATCAATTGGATGTAGGAGCACGGTATGATAATCCATCAGGCGTATGGCAGCGAGAAAGATATTAACGTGTACACGGCGGTAAGTCTCAAACCGAGCCAGATCTTCATCATCGGCAAAGTATCCAAGAAGCATCAAGCTATGGCGACAATACTGTACGATGGATATGCCGCTCATTTGAGCACACTGCAAGTGCACGGGGGTTCGCGGCCTGCTCAGGGCAACGCGCGCATGGTGATCCCTAGAGGTCAGTTCGTCTTACCAGGACAGAATGCATCTCTGCGACGACGAAGGTAAGTTTTTCTAATGATACATTCCGGCAATATTGTAACAAATGATCTTCCCACGCTTCGCAAGGATCAAATATCTTTTTTGTCAGATTCTGTTGTCATTCGTTACGCTGAAAACGTTGTAGTTATGCATTTACTGCAATGATTGTTCCGGAATCAATTGCACCTGTGATTGTGGCTGTTAAACTCCCGATTAAGATTATCAATCACTTCTGCTTATTCTGACGACACTTAATTTTTTATTATAATTTTTTTTCTTCACAGTAATATAGATATCAGAAAGCTTTTCTGTAATGTCTCTACCGGATATTCTGTTAAAAATATCAGTTTATAATAAATAAAAAATAATTCAATTCATTTTTTTTACATAAAATAGCTTACTATAATTATTAGAAGTAGAGAGGGGAAAAAATTCTATTGATCTTCAAAAACGAAGAACTATTTAATTCGTTAACATTGGTGCAACTGACTTTCGAAGTTAGAAGGGAAAGATGCAGTCTCAGCATCTTCGCGAGAGCGAGTTTATCCTTTCAACCCTCTGTTGCCCAATTGCTTGAAATTGCTTTCAAACGCGATTATTTTGTTTTATTTCTTTCGCTACAGATAGAAACAAATCATTAAATTAATTGCTAATTTGAATTGGTTCAATAATGATAATCGGTCATGAAAATTCGAGAAGCTATCTGATGAACTTTTCAATTTTCTTCCAGAAGATATGCATTTTGAAAGGTCGATGCACAAACATGCACATCGTTGCTGCGATTATATTAAAATTAAAGTTTATTCAATATTGATAACAGATACGGTAAAAACGAAAAAAAGAACAAATTTTGAAACATTTTCCCCGCTAACTTGGCACAGATTGCTTTCTATGTATCTTTGTTGCGGTCAGGCAAGAAAGGGTTGAGAAAGGACATCCTGTGCGACGTTCGCGCGTGGATTGCCATAGCTGTTCGGCTAATGGCAAAGTATGTGTGTGTCCTTTGCGTGTGTGAAAACGAGCACCGGCTATGTTCCAGTAACGACACAGCGGTGAACTCCCCGGCGCGCAACAGCGTCTACTTAAAGCGGAAAACCTACCTTACTCACATCTAACACACGCCTATAATCTACGTACAATTTACTTACTCACATTGGTAACTATCTAATAACCGTCTACTGCTTACTCATCGTCATAGGCGCCGACGGCGCGCGATAATCATTCTCCAGTTTATATCAGCCAATTAACCGAGTATTGTACTTTTATTTAGTTTTAACTTGCTTGCTCCACAGTACTAGTGCCTCTGAAGAGCTTCCTCTGGTCTCGTTGCAGTTTTTATTATAGGAAAACTGTAATACAACCCTTTATCCAATCCTTATTTCTTTACTCTGGAGAATCGGGTTGTTTTAAGACTTACTATTGTTATTGAATTTAACTCAATTAACTTGAATTATTTAACAAAATATTTGATCCAATTTGGGTATGCGTCGGCGCCTATGCCCCCCGCTTTTCCCCAAATCTTTATCGTAGATTCCGCAGCGCGATCTCTTATTGGTAGAAAGATTATATACAAGATTGTATTATCTTTATACACAGAAATAGTGTGCATGTAACAATCGTTGGCAATGGCTTACATTAAGATCTATTACGATGATGTCTGTGTAGACACATTTAAACCGCATGGTTGTAGCTGTCATGTATAAGAAAGGACGTTGAACGAGGAAGAGGGATAATTGAATTATAGAACGTTCGATTGTGAAGACTGACGCGATTATCGCGATTACCACGTTCCGATCGACGTTTCGTAATCAATGCTCCACACTGCTTCGTTCTCTCCTTAAAGATCGGATCTTTTTACCATTAAAGCGCGCTGCACTGTCCACGTCCCCACGCTGTCTAGTCAGTAAAGTGGAGACCCACCGACCGAATTTCGCTGACCAATCTCTTGATTGCAGGTACCTGCTATGAGGATATGTCGCGTTGTCTCAGCGTAGTTAAATATCACTTCTCTGTCTCTATCTCTCACTTGGCGAAAAGCTGTTGTCGCCATACCTACGCTCAAACTCATTGTTTGCCTATCGGCTAGTACACAATGTCCAGGATCTGTGGTTAATCCGCTCTATGACCGCTCGCTAGATACGCCCGGGAAATAGAGTCGTTTTCGTAATCCTCCTCGAAATGAACCGGTCTCACTTTAGCGACGAAGGTAAACCGCCGTCTCACGTTCCGCTTGAAACTTGTTAGATGAGTGTTTTATGTCACAAAATGCTAGATCCACCACCTAGACTACTTTGTGTTTTATATGTCTCTCAACTGTCGGGATTCTGACTGAATATCTTAATTTGAGTTGCGGGTTCAGAACTTATATGATTGGAAGACACATATTTTCAATGAATAATTAATATCCTTTTTCAATTGAATGAAAATATCTATTTGATGTAAATAATTATTTGAATATGGAATAAGTTTGTAATTTATTCTATAATGATTTACCGTGATATAATATTAATTTTTTTATTTAGTTTCATTAACATAATTAAATATATAATAATAATACAGATTTAATTAATGATGTGTACATATATATATATTAATGGTGTATAATTAATGGAATTTTAAAGTATCCATTAAAAATGTATGTAAATTTTTTAATAAATATTAAAATTATAGTCTTTCTTTAAAAGATATAATTTAGGAGTTGAAAAAATGGAAAGTCTTATTTTATAATAACAAGTTATAAGTTGTGAATCTCCAAAATATTTCCATTTAATCGAGAGACTATTGCTTATGTATAATAATTTGAAAAGAAGAACACGACAGAATTTACGAAAAATATTTTTTAGAATTTAAATACTAGTTAAATAAATCAATGGATTTTGATTAGATTTTAATATACATAATTAAAAGAAAGAAACCAAATGATCTTGTCAGATGAACGATTTCCTTGGTGGTAGATCAGGCTGAATCGTTGCTTGTGTGAAAAGACCACAGACAGCACGAATGGAGATGCGATAGATTTACAGAAGACACATCAGTGCACGATTTTCATATATGTGAATGTGCAAGTTCCGAGAACTCACGGATATACCGTGTGATCTCTGTTTTAATTAGAGATAAACGCCGCCCTTCTCACCTGATCATGCATATTCCGCTGTGCCAATCATGATACATGTGTGCTAACGATCTCGTCGCTCTGAGCGGTTCTGGTTCGTTCATAATATTGCATTCCATAGGTGGCGGAATCATGGGACAAACGATAGCATACACTAACGAGAAAGCGGTATCAAGAATTACCGAAAAAAAGACTAACCGAAATGTAAGATCAGACTCCAGGCAGCTCCTAATAAGATCTCTTTTTTTCTTGGCGTGCTTGTAGAAACGAATCAATCAATTAATTAGAGAATTCTATATGCCCCGCGAATTATGTATTTTACTATGCAGCTACTTTTTTGCTATATTATCTCCATAGAGAGAGAAATCGTTTTGCCCTTTTCGCTTATCTACTTATGATTCTTTCCATAGTACTGGCAGCAAGTGCGAAAAAGTATGAAGACTCGATGAGTTTATGATATATATCAACTATATAATATATAGCTTTTTTATACTAACTTCTGTTTAACTTACTAAATTATTCCGCAGATCCTGACATATCCCGCATGTGTGATCACAAATAGGAAAAAATCTGCATTTATGATGGAAGCAGAAGAATCAAAATCTATTATATATAAGAAGTTAATTTGTAATTAAGAATATAAGGGACTGTAATATTATAATTTTTTTATAGTTGCAATTGTCTGCCAGAGCTATGTTATTTTAGGATCGAATAACAGAAGCTTGGACAAGTACAGAATCGTCTCGCTTAGTTGAATGCTTAGTGCTACGATCCCCCACGTCATTCAAGGACGACAAGATTTAAATAATTGTTTCGCTGTCATCCGCAGGGCGGACAGGTGTCTTCCGTCTACATATCTGGTTCATTATTCATTAACGCTTCACAGATATGTCACGCTTTTCCAGCAGTACAATACCAATGTAAAACACGCCGCTTTTCCATTGCGCTGTTTTCATTCATCCGCTTTCAATGGCGATCTATTTCACTCGCAAGCGAGTTAAATTACGAAGCACACTATTCTATATAGGATGCAGAATAAAATATATAAAAAGAATATAGGGTGATATCTTTAGAGTTTTTCAGATAATATTCTCTCTATATTTAAATTTAAATGTGTAAATTGTGAAACTTTAATGAGTCAACCATAAATATTAAGAGCTACAAGATTTTAATGAGTTCTTGAGAGAAATCTAAATGGATATAAAATGAATATTCAATTAATTTCCAATTTATATACTCTTTTATTTATTGTTAAGATTGTTAAGTTTAATTATTGAAGATTTAATTATTGAAACATTTCATATTGAAAAAGTTGTAAATCAGCTGTAACTTCTGATGAACTTTTACTGAGGAAAATTTTACTTCGAACTCGTCAAAAAATTCATTGTTTTATATGTTTTTTGTGCATCCTGTAAATATGTTTTGATGTTATCTATATGTATAGGATATTGAGAAGTGATATGTATATACTATGTTACAGCAAGAATGAATAATGTGCTGATGCAAATTAAATCATTAATCGTTTTCAGCCTAAATGTTATAGAGGAGGGGTAAATTATTGTGTATTATTGTGCTTGCCATGCGAACGCGATAAACGAATAAAAAAGACGTATCACTGCTGCTTCTTGCACTCGTCGCACAGCACAGAAGCAGATTGCACAATATATTGTCTGGAAAATAATAATTAGTCCAGTTAATAAGTTTACATCGAATTAATAAGTTTACATCTGGATTATCATCCATTTTTAATCCACTTTTAAATCCATTAATTTCCAGTCGCTTTTCGATTCGTTATTGTACATATGCTATTTATATCGCATTCATGTAATATAGATAAAACTTGCTCTTTAAAATTTATTATTAAAGAGGCTTCTGTTTCCAGGATTGATTTACAATTCATTTGTCACACAATTGATACATTTTAATTAGATGTGCGAATAGTCGAGAATGCCATATATACGATGTCTATCTCGCAGTAATTATTCTATTTCGCGTGTTGTCAATCGTGTTGATTCGAATGACAATACGCTGAATGTACCGACAATAAATCATTCATCAAGATAACTTTGGGACGCTTAGATCCTTTCTTTCCAGTATAATGCCAAAATTATAAGAGTAAAATTTACAGATTCTGAAATAGAAGACTTGAAAACGCATCTTTTACATAATTAAATATTACATAATAATTTATCATAATATAAAATATTGAATATCAATATCCACATAATAAAAATGATTTTAATAAAAATATATCTTTATATCTTATTGTTAGCTTTGATTTAAAAATTAATAAGATAAGAGAGATGAGATAAAATTCATCTCTCTGTGGGAAGAATTGAGCTTACTAAATGTTCTTTGGTTATCTCGAGAAGGAAGCTTACGTGTATAGTTATGCTAACTGTTTATTGACTATTGCCGATCGGCAGCTCTTTTAGGACGGCAAAGCGTGCGATCTCACAGCCACCCTTAGGCAAGACATCCTTCCCATTGGAACGATCATCCAGCGTGGACCCATCCGTTACGCCTGCATCATCAGCCAGCGTTCATCAATCAGCAACAACCGAGAAACTCTGACGATTTGCACGCTGCCGCTCGTTCTTTGAATCACGGCGGTAGCTCTCGAAGAAAGGACATAATTTTTGGTTCCGTATCCGGTAGTTCCTTTATTCCGTAGATCATTATATTTTGATGATCTTATAAATTTTTACGCCATGTATTCGAGATATACAAAAAGCAGTCTTGCAAATATCTCGTATTATAGATCTTTTACTGTCCTCTATATGACATATATAGATGTTGTCTCATTTCATTGTATCTCATATCATAAATCTCTTTAATCTATTTTCGCAAATTTATATGATATTGTATGGTATATTATCTATTTTAGCTTTCTCGATCTTGAACATTTTATTTTTGTACGCGCAATATATATGCTAGTTCTTCATGACATTTGAAATCATCTGTTTTTTTATTCGTTTTATATTATACTATATGTTAGCCTCAAAATTTGAGTCTCAATTTGAAAATCTCGAGAGTTAAATGAAGAAATTAGTATAGACGAGTCGTACGCAGATGAACATAAATTATCATTCAAAAATTTTTCACTTGATTCCTGAGGTATTTTGATTGTTTATTTATTATCTTCAATTTGTACATTTTGGTAAACACACATTTACTTAATACAAACTTAATACAAACATTAGCTAAAAATTTTAACAAAAATAACGATAAATGTTTAATGTAAATTTCAAAAACGTTTAGTTAATGACAAGGAATAAATAACATTAGATAGTACAGAAATTTTACAGAAATCTAATATTGGCAAATTTAAAATATGAAAGGTAGTAATTGATTACTTATTTTAAGTATTAAAAGCATTGTTGTTTAAAGCTTTTAATATTTTAAATAAGTAATTACTGTTTTTCAGTAATATATATATAAATTAGCCAGTATTTTCGATTCTGTAAGAGTATTTATTAAAATGTCATTTAACATTTGTTTTTATTTATATAATAATACGCAATTCAACTAAAACGTAAAGATAATCAAAATAAATAACGTAAACACCCCAGGAAATCATGCTGTTAGATTGACAACCTACATTCATTCATCTGCTGGCTATATATATTGTATATATACAAATTTTTGATTCCATGATCTTGTATCTAGATCCTTAGTTTTACGAATCCTTGTACAGTTTTACGAATCCTTGTACGATTCCTTGTATTATATAACTTCTATACGAACTAGCACGTTTCCCTCGTATTATTCCAATAAATAAAATTTTGCTTATATAAAAAAAGATATCCAAGATTTATCTTTTATATACTTTGTGTAATTTTTATACCGTAATATATCAATAATCTCATTTTACACTCACAAATACTTATCTATTCTAAGCACATCTTTTTTCCTCGATATGTGAGTGACGCAAAGGTATAAATTAAAATATCAATGGAATTTTGTTTAGCGGAATAATACGTCGAGAAGAAAAACTTGTTGAAACTGTTACCTGAGTCTCCCTGTTGTTATTAAGGAGAAGTAACGTAATGATTATCTGTGACGCTTAGAGGTAATTAGCATAAGAACTGTTAGCACTCTATTCATTGCCAAATGTTATACATAGAGACGTAATACGTAATGCTCTGCAAAGTCCGCGACAAGTTCTTTCAGGGCTATTTTCTCTTGTGAGATATTCATATCGCTGGCAAGAAAGACGGTCGTAAAATAAAGGGACATGCTTATTGTTAGTATAACACTGATTAACAGGTGTTACTTGTCTTACGTAATTTGATCAATTTGATTTTAAAGTTATTCGTTTTAAGAAGATTTAATATCCTACAAATATTATTTACCCACGAATATAAACATATACGAAGATATATATTTTATATTATTTGTATATATTTATTATTAAATTAGCTGACAAAGCAAATATATATGCGTATAATTTATACTGAAGAAAATGATGTATAAGACAATATTAATGGGGTAATTTAAACAATAACCGTGCAATTATTTATAGTAAAGGACATAATAATGAGTGAGGTAAAAATATTAATTTGAGAAATTAGAATAAAATCTTTTTAAATTGTTATCTTAACGCTAATAGATTTGTTCTCTCTAAATCTTTTTTTACGACACGGTACTTCAGAAACGTTCTTGAAAATAACCGAGAGAACTATTCGTGCATTTAGTTGAAAAAATCGAAAGTGTATCGTATTTTTAAGACGAAGCATCGATGTCTATAAACGCGAGCGCGCGACAAGCGGTACAAAAAGCTACTTTTCTTTTATTACATAGTCGCGTAAAGCTGTAGCTGGCGATGTAAATAGAGATGTTGTGTAAATAATTACATTATCTGTGGATAAATGTTAGAAAAAGATCGCGATCATATTTACATTACTGGCTGCTAGATGCTTCGTCGATGAAGACGTATCAAGGAAAATATGCGAGTCGGAGCTAAAATGAATTGATGCTAATTTTTGGTGAAGTGGAATTCGATTTTTCCGCAATTAGATAGAATCTTCGAGTTTTCGCAGACATTTTACGGAAAGAAAAAAAAAAGATGCATTTTAGCTCTGAATCGCAATGATGTGATGGAAATAGGAATGACATAATCAACCGTGTTTTATTACGCTTAAATCTATCACAATCAATGTTAGAAAATGGTAAAATCTTTCCTATGAGCGCGATTCGCTATACACGGTGTTCTGAGTTTTGTATCGGAATTCCGGAAGCGTACTACGCTGTTTTGTGATTGATCTTTTTCGTAGTAAAAAAAATTGACGATTCTGTTTTCTGTAATTTTTTTCATTTTTAAGACTGCGAAATATACTATCGTTCAAAAGAATTTCAACACACTCCGTTTGTGGATATTTTGTAATATAATTTTATAAAATTTTATAATTTTACATATTTTTACTAGAAAAAGAACTTCCTACTTTTTAAACTTTTTATTTCTCGAAGCCTAATCTGCTTAGGTTTGGTAATGAAAGTCAAACTCTTAATATTTTTTCAGGAAGTTTTTCAAGTGTCTTAATCAAATCTAACAAGATAAGTAATGCCGATATGAGCCAACACAGGATGTTCGTAAATTACAAATCATTATGTGCCTATTGTTCGAACCATCAGCATTTCCGTAGAAGTCTCGTTCCTTCTGTTATTAAATCGGACAATTTAATAATAATATGATTACTCATGGTTTGCATAACTCGTCTGGTTTCATCAAATCGGATAATTTGATAACCAAGTTTCAACAAGTATTGGACTTCTAATAGTTTTGACCATTAACTAATGTATCAGCATTCTCTCTTTAATGCGGTTTCCTCCGAATAATTCGGTTTTGCATTATTAATTGTATTGATGAGGACCCGAATTGAGGGTTGAAACATATATATATATATATATATATTTACTTGCTTAATAAATGATTTGTAATTTATACTTGAATATCCTGTGGCTCATATTACTTATCTTGTTAGATTTAATTAATCACTTGAGCCTATTTCAGTTATTAATTTTGGTCTTAAGTAAATATTTGTGTGATAGAGAATATTGTTACGTACTATTCTCTTAAATGTTTATCTAGTCGATGAATTTGTCTACTTAAGAAAACTTATAATTTCCATTTGTAATTATTTCCCAATTTACGGCTTTATTGAATACTTTCGAAATAATCGAAAATGAAAGGATATATCATAATTCCATGTTTTATGTATGAAAAATGGAATTATTAACAAAAATGCAAAGCGTGTTGAAACTTTTGAGTAGTAGTGTATGTATAATATCTTTTAATTTCGTCCATTAAGGCTTAACTTAAATTATCGTTTTAATTTGTAACTATATTTTAACCATGTATTTTTATAAGAGTTAAGTTTATTATTCGAGAGATTAATATTGATAATAGGATTAAGAATTGTTTCGTTCAAGTTTTAAGTTATACATATATTAAGTTACATATTATATAAGTAATAGATAAGAAAGAGATTATTATTATAAATAACGAACTCAGAAATATATTTTGTTCAAATTATAATTTATATTACATATAAATGATAGGTAAAAATTAAAGACACGAGATAATACCGTGATACTGACTTTCGTCGCTCTCGGGACACCTTGTAGAACGGAATCAAGCGCGACGAGGGTGACGGAGATTAATTTGTTACCATCGTATGTTTTTCGATGATCCGTCGTGTTAATCTCCCGATCCTGATACAAGGAAGCATTACGTATTGCTCAAATTGCTATACTAGCTGTGGTGCTTGCATTACGCAAGTTAACATAAATTATCATTAACATTGACTGTTTGTATTGTTGTAATATGGCATGAGAATATATATAGTTCTATATTATACAGATGTCTACGTATATAAAATATTAAATGAGAAAAAAATATGTATACACATATACAAGTTGCAAACTTGGAGATATATACACGAATGCATATATACAATTATGTGCGTGTGTGCGTCTGTATATACATAACGTGTATATATGCATTCTTGCGAGGTGTCCGCCAAATTGTGCGTCGAAAGGGGAATCTCCATTTCGGTTCAGCTGTTGCGCTTTCTCGGGAAATCTTACATCGGTGAGACGAAGAAATCTTTTCCGAAGTTCTGATTTTCAAATGACGAAAACTTATGTTCTCGCAGTCGACGAGAATCGCCCGGAAACGAAAAAGGAAAGACATCGAAGCGAGATCAATTTAAGATCGTTCGTGCCGATGCGTTAAGGGCTTTCTTTTCTAATGTTACAACAATTGCGACTAAGATTGCTTACCGATAATCAAGATTAATTATTTTATTAACTAGAGCTAAGCTGCTAAGTGATCCTAAATAATTAGCTTGTAATCGAATCCATCGCTTACGGTTAAGACTAATCGGTTACAGATAGACATGCTGTAAAGTTAACAATAAGATTTTTAATAATCATTAAAATTATGAATGTAATAGAAACTAGTCAACCGTGACTAAGGACGATTTAGCAACGCGTAGCTAATTAGTGTCTTTTATTATTGCTGGTCCTATCGACAAAGCGAACGTTTTTAGAGTTTGCCGGTCGAGGAAAGACAAAGATACGAAATAAATCGCTTGTAAGTAAAGCTGAAATCTAATAGCAGTTGAGACGCACAATTTGGCGAACACTTCACAGATACGTATAAGCGACTGCAAGAGATATTTTACTTATATACTATATATTGGAGACGGACGATCACATTGTACTGAGCGGTAATGAGAGTTATATTTTTATTAGTAAACGAAACGTAAAAGTGGCATATTGTAATAAACTAACCGAAGAATCATTGTTTTGTATTACGCGCTCTCGCTCTAGTGTGTAACAATTGTTTTATATATACATATATGTATATAATGTTGACGATCACGGTTCGACTCGGTTTATCCACCTCCCCCTCTCCTACCCCTCCTTCCTCCTTCCTTCCTCTTCCCCGAGATCGAACCTGCCGCAGAGACACCCGTTTCTTTTCCTAGTTAAGGGTGATAATGGAGATGACGCTTAGCGAACAAAACTGTATTCCATTTCCTTTATTGGATATTAATAAATGATAAATCTATATTTCGTTTCCTTTTTTTTTAAATTGTTATTGCATCGTACGTGAATTTTAATTGTACTTTTGCACCCTCTTCACGCAAATATATCACAATATATTATCGCAATATATTACAATGCATTTGGCAGATTTTCAAATATATTAAATTATTTTTTTATACATGCTTCAATGGAGAATAATTTTAAAGGCTCTAAAAAAAAATTTTTTTGAAAGTATGTGGTTAAATGGTAATTCAACTTGCTTTTCCGGAATACACAGCAATGTTCCCCAATAACATAAATGCCTAATTTAGGGAGCTTTCCAGCAAATGACACTGTGTAACATAAAAAACATTTCATCTTTGTTTAAACATTAGCGAATAACAAGGATATAATAATTCACTGTGTTACACTGTCACCTGTCTCTCGTTGGAAAACTCCCTAAAAGATGTCATAGATATGCGAGCTATCTGTAATTTAAGGTAAATATAAAAATTATAATAAGTTCAAAACATCAAGTAAAAGTCATATTTTAAGAAAAATCAATCTTCCCTATCATAACGTGGAATAAGCTTTGACATAAAGCCAAATTCAAATAATCGCGGCAACATGGCGGCATCTGGTACCGCTCGTCTGATGTTCAAAATGCGCAATAGTGCACCGGATTTTTTCCACTATGCGCCGACTCAGCTTCCTGTTCCATTACTTCCGTTCTCCGTAATACGGAGCGTGCTTCTGCGAGAACTTTACTTACGGTAGAGGTTATCTTTGAAGTACGATGGCAGAGGCGACGTTAACAGAGGAAGAGTTAACGCAGAAGCACAAGAAGGAACGCAAGGAATTGCAAGGTATTCAGATCGAAAACCACAACCTCCTTTATCTTCATTTTTAATAGATCTTTGTAACTTCAGTCGTTCTCCGATTTGAAGTTAAAGCAGGTCTTTACACACTGTGGTCGCCTAACGTTCGAACTTTCTTTCTTAATCGTAGCGCAAATACAGACCTTGAAGAAATCCATTTGTAAAGGTGACAAAAAGAAAAAGAAGGAAATTACGGAAGAGATAGGGCGTCTAGAGGAGTGTTTGGAGAAACGTCAAACGGAGGAGTTGAACACATGGAGACTGGCTCACGTTACACTGAACGATAAAGAGACAGAACCCGAAGAAGCGAGCAAAGAAATTAGTAAAGACAATTGTTTGGAGCAATTGGCACATAGGGTTTCCAAAGCGCAAAAAAGACGGGAGAAGAAAGCAATCGCGGAGAAGGAACGCAATCAGAGGATCATTGAGCAGGAAGCTCTTAACATCTTTGGCAAAAGAAATGTTGAGATAGAAGCCATAAAGAAGATACTTTCTGAGCGCGAATTAATGATCTATGAAATTCCTAGCGACGGCCACTGGTAAAGATTTTAAAATGTATAGTATGTACCATATTGATATTGCCAAGAAAGGAGAACAAAAGGATATTTCATAATTTATGTCATTTTTGTTAAACATATGCAACCACAAAATTAATTGTTTGGAGATAATAAAATATCATTTTTCAATTTCACAATTACTTCTCCAGATGTATATATGGAATACTTTAAACCCATAATTTTTAACAGTAGTTTGAAGAAATTATCAATATAATGGTACGTTATCGGACAATTAGTTTCTTGACTATATATAAAAGTCTAAATTTGTTTTCAGTTTATATAATGCCGTGGCACATCAACTTAAGATAAATGGAGAGACGCCTCTTAGCTTGCATGACCTTAGAATAAAGACTGCTGACTATTTGAGAGAAAACATGAATGATTTTTTGCCATTTCTTTCCAATCCTGATTCTGATGAACTGTTAACATCTGAAGAGTATGAAAAGTACTGCAACGATGTAGCAGAAACAAGTGCTTGGGGTGGTGCTGTTGAGGTAAATAACATGTCGTAAATTTGTAAGTGTATGATGACTATGAACCATTAAATTAAATTAAATTCTAAAGCATTTCCTCTTCATAAATTATTAAAGTAACAATTTTTTTCCTAGAACATTTTATTGATTTTTTTTATTACAGCTACAGGTATTATCACGTATACTGAAATGTCCAATCGAAGTCATACAAGCTACAGGGGCTCCCTATATCATTGGAGATGAGTACAGTAATGGCAAGAAGGTAATATTGACCTATCATCGTTATATGTATGAATTAGGTGCTCATTACAATTCTGTTACGAAATACGTTCAGGATGAAGAGAGCTGATAAAGGTTTGCTTTAGACTCTTTATTTCTGTTTTGTTACAACAGTCTTAAAATTTTATTATTAATTGCTGAATTAATCGTAATGAATTAAACATGTTGCAATTTACGAACATGTTTTTGCCAGTCAATAACACTAATTTATTTTATGTGAGAAATTTAATATGAATTTTCAAATAGTATAAAATATTTTTATCTATGAATATACAAAAAGATACTGAAAAAGCTGCCAGCAGAATATTTAATCTTCCGACAAGAATTGCATTTTTAAACTTTACATTGTGATGTTTATTAAAATATTTATAAGAGAAATTCTTCAAATGTGTACAGTGACTGCTAAAGAATTAATGTAAAATGCATGTAATTAATTTTTCTATAAATTAAGATTGATATCACACTAAATGCATAACGAAAATATACATATATTATTGGTCAGATGTATAATCTTAATAGTCACACACATTTTAGGAATTCTTTTTACAGTCATTAATTAAAAATACGAGATACATATCAATGAAGCATATTTTCTTGGTCATTTGAACTAGTTTATTGACTTACATTTTGATGTACACATTTAGAGCTAAAAATGACTGAAAGTTCTACATAAAATTTATTGTAATAATATATTTTCTATAGATTCGTAGAGTACATTTTTACATGTATTTAATAAATATAATCACATCTTGAAGTTTTGTATATTATGGCATATTGTATGTTTTATCATATCGTAAATAGGGATTTTTAACACAGATCAAGTTAACGTTTCTCAATGTCATATACTATTGTGTATGATCTTCCTATATTAAACGGGCTTCAAGTAGTCATATTTAGCGCTAGACGTGCGATGGAAATGTGGACTGTAGGGGCGTTTAGACATATTTACTTAAATATAGCAGTGCAGGCTATTATAAATATCTTGGCGAGTTAGATGTGAGCTGACCTCTATAGAGCTCTTGTGTTATTGGAGTGATTAAATTTTACAAAACATAGAATTATATTTATTTCCCAAATGGATATCAGACAATATAAACATGCTGCCAGCAAATATGCAAATACTTATTAAGATTCGATGTTCTTTGGCTTGTTTCACGAGTTGAAGTACAAAGCGTATTACTCTCTTATTGTGTATATTATTTGTCTTCAGTGTGGTAGCTGTCACGTTTTGAAATATCAAGCGGCTACCAAATCTGTGCTCACAAGAAATGTCCGTGATTGCGTTTCAAAACTCGGAGTAGAATAAATTAGCATTATTTTATTTAGAATGAGAAAGGATAAGACTGTAAGAGTGTTTTAATTCATTTTAATTCGTGAGAATCAACTTTGATCCTTAACTTTTCGGATAAATAGACTTCAACCTACGTAGTTTGTTATTTCGTATCTTGAAATGGCGAGTAAATATTTTAAGAGTCTTGAAACGCAGCTCAATGTTTATAAGAGTGTTTACCTGTAAACAAAATTTTTTTTTATTTCCTGATTATTATGGATTTTATGTAATGTTAATAATAGTTTGAATAGTAATTTTGTAATTTTGCTTTATCTATATAAAATGACGAATTTCGGTTTATCTATATAAAACGACGAAAGATAAAGTAAAAAATATAAATGATTTGGAATTATGATGTTAATAGACAAGGAACACTCTAATATTTACAATAACATAGTCTTATGTTTTTGCGATTTTGTAAATGTATCTATTTGATCGTATGTAATGGATGTGTAGTCGGGTATCAAATAAATATGATATATATAAGAAACATAATTTATATAATTTAATTATTTTAATTTTAATATAATTTAAAAATAAGAGCACATTTTTTATAAGCCAATTATTGATCGAAGAAAAAAATCTTTATTTGTGTAAATATTTTTTATTTACACTTCAATAAAAAATTGTAAAATACTTTTTCCAAATTTTCGGTTTTAAAAAAAAAAAAAAAACAATTTAAACTTTATTTTTCTGCACTATCGTTTGACGCTTTATCATCTTCAGTCGCTTCCTTATTTTTGTTTGGATCATCCGGCTTCATTTGAGGGAAGAACAATACTTCCTGTAAAGATCAAAGAAATATACATTCTTACGATATTTATATATTCCATTCTTCTTCATACATAAAATAATTTAATTATATGAAAAAATAAATTAATTTCTAAGGTCACGTGCGATATATTCTCTTTTTCAAATTTTGATTGATCATTTTAGAAAATATACAAATATTCAGTTTATGTACTCACTTTAATATTATTCGAGTCGGTAAGGAACATTGTTAATCGGTCAATACCCATTCCCCATCCAGCCGTTGGTGGTAAACCGTATTCCAAAGCTGTGCAGAAATTCTCGTCAACCAATTGTGCTTCCTCGTCACCGGCTGCTTTATCCTTTGCTTGCTGCTCAAATCTGTATGCAGATTTGACACATTTAAATTTGTAAAATAGTCGTAAAATTGAATAACTCAATCGACGGCTTTATCAAAACATATTGTGTGAAACACAAATTTTCATCAATAAGTTTAATTTTCTATGTACCTTTCTCTCTGAACAACCGGATCATTCAGTTCGGTGTACGCATTACAAATTTCCTTTTTCATAACAAACAATTCGAATCGTTCAGTAAGGCCTTTCTTGGATCGATGCCATTTTGCCAATGGAGACATTGCTTGCGGATGATCAATGATGTAAGTGGGATCGATACATGTATCCTCGATGAATTCTCCAACGAGCTATTCCGCAAAAGATATTCCGATCTAGAGTGGCTGATATTATTGTGTGTAATTGAAAGATACAAATGTCTTAACAGATACATTTCTATAATCTTTCTTATTTTTGGTTACTTATTAAAATTACTAGACTGTTACGTTCAAAAAGAAGTTAGATGTTTCATTAAGTTTCACTTATGTCTTACTTTGTCTAGTAATCTTGCCGATGTCCTGGGAGGAGGACATTCGATTTCATGCTTGTCACAAAGATCACTAAGGAACTTGATTGCCGTTGGTGTATTAAGCTGATCAGCTTCGGGCAGTTTGACTTGTAGAACCTCTTCCAATTGCGTCATCATCGAGATGCGCTTGAAAGGTGGTGTGAAGTCAATCTCGTATACTTTGCCCTCCGGTCCATCCGGATGGTACTCTATCTTGTAAGTTCCATGTACAGACTTCACCATGCCAGACACCATGTTCTCCGTGATCTCCATTAGGTCATTATAATCGGCATATGCCATATAGAACTCACAGGTGGTGAATTCTGGATTATGAGTCATGTCGATACCCTCGTTCCTGAATTGCCTGCCGATTTCATATACTCTGTCGATCCCACCGACGACTAGCATCTATTAAATGTTTGCTGTTGCGCTTTATTTTTTCTTTTATTCTAGAGTAACGTTTATTTTAAATTCTATGGAGAAAAAGAATTTCATACCTTGTGATACAACTCAGGAGCGATTCTCATGAACAAGTCCATATTGAGTTCGTTATGATGTGTAACAAAGGGTTTGGCAGTCGCACCTCCAGCAATCATGTTCATCATGGGAGTCTCGACTTCCAAGAAGCCCATATTATCAAGAAACTTGCGTACATAAGCGATTATCTTTGCACGTGTGTGAAAGATTTGTCGAACTTTATCATTTAATATAAGATCCAAGTATCGCTGTCGAAATCTTGTTTCCTGGTTGTATACAAAAGCGTTTAACCCAATTACGAATTATGTATTTACATAATATTGCATGTTGTAATGAGTTAGGAATTATTATAACACAAATTTAAAATATATATGTTTAAGGATTATATATTTTTTTGCAAATTTATTTCTTACTTTGTCTTTCAGACCAAAATAGAGATGTGGCAACATATGTAAACATGGGCTTAGAAGGGTAATAGATCGTGGTACGATCGAGAATTCGCCTTTTTTGCTCTTTGCAGGTTTGCCGACGACACCTATGATGTCGCCTCTCTTAATCTTTGCAGTATCTGCTACAAATTTTTCCTCGCTTTCATACAATCTTGCGTTAGCCATCACTTGCACCTTGACACCTTCTCCACGAAGATCGTAAAAGATCAATTTGGCGCCGGATCCTCGAATGGAGTGAACACGTCCGGCGACGCTATGTACCTCATTATCCAATATTTCACCATCTTTCACAATATCCTTGAATTTCTCAATGAACTCCTCCAGGGAGACAGATACGTGAAACTTATGTGGATAAGGATTATCATTAATAGCTTTGAGTTGACTGACCAAGTTTGACCGGAGCTTAAAATATTCCTGCAAATATACAAATTTCATAATAAATCTTTTTGGAATCGGTTTAAGATTTAACCTTAGCTATACAATTTATGATCTCTATAAAAAATAAATATGTACAGCTAGGTTTAATAAAAATATTAATACATTGTATAACAGACTTTAGTTAAAGTGTAATATTGAAAATTGGGCTGTTGAATTTTATTAAATCCAAGAAAAAGTAATTGATTGCCCATGAAATAAAAGGATCTTTATCCTTTGTTTTCCACACAAGATGAATTTGTTCTATTATACCCAGTATAAATTTTTATTTTACAAGACTCTGGAACTTACATTTGGACTAATCTCCTCTTCATTGATTTCGTTTTTCTCAGACTTTGGTTGAGCTGTCACTGCAAGCGTCTTGGCCTCTTCCTTCTCAGCCTTCTCCTTGGCCTTTTGCTCGGCCTTGAGACGCCTTTTCAGCTCGCTGCAATTAGGATATCATCTCAATTCACTTCTCTTAGGATCGAATAATGTATCGAATGATCCATTACGCACTTCGTGGCAAATCGACGCGGAGGAGTCTGACGCAACTTTGTCCCGTGGCTCATTAACCAGGTTCGCCCTACTGACCGCGCAATCATAACACGAGCATTGGTTAATGTACTGAACATGATCGCTGCGCCGGGATTAGACTTTACCCATCTGACGATTAAATTTTTCTACAAGATACCGTTATCTGCGAGAAAATTCGAACCACGTAAAGAGCACCGTATATGACCGCGTGGCAACGAGCCACATGTCGGATTTTTCTCCTTTTTAGGTTATGTCGCCCGTAAGGGGAAAAGTTGCCGTGTTGTGATCAGAGCAATCGAGCGAAAAGCGTCACGAGACTCAACGGATATCCTACAGATACGATAATTTCGTCCAACGTCGTGCACTTTACTTACTTTTTCGACAGCTTCTCGCTCATCACGTCCACCATGTTACCAAGCTGTCGCGTCGCAGAAAGGACCTCCCTCACCGGCACTGGACACCGTTGCGTTGTGTTGGTCGGACTGCACGTGATCGCAGTTCGCACAAGCGGCACATGAACGTTTTGTGTGGTTTCTCAGATTTCAGGTTTCTCGATTAAGGTGCGTGAGGTGCGTTCCATTCTCGCTGCCAGCGATCACAATGGAATCAAATGGAATGTAATTTCCGCAGGAAGCAGCAAGTGTTTCAAATTGTTGTCACGTGTAAGATAGATTTTTAAATTGATGCAGATATAGATCTTTAAATGTGATTAAAAACGAATTAAAGACCGATCGATATTCAAAGACTGATTTGATATTTAAAATCGTTTTGAATTTGACTACGAAAATATTTATAGAGACTATTTCTATACAGCACAGAATTTGCAGCAATATCGCAGCAATAACGCTGCAATATTGCTGCAACATGCAATATCGCTGCAATGTTGCAGCATTGTTGCTGCAACTTTTGTGCTCTAGGGATTCCTATAAAATAATTATATAACATCTCAGATGTTTATTTTGACAATCTTGGATAAATAAGATCGAATATATTCATAATTTTTATATGCAAAATAGATTTCTTCTTTAGATGGATTATTCTCTTGAAATCTGTTTAAAGATCATAAGCGTCCTCCTTCTTTACGTCTATATAATTTAATTAAAAATTTCTTAAATTTTTTTTATTTTTACATTTTCCTACATTGAAGACTCTTTAAAAGCTTTTTTTTATGGGATGCTTACCATAAAATTTAATTGGCAGAAGCGCAGACTTTGATGGTGACTTTGCTCAAACTTGGGATTAATTTAATCCTTCGGAGCTGACAGTGGGTCTATTAGACCTACTCAATTATAAATCTTGTCGTAAAAATGTTAAATAATTTAATTTTTTAATATTAAATTTGTCAAAAATGTAAATTTAATTTTCTTTATATGTTAATCTGTAAATTTATATTAACCATATTAAAATAAGTATTTATATTCTTTTTTTATATAAATTATGTCATTTTGGTTCCTTGAAATTAATTAGTGCCTTTTAATTAGCATAAATTAATATATATATATATATATATTCGCATTTTGTTATCGTAATTCGTTATCGTAATCTTTTTTCTTCCCATATGTAAAACAATAAAGTTATTAATTTTCATGTTAATAACGAAATACACGGTCTGCCTAAAAAGTTCCAAGACAGGATTCAGAAAAATTAAGAAACTAAAATATGTATATACAGTGAGACCAAAAAGTATTCGTAAGGAAATTTGTTATAAGAAAAGTCTTATTTGTAGAAAATAAACATTAATTAGCAATTTTATACAACGAATATATTCTGTTCTAACATAAACAAACGAGCTTCGCATGTATACCTGATTTTAGAAGCTCAATTTCTCGTTTGTACGAATACTTTTTGAGCATTCAAACAATACAATTTTTAATTTTCGCTTATTTTTCAGGTGATATATTTTGTATGATTAATACACATCTTTTTGGTATAATTTTAAGAAATATACAGTCTATTTTATTCTTTATGAATAAATTGTTAATTATTCAACAAGAAATGATCGTCAATTAAACGTCGAATCGACGTTAAATTGATGTTGAAATCATCGTATTTATATCGATTTGACATGATATCAATTCGATGACTCATTTCTCGCTGGATAATATTTACTTTTTAGAAATAAAGTTTTTTTAAAAAATATTTTCTCTATACGAATACTTTTTGCACTCACTGTAAATTTTATTAATGAAAACCAACATAGTTTTTCCTGACTTCAATGCTCAGAATGTCTTTCAACCGTTGGAAGCTTTTGTACAGTAGTCACTTTTCGAAATAAGTTTTCGATGCGCTCGTCACATTGAAGGCTATTTCAAAGTCAATTCGCCTAGATGTCTAAAATATCAAAATGCGTTCCCTTTATTTGAATTTTATTTGAATTTCGAGAGTCAAAGCCATCTGTATCAAAGAAAGCGATCAACTTGATTTTGGATTTCGTCGCCTTCGTTTTGATCAATTTTGCTTCCCTTGAGATGAATCCTAGATTTGAATTTGTTTCAAAATACGATTTTGAGGTTGGCCAATTCCCAGGTTTGAATTTTGAGATAAAATTTGACAGCAGCCCGCTATTCCGTTACAAAAATTTTTATAAGGGAAAAAAATCTAACGAAACTCATACGATTATTGAAACATTACTTGTAACGTTGTAAAAGAAAATCAAACAATTGTTGAGCTGATTATTTTCAGCACTCTTGACGATAGTTCTGGTCCTTCTATAGGAATATATATCAACACAACACATTTCCGTCAAGTGACATGCTGGTAGCGATAGTTAAGATTGTGTAAAAAATGTTTATAAGGCGGAACAAACCTTTGATAATAATTTATTCGTATAAAACTCAAACGGAACAATTCAAAACTACCGCCAGAAGTGCTGAAAATAATCAGCACGATATGTTTCCGCCAAGTGACATGCTGGTAGCGATAGTTAAAATTGTGTGAAAAATGTTTATAAGGCGGCACAACCTTTGATAATAATTTATTCGAGCGGAGCAACTCAGAACTATCGCCAAAAGTGCTAAAATTAATCAACACAACACATTTCCGCTAAGTGACGTGCTGGTAGCAATAGTTAAGATTGTGTAAAAATTATTTATAAGGCGGAACAACCTTTGATAATAATTTATTCGTATAAAACTCGAGCGGAACAATTCAAAACTACCGCCAGAAGTGCTGAAAATAATCAGTACGACACATTTCCGCCAAGTGACGTGCTGGTAGCGATAGTTAAGATTGTGTAAAAAATGTTTATAAGGCGGCACAACCTTTGATAATAATTTATTCAAGCGGAGAGCAACTCAGAACTACCGCCAGAAGTGCTAAAATTAATCAGCACGACACATTTCCGTTAAGTGATGTGCTGGTAACGATAGTTAAAGTTGTTTAAAAAATGTTTATAAAATGGAACAACTTTTATAATGATTTATTCGTATAGAACTCGAGCGGAATAAGTCAGAGCTATATTGTAAAAAATGCCCAAAATTATCGGGTCGACACGTTTCCGTGGAGTACGAATATTCTAACCGGTGTAAAAATTATGAATTATTGATATTTTATCCTGAAACATTATATTATAATCAATCTAGCTTAAAAAAAACGGGAATACTTAACAGATGTCATAATATTCGATGGCATCTGGTACTTTAGAGAAAGTTACACCGTGGAACGTAAAGTTAGCATGGCATTTCTTTATTTTTGATTTTTTGATATAAAAACTGTAGAACATTTTGTTATTTTTGAAAGAACAGTAGAACGGAAAGTGTTACTACCGAAACAATCATTGTTTTTTGAAAATTAATAAAATGCCGTGCTAACATCACAGACATTTATCACGTTTTGCTTATATTCTATCTATTTTTACGTTGTGCATATATGTATAATATATTGTACATATGTGTAGGATATACATTATATGTATATTTTTTTAATTACACAATAAAAATTGTTGAAGTTAAATTAAATTTAAAAAAAATCATCAAACGAATCACAGCTGTATGGTACTTTCGACCATTTTTTATTTTTGTCTCCATAACACGCGATTGAAATTGTTCTCCGATCGAGGGAACGGTTGTTGCATATTCAATTTAATAGATATATAAAAGTTTCGACTCCGCGCGACGTCAAGCGGAATTTTTCGACCGAATCAATTTCGAATCGGGCCACCTTATCGAGTAACTGCGAGTTTGTCGCCATAGCGACGTTAATTTGTTGTTGCGGGCTATGCGTTGCAGCAGAGAAAGTGTGAGCTTCAGGTAAAATTTCACGCGTATATAATATCCGTAATGGACGGCTATTTCAGTCCGGCGGATTTACAGGCTCTCCAAAATTTAATTTGTCCATCGAAGGACGACTCTGACAGCGAGGACGATCTACCGCAGGCGGGTGCGAGGAAGTTGGGTGAGTTTACGTTTTACGACTGATTAATTATGGAGATACACCCGGCAAAATTGTTGCATGCTGTTAAAACAATCGGCGTCGCGCGATGGCTAATTTCCCCTGTGCAATTTCAAGCCGGGTGAAGCCCGATGTGTTTTCGAACTGAAAATCTCGTTGTATCGTTACGTTTAATTCGATGTATTGTTCGGGATATTATTTAGCCTGGCGAAAACGCAATTAATTAGTAAACACAACAGCTCCATACGCATTCGTATGCGCGAGCGTTTATTATTCGCGTATTTTTCATTATTTAATTTACATTTTTTACTCACATTCGGAAACTTGAAGCTCATGACAACGAAATGATAGAGAATTTTTTATAATGCTTTTGTCTTAAGTATTTCGTGCAGATAGCGTAAAATTCATGAATGTATCTAGGATTTTTTTCGGCGGGGGGAGTTTCAATTCTGATTTCTGTTATCGTATAAACAACATTTTTTGCATTAATGAATTGCTTTTCTAAATATTTTAGAACTTAGAATATCCTTCTCGTTCCTGATTTTGAATAGAAAAAAGTATTAAGATTTAAAGTCGTAACTTAAAAATACATTTATATATCAAATATATTTATATTAAATACATTTATGTAAGATACATTTATATAAAAGATGAAATATATATTTCTTTATAATATTGCAACTGTTATTACATACAAAATATTCACGATTATTTTCCTCAGAAAAGAAATTAAAAAAAATTTAGAAAAGAGGAGTGGCTTCTTAGATGAGAAACTTTACTAAATATTATTAAAATTATGACACTTTGTTAAAGCTCTAACTAATGAAAGTTTCAGAAATTACCTACATGGTCGTAACGGAGAGAAAAAAATATCTTATGTGACAACAAAAAGTTTATTTAAAGTTAAAAGTAAAGCTGTTTTCTTTTTAATTAAAAATGAAAAAGTAAAAAAACAATTTAGCGGGGAGGTTGAATCCTTTGAATACGTCCATAGCAGAATTACATCCTCCCTCTTATTAGGATCGTAGGTAACACGTAATTGCGGTGAGAATTAAACGTGTACCGCGAGTTTTATATGCATATTGCGATTTCCTCTTCGCAAACCGGTAATATTATCGACGTAACGCTTTATAAATGATCCGACGCAGCAACCAATAAAGCAACCCGCGCTGCAAGTTATATTTGCGCTGTCAATCATTAATTTTAATAGGACTCGTGCGATTCTCAATTCGCAGTTACGTTTAATTATAAATCATCGTTACACATCCGTTTTTAAATTACCGTTAAGCAGCTTACGCGCCACCTCTGGGTGATGTTATCATGCTCATCGAGACAATGTAATGTTATTAGTCATTAGTTGTGCGGAATAAAAACGAGACGATTGACAAGATGGCTAATGAAATATTTGCTTACAAGGACCTGGTGACATTGGCGCGCCGAGTGACCTTTCCCAGGACTCTTCCCAAAATCGTTCGGGACCTCATGTACCCCTACAAGGCAAGGGTGATGATATTTGGCATCCCTCAGAAGCGGTCGATACTCAGAGTTTGCAGGATTACGACCCTAGAAAGTCGCCCGAATATGAGATAAAGTTTAAACAGGCAGTGACAGCTGAAGATGTTTATTTAGGAGTGAGTCTCTTTTTGGTAACAATTAAATAAGGCTTTGATACAATTTTGAGTGTTATGAAACGTTCAATATTATAAATATAAAAATTTTCATCTTTGAAGAAAAGTACAGATTTATCATCTATTTGATTTAACTTATGCTCTTATACATAAAATATTCTCAACTTTCCAAAAAATACAATACACATACAGAACTTCAAATTGAATGATCGATCATTTATCATTAAATCTACTATGATAAGAATAAACTGATATGTTGTACATAGTTCATTCTTATACATATTCTTATATGTTCATACATATTGTATGTTTATTCTTATCGTATAGATTTAATGATAAAGGATCATTCGATTTTAAGTTCTGTATCCGTATTGTATTTGTTTGAAAGTTCGAGAATATTTTATGTATGAGACTAAGTAAAATAAAATAAATGATAAATCTGTATTTTCTTCAAAGACCAAAATTTATATATTTCCATGCTGCGAGTCAATAAAATTTCCATGCTTCAAAGTCAATAAAAATTAACGAAGAAGAACGTAAAGAAATGAAAATATATATACTATCGTTTTTGGATTGCGCTTTAAAAATTAAAATATATGCAATTTTCCTGGAAAAATAGAATTACCGCTAAAGAAATGTGGCGCAATAAAGCAACAGAGCCAAGATAACACGTATATAGAGTCTCTCGATTATTCTCTCTCGCAAAGCCGATGACTTCGCGAACCGTCGAAAGAGAATTCATTTCACTCGACACACGTTACGCGTGAACCGCGGCCTTGAAGACGGACGAATTGTTATTTAGATGGGCTTTAAAACACCGAGCACGGCGTCCTGCGAGTGGCTGTCGGTGCTGGTGAAATTGCCCCAGGAAACGCGGGAAAAAGTGGAGCTCTCCGTGGAATCCGAGGCGATCGACGTGCGCAGTCCAAGGTGAGGTGACCACGACCGGGAATTTATTAGTGTGACCCATGTGACAGAAGGAGAGCGAAACTCGCTCCCGCCGTCGGAGTCGCGTTTGGTTCCGATGGAGACGAGCGTCCGCCCTTCTTTGACAATTTAACGAGGCTGTAAATCTACCCGACGCGTAAAACCAGTCGCGATTCCACCAGATATCGGCTGCACCTACCGACACCACATTCGGTGGATCCCAACGCGTCCTCCGCCAAGTGGCACAGTGACACCTCCACCCTGGAGGTCACTCTGAAACTCACACGTGAGCTGGATAACGTAAACTTTTGATTTCGAATCGATACGTCGTCACTCTGGATCGCCTATCGAAACAGCTCATGGTAAGTGTTTTTAGTACGATTTTATTGTTTCCAATATTTCCTGAATGGGTAACATTTCATTTCTATACGATCGTAATGATGGGTTTTGTTTAACGAGCTCGATATAGATATCTTCTTAGCCATGTGCATTGAGAGAAAAATAAATCGAAATATCGCGAAGCAAATGTTACTTACGACGTTTTCTTCGATATGTATTAGTTATGAAAAAATTTAATTGTGATAACAAAATATTTATTTCTGTGAAATATATCTCATTAAAAAAAATAAAATATACGGTTTATTTGCTAAGAATAAAATTTTATTTTATATTTAAAGATATCTTTTAGTGAGATATAAATATATTTCTCACAAATAAATTTTGAAGTATCTTCTTTCTCAATGTGCATTGATAGGTAATTTTTTATATAAATAATTTTTTATTTACAGTCTTTTTCAGTTTTAATCTATTTTAATATAAATTTCTATAATATGTATTTTATAATTGATTCTGGAATTAAAATTTTATTAAATAATCCAATTGAACTCATCTTGACGGTGAATTTTCATTTCGACGAAGAATCATATTCTATTATTTATTTCTATATATTTTCTGCAGCTCTTATCTATAAAAATATTTTTATTTTTTCAATTGTTTCTAATTTGAGAAGTTATTTGTGTCACGGCGTATCAATCCGAGGAATATTTATATAAAAAAATCTTTTATTAAAATGCGTTATAATAAAATGAGGCATCTCGTATACAGTTTCTATTCATTACGGTATCTCTAATATATGAAACCGCGCGTCATTGATCGCAATTACTCCAGTTTGATGAATACACTATTTAAAGCGCCAGCATATCGTTCATTCGTTATAACGACAACGTCACAAGTAAAAAATACAAAGTTTTCCAGAAAATGAGTTTAAATATTTTCAATCATTGAAATTCTATAATTTTAATTTTGAAATGCAACTTTGATATAATAAATGAGATCATAGAGAAATGAAAATACTTTTAAAGTATGATTTTTCTTTTTTTTTTATGTTAATCCACTCTTTTTTTGCAAGCAACTAAAAAAAATTACAATTTTTTAAATTATATCATCGTTATGGCAAATGAGCGATACATCTGCTTGAATGAACCAAATGATTTTTAAGATACATATGCAATCCCTCTCGCACAAAGACGTTTCATAACGGGCGTACGAAGATGAGACCTTCGTTCATTATCAGAGACGTTTATCATTATACCCCATTACATCCTGATAGATTTTTCTTTCGTCGACCTCGCGTGTCGCTCGGTAGCGAGTGTAACATATCGACAACAAAATCGTATTTGCATTTTGTGTTGCATTTTAATGCCACGTCCTTGATTGTGTCCGTTACGCGATGCTAATGTCCCTGTAAGTAGAAAATTACGTCTTGTATCGTTCGTCTCGTGATTATAACGCATCAACTATGCCGATGTTTATAATCGAACATTCATCAACATATAGAGACGATTAGAGTAATATTGATGATAATATATGGCAATAGGCGTGCAACTATCAGGGCGGGATAGACTGGCGCGATTGTGCTGTGAGACAATCGTTCGGACGATCGTACTTGACGAGGACTTCCTGGATTTTGATAGCAGGCACTCCAGGATGTCGTGCGGAGGATGCTAGGGAATGCACTTGCATCCTCATTCAAGAGAACAGAAGTTGGATTATGGGTTGATCTTTCATTTCTACTTGATCCTAAACTACTTCGTAAATAAAAAAAGTTGTTCAAGTTAGCATCAAGTGTGACACAGTCAGTGTCAATCACAATTAATTAATAAATTAGAAGCAAATGCTATTCTTATTTAAAGCACAAAATTTTAATAAATATTTATTTGAATAGTGCCAACTAAATGTTTACTTACTTTTTCTATTGCATAAATATTTATTTAATAAATAAATATTGGTTAAATCAAATTAATAGTTCTTGTACTAAAGATATAACTTCATATTTAGTAAATATTTAGTTGGTATTATTCAAACAAATAATTTACTAAAATTTAGAAATGTTTTTTTCAGTGTATAAATCTTCATATTTCCTTCGTGTTTATCTAATAAATATTAACAACAAAAATTATAAAATATTAAACATATTGTACTAATAAATTTTAATAACAAAAACGTGCTTGTCCAATTATCTGTCTCTGTCAGTAAAAAGTTATAATAATGTTGGAAATGAGTGACATGTAGCACATTCGATTCATGTGAAAGTAAATACCTCGACATTATATGAAGTAGTTGACTTCTTGGTATACTTGAAATTACACCTCACTTTCTAATTATCTTCTACTAATATATGCGCATCGCGATGTCATAATTATATATTATGAGTTCGAAAGATCAATCGTTGAGATAAATATAGGCAAGTTTTTAAATTCACATCGACTGATCAATCGCATTATGTGTAAATGCAACTTTATAAAAGTTGCATTTGCGCATAATGCGATTGATCAATCGATGAATTTAAAAACTCGCCTTACGATCGTTACCTCGTTAAAGATAATCAAATTACGTTAGCCGACGTGATAGCAATGACAAAGGACGGCTGCAGACTTGAGTGTGGAAAAGCAAAGCAATTGCTTTTGTAGTAAAAACGGAGGATTACTCAAACGGAAATGTACGACGTGCTTTATAACGCGAAACAAACAAATGCTTCCACTTCCACCTTCGGCTAAAAGCATTCGTTTCGTCTTTATTTATTTTTCTTCGTGGAACGTAGATGCATAAACTCAAAAAGATCGCGCTTTTTTACGCATTTTCCGTCTTAACGTCGTATATACGCCGTTAATCAAATCAGCACAATTTTCACGAGTCGACGAATAGCACGAAACACTTCTAATTAGCCCTGTCAGAACTTAATCAGTCCTTGAACGTAGTTCGTTAGTTTCTTGCCTCTGCCTTAATTTCCGGTTGTTAAAGTTTTTAATTCCAAACTTAACCGTTATTATCGAATAATTTTCTATTTCGCATTTTTGCAGTGAGGATGCCCTGGACGATCGTTCAAGCGTCTAAAAAGTTACAGCGTCGTAAAAAATTACGTTGCGAAACTGTGCGCAATTTCTTCCCCCTTTTTTTTCTTAAAGATTCTTCTTCGTAGAAGAAACTGGAGAACGATTGACATAAGATGTACCGTCGAGTTTTACGTTTTGTAAAAATTAAATTTCAGGTTGTCGGAAATCATGTTTAATGAGTGATAATACATTCAATAATAATAGCAACTGTAAGAATGCCTTTGTGCGAGCTGAACTTTATTCAAGCGATGCTGGCATAAAATTTTATTCTATTCTCCTTTCACCCTTAAAGTTTACACCGACATTGCGAAGTCGGCAGCTTAAGATAGGCGAGCGATGTAGCGATTTTACGCGCAGGCGGACTTTGTCGCCTGGCGAACGCACTCAAGGATGCACTCTCCAAGGTATGCGAAAGGTACAGTGGCTGCGCACACAGCAGAACCAGCTGCATTACGATGAGCTGTCCTTCATCGACTTCCTCCGCCGCATTTCGTAGCTTATTTGGCGGAAAACGAGTGATGGAAGGCGCTTTTCACGAGCCTTTTACATCGCACGTTGTTTGTCATCCTAAAATTTATAAGTAAAACGCTCATTTTTTTTTACTGACAGAATCAAAGACGTGGTAGGTATAAACTGCGCGTTTTGCTATTTTAATTGACCTTAACATCTATGCTTTGTTAAAAAAGGAATACAATGTTGAAGTATATCAATATCTCTTTAATTTATTTTAGGTGAGGAGCGCAATAAAAACTTGGAACAAATATACATATTGCTCATTTGCTACAACATAACTAAAAAATTTTACTTTTTGGAATTGCTTACAAAAGATGAACGGAAACAAAGAAAAAGAACATATTTTAAGAGACATACTTTTATTCTTCTATAATCAATTATTACACCAAATTACATTTTCAAAATTAATATTACAAAATTGTAATGATTTGAAACATTCAAATTCATTTTCTGAAAAACTCGAATCTGTTTTTTGAGTGGTATCGTTGTTGTATAAATGCGATAAGAATAAACGAGGAGATAAGAAAATACACACAAAATTACCTCTTTACAAAAAAATGATAGTGACAACTTCATTGGAGTACACAGTATGTACATAGAGAGAACGATTAAGTTTTTGAAAATTTAACTAAATACAGGTCTGAAAATAATTTTGTTGTACCATCAAAATAATTATACCAGAAACTTAAGCGTGATAAGTAATGCTGCAAAAAGTTTTGACATTCTAGCAACTAGTTTAAGCGCCCCACATAATTATTTTGATGGTCTAATAAAATTATTTTCAGATTTGTATCTCGTTCAATTTTTAGACACTTCAGTAAAACTGTTGTTTCCGTATTACGTTTATGAATGGAATAGACAGTGTTTTTATATTTAATACGTTTATTTGGATTGTACGTACTATGACATCTTTCTTTACTTAGAGTTCTTGAATTTTATCATATTATCGTTGAGATTTAATAATGAATTAAATAAAAGATCAAATTGAAAGATCAAATTGAAAGATTCAGAGATAGCGTAAGTAAATGTATGGTTTTAGCGAAACGTGACGGTTCAGCAGATTCGAGATTTCGCCGAAATTTCCGAGTGTCTGGCAAATGCGAAATAAAATGCGGAGCGTCAACACGCAAACTCATGGTGGCGGCATATGCGAACATTTCCTCATAAATATGCAAATAAATATTTAATATTTATCGTAACCCTGAAAGAAAAGGTTCAAAGGTACTGAGAATATATTAGCGAATTCTTTTTTAACTAGAAAAATTGGAGTAGTGCTTCTGCATTGTAAAGTAGAAATCCTACGACATGATTTTCCTAAATGAACAATTTTATTCGTTGCAACACAGCAATCTGGTATTTTACCTGAACAAATTCTCTTTTGTTTAAATTCTCGGAATCCTTTTAAAACAAGCTCTTAATATCTTTCTAATATAAACAACATGGAAAAGGAATATTAACTTTATTTTAATATAATACCTTGGACGTCTTTGTTTATCAACAAAAAATAAAAAAATAAAAAATTTAAATTTAATATTATGAAAGTATTTTTATATTTAATATACTAATTAACGTATATATTTGAAGATTCTTTTTTCACATTTTTCTTTTTTTTGCACGAAATTCTTTCATATTTTCTTAAATTAACAATATTATTTTGTTAAATAAAAAAGGGAGGATTCTGCTACAATTAAAATAATATTTCTATTTAATGTATTAAATATGATTTACGTCACGTTACCTTTAAGCGTGTTAAAAGAGGTGTCAATCGAAAGCCTCCATAGCTCAGGGGTTAGAGCACTGGTCTTGTAAACCAGGGGTCGAGAGTTCAAATCTCTCTGGGGGCAAATTTTTTTTTATAATATTTCTGCATAATATATTAGCTGATAAGCTATTTGCAATAGTATTCATTTTTATATCACATATAAATTAAATATATATGAAAATACAGATTAATTTTATCATAAAATAAACACATGCGTATATTCGCACACATATATGTATAAATATAATTCTACAGTATGTGCATACTTTGATTACGTATTCCATTAAAACAAAAACCATAAGAAAAAATTGTGTAAACACGTGTTCGGAAATGTTTACTTAAAAAGGTAATAATTTGACGTTAAACCGTTAATGACAGTGCACTAAGTTGATATCACGATATAATGACTCATTCGATTATTCGCTTTTGTATGCATCAAAGCAAAGGAGATTGTTTTATAGTTATATCTCAGAACTCTTGTAAAAGTAATTATTATTGATATATTATGTATATTATATTAATAATGTGCATCTTTTTTATATTGGATTTGTCAATACATTGATTGACGTCAGAAACGTAGTTTTAATTAAGCTTCCTATTTTTACAACAAAGATTTTTATAAAAAAGAGTGAATGACGTCCCTTCTTTTAATATTAGATCGCTAATAATGTAAAATTCAAAGTTCTTTTTTTAACGTAAATAGAATCTATTTTTAACATGCTTAAAGGGATCCTAAAGTCGTCTGTATTATCGATTAAATTATAATTTTTGTATATATAACAATTATTTTTTCTTCTTTTACAGATTCGAAAATCTTTTTTCAGGGTATACGCATTAATACATATCTGTAAGGCGGAGTTTATGCCGAAAACGATAAAAAATTTCGAAATTGAAATCTTAAGAAAAATTTTTTGTCGTTCCCGGCACAAATTCCACTTTACAGACACGTATTAATGCGTATACTTTTATCCCGGAAAAGGATATTCGAGTCTGTTAAAGAGGAAAAAAGTAATTGTTATACAAAAATTACAATTTAGTCGGTAATACAGATGGTTTTAGGATTCTTTAACGTATTTCTGTGGAGCTTAATTAAACGGGGATTCGTTTCTAATCCGTTAGACAGTTCATAAGAGCGAGTTTCTGTATCGACTTAAGGAATTGCCACACGGTGTCGACGTCAACGTTTATTAAGAAACTTTGTTCCCATACCCTTTTCCGGGTTACATCATTTGTGTCATAGTGTTTTAGTATACATAATATACAGAGTGTATCAGAGATTGTTGTATCCCTTTTTCAACTACAAATTCCTCTATAAGTCCTTTGATCAATTTGAAGAGTTTATTATTCTTTAATGAAAATATTGTAGGATTTAGGATTTTGCAATTAATTAACAATAAAAATTAACAAGCTAGTTAGATTTTAAATATAATAGGTGGTGGAATGTTATTATTTAAAAATAGCAACAGAAAATAGGCTCAAATAATTTATAAAATTAAAACTAAAACAAGGGCTACGAACCAAGCTGGATCTTAATGCTAGATTAACTACAAAAACATAAGTTTATTAACAAACGTTTCGACCCTATTGGGTCATTCTCAATGTTGAAATTACAATTTTAACTCAACGATTCATTTAAAAACTTGCCAATACATATGATGATTTAAACGGTAAATATAATATAATATAAATTCAACATCGTGTATGTAAAATTTCATTATGGATGGTTATGAAACATGTTTTTGTAGTTAATCTAGCATTAAGATCCAGCTTGGCTCGTAGCCCTTGTTTTAGTTTTATTTAGTTATTATTTAAAATCAAAATGAATTTAAGTTGAGTGAGTTGTAATAGATCTTAATAGAGCCATAAATATCACGATATTTCATATTTACTTTCTGATGTTAGAGAAAAACCGCGACTGCGAGTTCACCGAATGCATTTATGATTTAGAGGAAATAAGCGAGTTTTGATACATCCTGTAGATGTAACGAGAATTATTGTTGACTGGCCCTGCGGAGTATATGGGATATTAAACTTTCCGGAACTTTCTCAATTTAGCATTGAGCCATTGTGGTTACCGAGTGCTTTGAGTGCTTTCTGGTCAAGACTCAATAAACGATAATACAACATGATATTGTTCTGGTGAAATTTACGTAAGATCGTTGTGTAAATTTGCAACGAAAATCTTTTTCATTCGTAGATAAAAAATCCTTTTCACATTCGAGAAAGCGCTAACAGTTTCAATCTTCTTTATCAATCAGTTTTTATGTCACGGAATAAAAAATACCGTAAAACGTGACACAATACCTATTTTTCGTAATTGTAAAATTATGATAACAATCCGAAGGTAATAATATTAACTTAATTAAAAGATTTTATTCTCGAGTAACCCCTGGGCATTTTTATATACAGCAAAATTGACCGCAAATAAACTAAAGGCGGAATAAACTGCGCGAGGCGTGGTACGTTCTCTCAGTCTCCGTGATATATTCTCGAAATGCAACCGGACTGGCGTATGCATTCGGCCAATTATTTTTCCATTTCTCATGGATAGCGTTAGCCATCCTCTCGCGCCATTGCGCTTTCGTCCAGGATATCATTCAAGAGATGGGAATGCCATAATGGCCTCTGAAACGCCGTCTCGGAAAAATTTCAACGGGCGTGCACGTAGAGCTCCCGCAATAGCTATCGCGCGTCACCGTATGGAACCCACTCGGCGAGGAACGAAATTGAAAAGCCCATAAGCCTGCCAAGTGTGTACCGGGTGATACCGATGCAATACCGGATATATCCACGCCGGTATCGACGACAGAATTTATTCACCGTAAGACGAGATGGAAGCGTCCTCCGATGGACTACGTCCGGCTTATTTTTTTACGAGAAAATATGCGGCATAAAAATTTGTAAGTTCTTTTATTCTAACCGTATAAATTTGGAAAAAAATATGCACGGAAAGAATGAAGCAATTGCTGAAGCATTTAAAAATTTCAGATACAAATTTGATAATAATTTGGTTAAATCACCAAAATAAACAATGCTACAGAAAGTTCTAGTAATCCTAGTTTGAACGTCCTGCATAATTATTTTACTGACACAAAAAAATTATTTTTAGGTCTGTATCCATAATCATTAAATTTACTACTTCGGTAAAATCGTCCTCTTTCCGAATCTTTCGAATTCGTTAGATACGATAATATTGTGTAAGGTAACTGAATTCTGTATAGCCTAAAGCTTTACGATTTTTTCTAATTTTTGCTAAGTCGGCCTGCACGACTTATTAGTGCTATCTTTTTTTGAATTCACCGAATAATTATCACAAGCGAGTATATTAAGCCATATAGAGTCTATGGTTACTTTATAATTTTTTAAAGATTTTATGCTTTGAGCAAAAGCTCGAAACGAATGTGTAAAAATACATTGTTAAATATATATCGAAATGTTTCCGACCCTCTTTAATACAGCTATATATTGAACGTCAGAATCAGGAAATTACATGAATCTTTTTCCAATATACATCACATATTGAAATAAATTATCTCATTTCACACGCGCTGCAGTTATTCGTGCTCGATCGAATAAAATGTACCGAAGTTTCCGTCTACGATTCTCTTCCAGTAATAAAAATGACCGTATAATTTAATCTACACGTGTTCTCTCTATACGAAAACGGATCTCATGACAGATGATTAAGATTTATAGCTATCTAATGTTCACATGGACTGAAAAGAGAAAGTGTACAAGTCGTGTACGAGCGCAACATGTAAAAAAGTTATTTATTTCGATGTATATACTGCAAGAAAATAAATCACGTTATATTTCTGATGTCAATGTGCCACAGTGATAAATTAAAAATTTTAAGTACTTTTAATTAAAGTATTTCAAAAAATCACGTTTTATTGATCTAAAAGAAAAGGAGAGGACGCGTTTGATCTAACAATAAAATAATGAAAATTTTTTATACATTGAAAAAAATCACGTGTAACGTGAGTAATGTAACAATATAAAAGTAGTACAAATTAAACTCGACGATATTTTGCCTGATTTGCAAAAAAAAAAGTTTGCAGCATTTAAGATATGTTCGTGTTTTGTTAACATTTAATTAGCGTGAAGCAAGCAGTTCGTTGGTGTTCCACTTTAATTTTAAATACGAAGTTGCAGAATATCTTAACGCAGAATGTAAATAAGCAGTCGCAGAATGCAAATCGAGGATAAAGAGAAGAAGTCCTAGACAAAGGTAACTGCACAGTAACAGTTCTCGATCCTTTTCTCTGTTCCCGAGTAGATTGAATAATCTGAATAAACCGCACGATACCTCTGAGTGCCGTCGGATTTGTCGCGCACGGAAATATTAATATTTTAACTCTTCCAACGAAATATCTAAAATTATATTACATTTTTTTGTATAATTATATTTATTTTAATCAATTACACTTTTTAAATGAAAAGTACAAAATAATATAATTCTAACAAATCGTAATAAATATTAAATTAATGAAATAAAATAATAGGAAAAAGAGGGAAAAAGAGAAGAGAGAGAACATGGTAAAAAATAACTTTTTTTTATATAAAAAATTATAAAATAATAAAAAAAATTTTTGATTTGATAAAATATTTTTTTCTTTTTCTCAAATTAAATCTGTATATACATGCATCTTCCTTACGAACAAAAATCTTCTTTTAAAGTAAGTCTTCAGAATTCATGTTGAGATCACATTTAAAAATGTTTTTACAATTTTGTACGCATATTGCGTTTTACAACACTTCGTAATCTTAGATTTTGCTAACTACTGGCAATTAGTTCGCTACGTTCTTGTAATCTCCGTATTGGCCTTGTTCTTTAATTTCCACATCACATTTTAAACCAAAGTGAAGAGTGTTCTATTTAATGCCGCATTGAAAATTTAAACTTCACTGTCTAACTCATACTTCGCATTTATTCCGTTCGTAATTAATGTTTAAACCTTTATATAAAAAATTTGAAGATGACATATATAGAAATCTGACGAAAGCGAGAGAGAAAAAAATATTTAACTTTTTATGTATCAAGTTTGATTGGCTCTTTTCTCTCTACCTTATTTGGAAAAGGTGTTCTTTCAATAGCTTTGCATTTTGCAAGACAGACTCGTGTTACTAAATCCCGCGGTCTGAATCTCGAAACATAAAACTTAGTGAAATTCCGCAATTCAATGAAAATGATCGAGTTTTTCTCTGCCGCATACAGTTTTCCAAGCTTGCCATTCAACCACGAGAAACAGAGGATTCAAAATCCTGTGGATCAGCAGGATCGAGAGTCCGCGTGTGCGGAACGATTTTCATTCCGGACGATGCATTAGGGTTGAACGAGGGACGTTTGTTGATTTTCTCCGTCGAAAACGACGACGATTTGTCCGCAAACATTTGGTTTCCCGAGGCACGGCCCTACATATCCGACCGCATTTTTCCTCTTCCATCGACGTCGTCCTACTCTCCCTGCTATGTTCCTCAAAAAGGGTCGTTAAATAATTCTGCCGACAATATATTTACGACGTACACGCATGCGTGCAATAAATACAAAAAAAAATAGGAAAATTGAATTTTCACGGTAAGCATTTTTTTTCTGCTCTTCTTGTATGCAACAGTAATTTATTATGTGTATAACTCGATTTTATTATGAAAATTGCAATTTAAACTGTTAAACAAATGTTGGGTTAATAGTAAAATTTCAAAATATCTTGGCAGATATATGCGCATAATAATAATGATTAAACAGCAAAAAATAAATGGAAATTTAATAATTTCCATTTACCTTGTCTGTTCATTTTTTTAAACAATTTTATGATGAGAATTTTATGTTAAATAGATCGTTTTTTTAAATATGTATTTTTGGTGATATTTTAACGGTATTATTAAAATTATATTACATAAAATATAATATATCATCTACGTCACGTATTTTATAAAAATTTAAAATAAAAAAATTCAGAAAATAACAATTTAACTTTTCATTGTAAAAAAAACAAATACAGGAAGCAAGTGCTATTGCCAAAATATGTATATTATATAGCGATATTTTTGACCACTTTAAGTCACTAATACAATTAATAACGTTCGGTTTAAAAAAAGGAGATAAACAATTAGATTTTCCTGTAGAAAATTTAACTTTCAGGTTAAGGTTTTTCTTGTAATCAATTTTACTTATTTCTAGTTTACATCCCTCAAGACCCTGTACTGAAGGATGCGAATACCGAATTGGGGAATGAAGTTCTATCCTATAGGTTACTTTGACACGAAGTAATGTGGTAGTGCGAGGATGCGTTTGCCTTCTTGACCTAGTTTGCTGAGGAATATAAAGGCTCTTGCGCAGCGTTGTTACTGATACGCGACAGGAAATTGCAGCCAGTTTCGATATATGTGATATCGTTTATAACCGAGGAATAAGCGTCGAACGGCATCTTGTTCACCTAGCTATTAACTCGTCGCGACACAGTTTAATGACCGAGGCCGGGCGTACTTCATTTCCGCACTTCAATTTGTCGGATTCGAGAATGTAATGTGCGAAAACGAGACGATAGATTAAATTACATTCTAATTACATTGCTGAATTCGAAAACGGAGCAAACTTATCTTAATTTGAAAAACAGGATTTCTCTTTTTTACATGAAACGATTGAAAAAGGATATTAACATATGAAACATGTTTTGGATACTTTTTTATGTGTTTATATATAAAATACTAAATATTTTAATTATTGAAAGAGACTCGTGATGTCGTTCGTAATGTACAAAACGAAAAGAAAGAATATATTATTTACTTATATTGATTTTTCGGCAATCTGTTATTATATGTTTATGTACATACTATATATTATCAGATTTTTAGTTTTCCAATATTTATACGTTGAAAATTGCAAATAATAGCGTTGTCATCTCTGATTGAATATGGTACTTTAAAAGGATTATTGTATGCATTAGTTTGTGGAAGAATGATTTATTGTATTTATCATTTACTAAATGTAAATTTTCCTCTCGCTGCGATCTCCAAATATTCAGATAATTTAGACCATTGTTTTTCTCATGTAATTTCTATAATTTGTGGTTTATGCATGCCCCACATAATTTTATGTTATATATTTTTATAAAAATTTAACAAATTAAAATTTTTTTCTCATACAACATGATATTTATTATTCTTTCCGTATGATATTTCAAATATTGAAATTACACGAAGCTGATCTATATTGCTTCGCTTCGTATATTCAACGGTTCCGAGAAAAAAAAAATCATCAGTTGGGCGACGAAATGGACTCAAGCAGTTCAACAGGAAGTTCGTGAAACTCACAAAATAGTACTCAGCTCACGACTTTCTTGAAATTTTTGTCAATAAGGCAAACGTTCCTCCGAGGGTTAAGTAACTCGTGGAATTAACGTCGACGGCATTGCGAAGGGCGCGAAAAAAGCGCGGGGAAAGGAAGGGAGTCGAAAAAGTTTTGCCCCCGAGAGAGATTTGCGGTCTACAACCCCCCGGTTTACAAGACCAGCACTTTAACCCTTGAGCTATGGATTCATTTGTGATATTTTTTTCTTTTACGAGATTGCGCTTCCATAGAGTGCCCTACGGACCAAGTGTTTATCGAAGAAATTGTAGAGTAAAAATTTTTCGTTGAGATTTAAAAATCTCTCGCACGTTATTTTTCAAAAGTATAAAAATATTAACAGTAATATAATTTATTCCTTTAGTTCATTCTTTTCTAGTTCCTTAATTTATTTTTCACTTTTCCTTTGATGTCAAATATACTTTAATTAAAAAATTATAGAATCTAATTTTAATTAATTGCAAGTACGTCCATTAAAAAAATAGTTATCATTAATTGATAAAAAAAAAGTTATAGTATAGACAATGACAGAGAATACGTTGTTTATATAATAATTGATTCTGCGGCAATTGTGGTTCAGATTTTCTCAATGATGAAAACGTGCCCTTACATCGTACCCAATTTATTTCTAAACCTTTCGATTAAATGGCGCGTAAAACTCACGAAGGAATCCTTGAAGAACTACCGGTCTCAATGGGCCATTGTGAAGTATCCCTCGTTTTTAGAAATAAGCACACCGGGACGGCGAGTTATTTTTTTTTTTTTTATTTTTATTTCCGGGGATAGAATAACAACTACGCGCGGTAGATACCGGTTAACTTTTATCTTCCAACGTAGAGTTACACAGTGAGTTTCCTCCTTAGCTTTTTTTCACGGTTCTTTTTCAATCTTTTTGCATCCGCTCTTTGTAATCCAATACTCGCACGTTGACGCTACCGTCTTTTCAAAACTTTTGTTCGGAAGCACGGAAGCTTCGTAATAGCCACGGCATTGATTGCTTCGCAGTATCGATCCACGTTATTCTAACGTACAATAATTTTTTTGAACTTTTTTCTTTCTGAATTCTCGTTTCAATAACAATCGTTTTTTTTTTCATTTTAGCTTGAGAGATTTACACCCCGAAATTCGATCAACTGCTTTTTGGAAACTAACTATTAATATATCTTAAATTTTGTTTTGTTTTGTTTACTGAATTGTTAACAAAGAATGCGAAGAAGAACAGCGCACGAAACGCCTTGTGGTTCCATCGGCCATGTTGGGCAGGCGGTACCAGCCTTAAAAGTTAATTGCAACGGCGGTCAGGCAAAGCAGCGGCAGATGTTCCGGATGTGAAATTTTCCTTGCCGAGGTCGGTCGGAGAGGGCGCGGAACTTGTGCAGTTTCAGCAGAAATGATGGGAGTTGGGTGAAGTCCTAATGTCCGTCGGACTCCGTCTCGCGGCGGCGAAGAAGGAAAAGGATAACTGTGGTATCTCGAAAAGGGGAGGTTGGACCGATAATCGTTTCGAAAGTGTGTTTGTAAATAACGACACGAACAAGTTTCTTTTGGGAGCTTGGGGATGGAGAAACGCGAGCACGTTGTAGATTTAAGAGATTGATGCATTTTACATCATTCAATTTCGTCACTCAGACTGATGAAATAAATTTATCATCTGAGAAATCCCAAAAACAGAACAGAAGTCATCATGAAATTAAAATGACACCAAAGTGGTTTCAAAATAATTACTAAAAGTCACTTTTTAATTATTTAAAAAGCGCAGTTTGAAAAAGACTACAATATGGTATATATGCAAGTACATATTATACCATATAGTATATATTAGTAATTTAAGATTGAATTATTTAAAAAGCAACGAAGATCCAGTTTCGACCGTAATAGGCATTAAAATTTCTAGTATTGATTGTGTTTCTCACATATACGGTCTAAAAAATAAAAATATTACCTAATTATTTAAGATTGATTTTAATGTCATTTTAACATTTTTGTAACTTCTTGTTTTACTTGGGATAAAGCTTCTGGTCACTCACTATTATTATTTTAGATTGTGACGTCAGAAGCGAGAAAATGCATAAAAATTCTTGCAAAACACAAAATGGAAATATTTTTTAATAAAACAACACTTGCAATAAAACAGACTTGTAAAATATATCGAAAATTCTTTTATTTCGTTATCAGTAATTAATTAATAAACAACCATATAAATTTTGTGCCGAAAACGAAATAGGTTATATTTACAGCTATAAAACTGTCAAATTAATAATAAATATAAAAAAATAAAAAAATAAATATTTTTAATTCCTTCTTAAAATAAAAAGAGAGTTTTCACAGTATATTTTATAAGTCTCTTCTACCGATCAAAAATATTATTTTATCTCTATTTTGATATATTTTGTAAGAATTTTTATTATGTATTTTCTCGTATCTGACGTTATAATCTGACACAGTAGTGAGATGACCAGGAGCCTTAACGCAAGATAATTACGGAAGATGTAAAGTGACACAAGACTTTTTCATAGGATGCCTTAATTTTGTATTCACATCAAATAAGTTATTACGATATTATACACAAAATAGAAAAATATCTTCCATCTCGGCAAATATTACGTAAGAGATTACTCGCCAATAATGTTAGACATTTGTGAAAAATTCATGGAATGTAAATATCTAAATTCTTTTCACACACAAGAATTTATATATAAAAATTTTTTCCTTGTTTACAACGTCGATCTCTTTCATAACATGGAAAGAAATAAGTAGGTACTGACCGTAAAAATGTAATTATAGTGTCGTACGAGAAATGAAAGATTTAAAGAGACACTAGTCAAGAAAAGACTTTTTTAAAAAAATCGCTTTCTCTGGCTCCTACGTATGTACCTTCTTAAATTGTTACTTGAAGCAGATTTGGGTGCAAATGCGTGCGAGAGTAAATCCTTCAGGTACACAATACTCCCTTTCTGCGAGAGCCCTCGATCCGTAAATTTCGTTGCTTACGTAAATACCGAGCGCCACGTATCCTTTACTTTGTGCTTAACTTCGTGAACCAGTTCGCCCTGTAATCTCTCGGGAGCGTATAGAGGCGGCGTGGCGCAGGACAGGTCGAGTTTACTACGGCGAAGGAAATTCCCGCGGCAGCTCGCGCGTAGAATACCGAACGATAATTAGGTATCGATTTCCCACGTGCCACGAGGGTGTCGGCGATAATCGACTTCGCCTATCTTAGCTGTTGACCCTTTGGCCACTGCCAGCGGGTATGTATACATCAAGTATCGTTCGTAGTATTCTTCTGGGTACTCGTGAATTTCTAATCCAGTTTCATTGATGGCATAGTGAAGTATTTCGACGAGACGAGAACGCCCTGTTGAGCGCACATTTTGTATGACAAACTGAAGGTTCTCTCTTCGGGTAAAAATAACCATTCAAAGTAAAGTTCATAGAACGGCAGAAATGCGATCTTCTGCGTAATGGAAAGTTTGCAATTTTTACAAGCAAAATAGTGTCAAAGCGAGAAAATGTTTTCGGCGACCTAGTTGATCGATAATTTAAATTTTAAATTTAACGATAAGCTCTTCCCAGATTCTGCTCTGTTTCGGAAGATTCAAATATTAAGAAGATTATCAGGAGATTAATTAAGGATACTCGATTAAGATCGGGTAAAGATCTGTTCTTGTAAAAAAAACATAAGACGAAAATTAAATTTACATCGATCAGTAAATGAATAATATAGAGAGGAGGATTGTTTAAAAGAAAAGAGTAAAATAAAATTTTTTCATCGGTTTTTAGCTTTTCTTTATGTTATAGCGTGTAATGTTTCTTTAAATTTTTGTTGTATTTTATTTTCTGCGAATTTTCAAACAGAAATTTCTTATGCTAAGAATCAATATCCAAGATGTTAATACTTAGGTAAGTTATAATTAGTTTTTAAAATATAAGTGGCACATATTTTGAGAAATTTTACTCAAATACAATATCCTCTATGTATTATCAATATATTTTTTATTAACTCCGCGCGAAGTAAAACTATGCGAAATATTGAATTTCAAAATAAAATCGGTTTAAGTAATTGCTATATCGAAATAACTGATTCTGAAATTTATACCGTTATTCCAATGGGAATATTTCAAGAGATTAATATCTCGAAGTCAATGCATATATGTCGCATATTGATTATATAAAAAAGATAAATTTTGATTAATGTACGCGTATACACAAATTAAAAAGTATCATCAAATTTATCAAATTAATTTGTAATTCAGGATTTATGGCAGCCTCAAAATCAATTTATTAAATATTCGAATTTCTTTTTAAAACTATTATAGCATTCTTTTCACCTCCATAACTCTAATGTTCATATCCACATCTGTACTCACATCCGCACTCATAATTTTATGACATTTCAATTTACTTAGATAAAACAGTTTCCTTTTGTATACAGAAATCCATCTTTTTGGCATTCGATTAAGAAAAGATCAATGTTAGGGTTTCAAAATGAAATATGTTTATATATGAGATCAGTGGATAACTAAATTTATATACACTGACAGCTTTAATATTAATTTTGTTCGTTAAATTATTCACTGATTCCATATTTAAATATATTTAATTTTGAAACGTTAACATCTTTTTCTGATAGTATGCCAAAAATATGGGTTTCTTTTTCCTTTCCAAGAGAGGCACCTTAAAAATGGCTCTGTTTACAACACATTTCGGAATTTCTGAGCTTAATATTTTCTATTTTCAAGTGGATAGTGTACATCGATGGATTATACATAGTGACGTCGACTTCATGGTATGAAATGCCGTGTATCTGGCTTGGAGGGCTGTATGAACAGGACAGGCATTCTAGATCAGACCTCGTGGTGCACGAAGAAGAAGCCATCCGTTAAAGTTTATATTCCACACTCGACGCTTCCTACGGCACCGGAACTGCGGTGTTCTTGACGATATACGTACGGTCGCCATAAGTCACGTACCCTACGAGCACCAAAGTATTTTTCACCCCCGCGTATTTCAGAACTCTCTCGCTCCTTTTTTTCCGACTGAGGTAGATATAAAGCAATCGAATAGGAAACGTTGACATTTAACAAAATATCTGTGCCGCAAAACATCCCGCCATAATTTTAAATATCTTCCTCTGTACGAGAAGTAAAGAATGTAAAATATTTGTGACATAATTTTAAATTTTCGAATAGCTGATTAATTATCCAAAACAATATAAGTAAAGAAGCGTATGCGTAATGATTGGATGAAAAATATTTTAATTAAATAATTTTACTAATAATAATTAAAGATAACAATTCGACAAGAGACATTGTTTTAACAAAATATTTATTTACTGTACGAAAATATTTCTAATATAATTCCACAGCCTAAATCATTTAATTATTCGAGATTTGGATCATTAATTGTTTGAGCTGCATGATGATGCAAAAGATAAACAGATTAGTAGATAATAATTATGCATCCTATAAATAATAATGACATACTTATCAATTATAATTATAGACTTATCATTAATAAATATTAATAAATTAATGCGAACATTAAATGATTAAAATCATATAATCAGATAAAATTGTACAAAACTTCTTATTTTTATGCTTTATCACGTATAAATCACGTTTTAAGTGGAAAAATATATATACATTTGCATTTGTCGATTTTTCATTAAAAACAAAATCTAACTGTTCTTTTCTCATGCATTCTAACGAATCCGGAGGACAATGAAACGTAAACCTCCGCTTCCTCATCCAATCAAGCAAACGAGTTCCGATTATACAATATTTGGTCACGCATTGCCAGAAAGTCACAGATGAAATCGAGAGAGCATGGAAGCGATTTAATTAAAATCGTTCTTTTATCATGGAAAGAGCGGAAGAGTCGTGCGATCGTGGTTTCTTTTGCATAACGGAAAAGTGCTGAACAAGGGGGATAGATATAACTGAATGTAGAAGGCAATTAGTGTCCGTTCGATCTCTTTGTGCTTCTGACAGTATCTGCTGTTCTGCTATATGCGCAGGTAATTCATGTATCAATAAAGAAATCTTCCTGATACCGAGCTGAGCATTTCGCAGAGAGAGAGAAGCAAAATTTCTTTATTATACAATTAATTCTAAAAACTCATGCAGAAATAAAATTTCTTACATAGTGCTTCTAAAATTAAAATTATTTACACGAGATGTTAAAAAATCATTATAACAGAATTTAAGTATTTGATCGAAAAAATTCGAGTAATCTATTGTACGTAATGTTATAATTGTACAATACATTAAAAATCATTTTAACGAGAGTGTAAAATAATGGTTTTTGAAGCGAAAAGAATGGTTTTGAAATGTTTAAAAATTTAGCTAGACGCAGTTCTGAAAATAATTATATTGAATCATCAAAATTATATAGGATAATCAAGCTGGTTGCTAAAATGTAACAATTTTTTGCAGTATTAATTATTAACATGCTTAAGAGTCCTATATATGTAATTATTTTGATAGATATAATTATCTTCAGATCTACAATACCACTCAAAAATTTCAGTACAATCTGTTCAAACATTTTGTAATATTTCCATAAAGAATAAAATATGAAGTATATTTTTAAATTTATTACTTTTAAATATTCATTAAAACTGAAAAAAAGAAGTTAGTTTTTTAGATACCTCTTAAAACTTTTGAGCTTCGATAACAAAAGTCAAATTCTTAGCATTCTGTCAATAAGTTTGTCAAATGTCTTAATCAAAGACTTATGTTTAATTTGATGTTTAATTTCTTACATATATTACTCTCTTTTTGTTATAGTTGCCAAATGTTTATCGGTGCCTAATGAAAAATTTGAAATCGATATTTCTTTCAAAAATCGACAATATTTATAACATTTATTTGAGATTTATAATTTCCGTTTATAATATTTTTTCGGCAATTCGTCACTTTATTGAATACTCGATGACCGAATAAAAGAACATATATCATAATTTCATATATGACAGATAAAATTGTTAGCAAAAATATGAGGCGTGCTAAAATATGGAGTATTTTTTAATAGTAATGTATATATCTAGCTAAATTTTCAAAGACTTCAGTAAAACTGTTTTCCCGTGTAGAATTTGTGAAAATGCTTTGTACCATACGTTCTACACGAATCGGTGCGACCCACGAAGCATTCAACATGCTTGTTCCTGTAAGCGCAATGTAAACAACGAATATGCGCTAATGAAGAGAAGGATGATATAATTGTGCATTCGGTCGTGTGGCAAGTACATAAATCTCTGCACGGTGCGAGCAGTCCAAAGAAGGAATATCGTGAGAGGGAGAAGGGTTGGAAGGAGCGAGAGAACAGGATAGTTGCCATAAACCTCTTATCTGGAGCAAAGATACCGAGGAAAGACTATACTCCAAATTATTTCGCATACAAGCTTTATATATATATATATGTAAATGTGCGCGCGCGCGCGGATATATATAAATATATATCACATGCATGAGAGTGTCTCTTATTCTCTTTTCTTTCTTGAAAATATTTCCAGGCATTTGACATTTTCATCACGAACGCTGTCTCGCTGTACGTGTCACTTCCAGCTAATTTCTATGTGATTGTGAGGTATAGCAGGGATATAACTGAGACTTCGTCATTCAAACGTTCGTCTTGATCGTTTAACGTTAAACATTCAACATTTAAACATAAAGATCTTTCGTTTTTGTCATGAATACTAATGTTGAATATTCATAAATGATATAGCAAAATTTAAAAAAATGATATAATCTGCAATAAATACCTAGCATCAAAAGTCGAAAAAATATAATATTTTATTAATGAATTTAAGATATAAGATAAACAATCATAGTAAAAGATAATTTATTAATAAAGATTAATTAGAATAAAGTAAATGGATTTTCTTTTTTTAATAAAATTCATTTTTTGAAATAAAATCTGTTTTTATTTATACAATTTGTATTTATTATTCAAATGAAAGTTACTATAATATTATTTTCCCTTTATATCTTTTAAATATAAATGTTTCTATAACAATGAGTCGAGTAATATTGGCTATACATTGCAAAAACAATGGGATATATATATATATATAAATTGATATCACAAATCCTTAATTTTACAGATTCTTGCATCTATCACGTTACCAAAAATTGATTTATTATTAACGAATATAGAATCTCTATTGGAAACTCGTTTTAATGCTGCACAATGCAAATTCCCCATCGTAAATAATGTCCTACCTTGCATTTATCGCGGTGACAAAATTTTGCCGCAGAAATACTGATTTTTATACCTTTTAGGTACGCTACGCGGGTGTAGCATAGTTAAGAGGAATATTTCCTATAACTTTTCGCGGAGTTAAAAGGAATATTTCTATTCTCAAGCAGGGTGCTATTCGTTTCGTATATGAGTTATGTATCATTTCTCATTTTTCTCCTCAGACCTTTCGTTTTATCTTTCCTTTTTGTCCTTTATACTGGGTGTCTTGGCAGCAACCGCGCTTTCTCTTCATCATAGACATTAAATGAGTCTCTAAGAACAATCGCGTTTAAAAAATCTCATACGTCTTTATTATCTTTTAAATAAGATATTATTAAGATCAATGATACGTTAACCTCAACAATATCCTACGGGAACAAGATTGCAATTTTGATTGCACAAAATGTTATGATCGATCAGATTTAATTGTTTCGTTTTTTTTTTTTCAAGAACTACCATGCTGTACCATCTTCTCGAACGCGATCCTCTTTAATTGTTTCCGCTCTCGTTGAAACGAAGTGTGATCGCAATGAAGAACGCTGTACGTGTATTGGCGTGTACGCGTAAGTATGTAATACATTTACACACATATCACATCCCAGCCTCCACGGTGGAAGTAACGCTCGCGTTGCCAATTTACATGTTCCGTCTTGGTTACCCGTGAGCGCACTTCGCCTACTTACGTACGTGATTCTACATCCGAACACTATAAAGACTTACCTTCGTCACTTATATGAGCAAAGTGTCAAAGAAGCCTTCGCGCTGCCTCGTCACAAGTCATCTAGGGATCAAAATGTCTGAGCTATCACGAAAATTACCAAAGTCGGAACCGAAAATCGAATTTTCTCCCGGGAAAATTGCCACCACGAGGAAACGAGTTTCTTCTTCGTATACACTTACGATTAAGTTCGTATATTAATAGTATTAAATCGATTTTTTGTCGAATTTTTGTTAAAATTGTAAAGGAATAATGTATAAAATATCCCACGTAAATCTAAATATCTATATATATAAATTATTTAGGAGTGCATAGTTTTAGAGAATATTCAACTAAAGTTAACCCTCAGTACCCACATTTCAAAAAAGTCCTAATCTACCCACATCCGGGTATTTGTAATCCAGCATTTTTTTTTGCTTGCATCTCAGATTGTAGTGCATCGATTTTAACTAATTTTTTTTAATCTAACTGAAAAAAAAAAAATTTTTTGAGATAGAAAGTCTAAAATGTCGTAGCACAAAAGATATTTTGCAATAAGTGAAAAGGGATCGGAAAAAAACGTCTGAACTATAAAAATCGGGGGTGGGGGGGAGGGTACGCTAACCCTTTGTGGGCACTAAGGGTTAATAACGTTGATATTTTTATAACACAATTGGAGAAAATCCAGTTTCGACAGATTTAGTGTACAATTATATGCATTATGCAATTTTTTCATGGTTAATATAATTATACAATCCATAACATGATTAAATAATTCAATAATTCAATAATTCATCTAAATTGGATAATTGCTTTCTTTTCCCTTTGTATTTAGAGCATAAATTTATTATATGTAAAGACATCCTTTTTTATTTTCATCTCCCTCTCTCTCTCTCTCTCTCTCTCTCTCTCTCTCTCTGTAGTTCAATATTTTTATTAGTTATTTCATAGAATGTTGACTTTTCACATCTTATTCTAATATTTAAGAATTTGAAGCACGACCGTATGTGTGAATACATCAAATATAATAAAGAAAGCCAAGAACGGTCGACGTTGGATGTTTTAAACACATTATACATTCTATATTAAATTAATTTGTTTCAAATATGATTGAGAGCTGAAAAACTTTCGGTTTCAACATAATTATTCTGAAACGCTAATAACCCCTCTAAATTATAATAGACAGAAAGAAAGTAAGAAATTTATATTGTAAAAAATATTTTAAGTGCCTTAATATTACAAAGCTGCGATCTTTCTTTTCTTTCCCCTCTTTTCGCTTCTCTGCTTCTCAATGTATCTCGTCTCATTTTTCCTAATTTCATTGTTTCCGCGTTTTATTTAACAATATCTGCAGTGTATAGTCGTACTTTAAATTTCTCTAGTTAGACCTTATATCAGTTGTACCGCTGTCGCCTCGCCTTTTGCTAGCACTTTGTATTTTTTTCTTCTCTTCTCGTTTTTTTGTAATAATACTGTTCTAATTTCCAAGTGCATGCAATAAAGTTATTATTATTATTATTGTATATTTCTTAGATTTCTAAATCCGCAGATCTCCAATCTTTTCGAATTCTTCGCAGATCTTTGATTATACGTAGTATATTTTTCATGATTTCTTGATTCTCTCAGTAATTCATGACGATTAAATCTGAAATTGCACATATCTTTGATTTTTGTATCAATGCAGATCCGCCTGGATGCTTCGTTTCGAGAATATTGTCTCGGTAAATTACCGAGCATGCAAAGAAAAAAGAGAAGAAATATTACGGAGATCGTTAAACGAGGCGAAGTTTTGGTCTGATTCAGCCGATAACCGCTATCCTTAACTAATCTTAACTTCGAAGGGAATTTCGTGACCAATCCCATGGGAACTCTCGAATCTTAGTTGATCGTGTGTCGACCATGGGAATCATTTCAAACCGCTAGTCGCCACAGGACTTCTGGTTCAACTAAGTAATCTCGATCTAATTAGCCGGTAATACAATAATCCACGAAGTGATAAAGCGAATAAAGTGAATCATTCGAGAACCCATCTCAGTCGAAATTCAACGGACTACAATCACAACTTGCGAAGGTTCGGACCTCGAAACAAAGCTGTTGTTTTTGATAATACCGTTAAATTAGTCACCGTTAACACGATTAGTCTTAACTTAGATGAGAATCATAGAGACTTGAAGAATACGACATTCAAACATATAAACTAATCAACGAAATAATACATGCAGTAAAAGCTAGAGTAACTTTTACAGAAATTTAAAACCGATCAGTTCAATACTGATCAATCAATTCAGTGCAATTTAATATTAAAACACAGGAATTAATTACTTATTTTCAAGTATTTAGAGTATTCAAGTATTTTAAGTATTAAAAGCATTTGTTCAATGCTTTTAATACTCTAAATAAGTAATTAATTACTGTCTTTCAGTAATAAATTAGTCAGTATTAGAGTTCTCTAAAGATAAAAAATATTTAATAGTTCTTATGTGTTGTATCAATTTGGAATTACATAGAAAACTATGAAACATTCTTTTTATACGTTTATAAACACGATCAAATAAATGAGTTTTATACATCACTTACTTCCATAAATTTTTCTTACGTTTCTTCAAACGAGAAAAGCTGCTTATACTATTGCACCAGCCAGTCATATTTACCTACATATATTTTGTGCTTGCCATGACGTATCGACGTCATCCATCTACTTTCTATTTTATTAACGCAATTCTTATCGTGAAATAATTTTCATGTTGCAATATTATTGATCAGCAGCGCCGTACGATTGTATAATATAACGTAAATTCGTGAATTCACCGCCAATAGCTGAAACGTCGTATCACGTCAGTGATCGATCGACGAAAACGCAAATGACATCGATGGGCAATATAACAAATTACATATCACGGAACGAGCCGTTTCGATTACATATTTCACAAATTGAACGGGAGTGTAACGAAATTTTTAACGAATTAAGCGCATCGCCGTATAACGATTCGTTTTAATAATCGACAGGGGAAAATAACGTTTAAATATCCATTTAATTCTAAATCTCAAAAACAGGGACAGGACAAATTTCCGAGTCAAAGGATATTCATAAGCCATAAGTGAAACGCGAGTCGAACAGTCGGCGATGTAACGTTCGTTTTACACCGGTAATTAATGTTTTATTATCTACACACTCGCGTGCAATAGTTTAATGTGAACACGTTTAACACGTGAGATGCTCGAATAATACTCAAATAACACACGCTTGTTGCACACGCTGCGGCTCGTAATAAAATTTATATCGCACCGACGTTTCTCTAACGTTTTTTTTTTTAGTGGAAATTATTTCTGTGTATAAAACGTTCGGAGAATTCCTCGCGCTTATATGACGCAAATAAATAATATGCATCGACGAAAAAACCAGTGATAGTCAATATCAATTGATACGCACAAAAATAATATCTAGACTTAAGACTATAATTATTCAAAAGTGTCCGTGTACATAATATAACTAAAAAAAATGTTTTGTAACAACTTTATCTGTATATTTTACGTATTATGTACAAAGTACTTTCTGTTTTTTTGCATAAATATATTTAAATTTTTAATAAATTATCTTGTCATTAACTCCCGTTCAAGAAAAGTCCGACGTTCACTTTTTCTATAGAATCAATAATAAAGACAAAATATGCAGCGGTATAACAAAACAATCTAGTACTGTAATTATTTGTTATTATCCGTCGTACACGAAAAAAAAAGAAGCAAAAATGTAAGACAATTTATTATCTCCTACAAGTTCTACAAGTTCAAGCTATAACTTTGCGTTGCATAATAATATTTAATCATATTTAATCACGCTCGTGCGGCGATCGCGCGACAATCTGCAATATAACGATCGTTGCGTGTGTATCGTCATGCGGAATTGTTTGCGTTCAATCAAGCTGCGGCTTATCGTTCTCCGCATTTTCATTTTCCTACAAAGCCGGAATGACTCAAAGCCGGGCTTTTAACGAAGACATTATTACCGCGAGCCTTCGAGACTGATTACTCTTCATCAATAGGAGGGCTCCACGGCGCTACCAAAGACTATAAAAGACAAGCTGGTTGCGGATCGATCGCCAGTATACCGCGGCTTTTTTATTGTCGCAGTGCCGAGTAAACGTGCAGTTCGCGTAGCGCAAAAACCTTGCACCAGCTTGTCGCACCTGGCTCATAGTATTGTAGCGGTGACAGTAGGAGCGACGTGCTTAAAAGGGTGAGTTTCTTAGTTTGCGAAACGGCATTGCGCTGCAATCGTTAATGTCCCGTGTTATTGAAACAGAACAATATGGAATTGATGAGTTCGTCAACATGCACATACATACGCATACACAATAGAAATATTATTCCACGATATTTGTGATTTTCCAATTTTTCTCCTCTCATAACTGTTTATTATACCTGACTTGTATTTTAATGGAGCAGCGCGCATTGAAACGGTGAGTTCTCAATCCAGCAATATTATTCCACGAATGATTCGTACTTTCTCGTTGGGTCGTTCCTTTATACATAGTTTATATTATAATGGAGCGATATTGAAACGCGGCGAGATATTTAATTCGGGAATATTATTCTGCGATGTCTGACGCTCTTTAATCCTCGGGCGAGAGGAAATTTAGATTATAATTCTGATGATGGATCTTTATTCAAATGTAAAACACTACATCCGTATTTTATGTTAAAGTCTAAATTATTATATGGCAACATTAAACATATGAATTGATGAATATAACGAATTAATATATACAACAAATATATAAGTGCAAATTTAGTATTTAAATAAACAAACCAGACCGACACGTAAATAAATGAATAAATTAATAAACATAACTAATGAAAATTTATTTCTGTAAATATGTATAATTATATTTATGTGATGTGTATATAGAACAAAAAAAGAAATTACTTTCTGATTATAATGCAATAACTATTTCTTTTAACTATGGAGGTTATTAATAACGCCCTATCCAATAAATTTTTCCATCGAAATTGATAAAAAAAAAAAGGAAATAATAAAAATTGGGAAATGTAGAGTCGATTCTGGTTAAGGGGGTGAGATAGTAAATGGGTGAACAAGCGCCATACGAAAGCCTGAACGGCTTTAACGAGATTCGGGAGGGTGGCGCAACAAGGACAAGTAAGAGTACGAGGCAGTGTCCGCAAAAACTTTCTATGTGTACGCGTATAACAGTACGAAACTGTTCATGTAACAGCTACCAAGCGCTGCCGGGTAAAATCATGGTTCGAAGACCGGGAAGAGTATGCGGTGGGATTGGCAAAACCGTTTGATGCAGTTCCCAACAAAACTCCAATGAAGCGAACTGTCCAGGCGAAAACGCAAGTGCCTGTGGCTATTCTAATTAAAGCGATCACTGTTGATATTTCATTAACCTTCTACAGTGCACAAATTTCTTACGAATAACAGCGCATGATTTTTCTTCCCTGATTTTATCATAATAAATTTAATCTCTGTCTCTATAAAACTTATTTATTTAAGTAAAAAAGTGCAAGCGTTTTATGGTCGTTCATGTGGACAATGGATAAATGTTTGAGATTATTCATCATTTATACAATAATGTTTACATAGCGGAAGAATTCTGATTGAATCTCATTAATTATGCGCATTAATGTATACATGATTTGTTAGCTGATTATCGTGAAAAAAAAAGACATAACCGACAAGATCTTAATATTGTATACATTTAATGACGGGTATTTATGAAGAACCCGTTATGAATTCAAGATGATAGTATGTTAATAATGTAATCAGACTTAATTTTAAGTTGATTATCGAGTCGTGACCATTACGTCTATACGAATGATAACTATTACGTCGAATAACACGTGATGCATATTTCAATGACGCTTTCTGCCACTGAGGCAGAAATAACCGAGTAAAAAAGTGTTTTCCTTACACGCAATAATACACAAATAGTCCAATTTTTAATAAATTCAATGCTCCAGTTATTCCGTAACAAGCTGCCCAAATTGTTGAAATTTCGTATTTTTCACGAGAACTATTTTCGCGACACGGTTTCCGAAATTTTCGTCTTTGTACGATTGAACAGTCGGGATATGTAACTCACACGTGACAAATCAGGACAGAATTTAAACAAAATTTATATTTAAATATAAAATTGAAATTTTGTTTATTTCGATTCCGTATTGCTTTTGCGGAAATTACGTGTATATTTTATTATTATCGAATACAGAAATAATTATACTAGATGCTTTAAGGTAATTGCCTTTCCTTTTACAGTACATTTCCTGATGAACTTGAGTCGATTTTTCTTTTTAGCGAAAATTCTGCCTTCTCTTTCATTTATAATTCTCTCTCTCTCTCTTTGAACTTTAGTTATAACCGTTCATTACTGTTGCAGTCTATTATTTTTAATATATAGCAATTTATTTATAAATTTTAAATAAAACATGCTGCTATATTGATATATTAATTGATTATCAAGATATTAGGGAAATCATCGTCAAATAAAAATTCATTCTTAATTCTCTAAAAAATACTTAATAAGTGCATTGAACATAAACCGAGTCATCAAAAACAGAATACTTAAATAACTACAATTTTCATATTCTCTTTGAATATGAAAGCCAACAAATATATGAAATATTATGTGTGCATCCAACGAATGAATATAACGAAGGAAATTTTTTTCTATTAAAGATAGAAAATTTTTATTTAATATCGTTAAAGTTATTATTAGTGTTTTTCAAAATCGAATCACATATTTTTCTATTTTTATAATTTTTTCTTGATATTTGCCTGATATCACAGCACGACTATTAATGTCGTAATATCATTCAAAAAGTTTGAATCTTGAACTTTTGAATTCAGAAGTTTATAATTAAAAACGAGAAAATCTTTAAAGTATGAAATCATTTTACTATTTTATGAAATTAGTCAGGCATAAATGTTTAGTGATTATCCAACATGCACAAGTATAGTTCCACACATTTATTCATATTTTTAATTCCAGAGGCATTTAAATATCCGACTTTTTTTCTTCTGGTGACTGCGTGGCAGACTTGTTTCCGCAAACCGACAATATTACACCTGTAAATTCTGTGCGCGACTTTTCAGACACTATGTACGTCCTGACGCGCGTCGCTCTATGCGCACGGGAAAACGTATTTAACCGGTAATGAGCGGCTGGAAGTTTTTGTTATAATTAGGTTGCTACCTCGCTTCCGGTATACCGGTGTGCGAGCTCTCACGGAACTGAGATTTCTTCATCAGCCTCTCTTTCTCCCTCTTCCACTCTTCTCTCCATCTCTCTCACACGGTGCCCTAAAAAAATGTATCACGCGCATATACCGCGCACATTGTACACGGGAATAAAGATGCACAAGGTGCACGCCGGGTGATGCATATGCACGAGAGCGCGTTTTGCAAAAAGAGAAAGTAGAGAGGTGTATGTGTGTAAGAGAGAGAAAGAAGATAGAGAGAATACTTGATTAGCCCTTTTTCTGACATGCGTCCCGGAAATGTTCCCTTTATTAACCAAGATGAAGAGGAAACTCCGGCGCTACGGCTCTTCCTTTGTCACAGTGAACAAATTTAATTTTCACAATGTTAAGTCTTCTAGATCTTTTATTTATTTATTCATTTATTCTTCGTTTTTTCTTGTACCTTTATCTATCTTCGGAATAGATTTACGTCAAGAATGAACACGTAGTTTTCAAAGTATTTTCGTGCATTATTTGAAGAAATTACGAATAGAGCGAGGGGAAACCTTGTTTCGGACTTTCGGCAACGCGAGCTCGAATTTACTGAGAGATACTATTGTCGCAGCGTGCTACTGTTCCTAAGGTCCCACAGGTCACTCTGCAAGTAGGTAGGTATAGATTGCACCGTGTGTGTGTTTAAGAAAACTTCTCGTCTTTTCTTTTCTTTTCCTCATCCTATCGGATAAACAAACTTATCTATCTGATCTGCTAAGGCTAAGAGTAAAAGAACGTTCTCTCCATCGATGTGTCTCTAACTCTGCATAGTCGAGAGACACTGGTATTGATCGATTCAGCGGGTGCAGGACAAATACTGGTTTATGCGGACACATATCACGGGATCGGCATTTGCTTAATGCATTCGCGCATCATAAACATTTTCCTTTCGGCTGTTCACGGATCGCATATCGCGTAAATAAAGTCTGACAAGGGTGTTAGTTGCAGGTCGCAGTCGCAAGAACATCAGATATCGATATTTCCTGATATTCATGAGCTATGAAACTACACTTGGGCTGAACTATAAAAGTTGTAAATTGCGATTTAAATTTGCGAACAAAACTACGATCGATGTATTGGATTTTTCTTATTATTGAGACTGATAACGTCTTCACATCATATATATTATATAAGCCGATATTATATAGTCCATTCTCTTATTTTAAGATTATCTCAAGTAATGTTTTAAAAGGCTAATACTCTATAATTGCTATGAGATTTTAATTCTTCGGTGCTACTCTCTTATTATAAATGAAACAATACAATTTTTTTTATTTATAGGAATGCGATTACATTTTGTAACAAAATTAAATTAATATACGCAATATTTTTTCGCGGATCGTCAAAGTTAAAAAAATTCAAGCGAAATTCGAATTTCAAATGTTTAAAGGTCACCAGCACTTTAAAAATTATTTTATCTTTTTTATTTTTGACACTGATTACGGCATACCCGAGTTTTCTTTTACCTTATATACCATAATTTTTTTTATTAATAAAAATACATACGCATGCTTGTTACTGTTATATATTCCTTAATATTTAGTATTTCGATTAGTCTTCGATTAAAAAAGTTTATTATAATGTGCTCATATTTATATGATATTTTTCACAATACCTAGTCTGATAAATTTGTGACGAAATCCTTTAGCCATCGAAGAGTTAAGACAGTAACGGTTTGAAGATGGTCTTAAATACAGGAACCGAATGAATGCCGGCCATAGTGTCTTAAAATATTAATACAAATTATACGGTAAATCTGACATTTATTTGTCTCTCTTTTTTACGCTTTAATCTTTTAAATTAATCTACAATTTTAAATTAATTAGGATTAATCTTAATTTTTCGAGAGTTTTTTGCTTTGTCATCTGTATAGTTACTGTTTTTATAAAAAGTTTATATACAATCATCATATCCTGTTGACCGAAATAAAATAGTACAAAATGAACAAAGTCGTCGACATCACCTTTATATTTTCATCCATCATAAAACAGTAGATGTTTTTCCGATTCGATTTCGTTCAAGTTTCTGACAGAGATAAAATGTAAAAACTGTACTATTTTACCAGTGGGCGGACAGTTATCTTATTCGTTTTCTATGTTTCCATAAATTATTAGTGATATATTTTTATTTTTTCATTTGTCTGCGAGGACAATACATTTTTAATATCTTAACATTAACTTTATACATATGTATATCACGAAATGTTAATGTTGTACTTCGACCTTTTAATAAATTTCAGAGATGCAAAGATGTTTCGTTTTATCATCTTATATCGTTATTAGTAACTGATATAAAGCATCAAGAAGAGTAAAGAATATTTGTAAATTCATATTCCTGTTTTATAATTAAAAATTCCTTCTCCATCTTTCTTTCGTACCTTCGAATAAAAGAAACAAATAGACATTCTGTTTCCGGGTTCACCTATTACGGTTCCATAAATTTCCATAAATTTTCTTATTCTAAGAATAATGAGCAGCAATATATATTTAGGTCAGGGAATTTTATAAAAAAAATTGTGAGAAAGGGCATTATTAGAAATTGACAGATTAATGAAAAAATTACACACTCGGAGTAATAATAATCCGCACTCAAGCACAGTGGCCTACATTAAACAAAATAACTGAAATAATCGGTAATGAGCAGTAATATATATTTGGGTCAGGGAATTTTATAAAAATTTGTGAGAAGAGGCATTATCAGAAATTAGCAGATTAATGGAAAAAAATATACATTTGGTGTAATAACAATTCGCATTTAATAACAATTACAACGCCCTACATTAAGAAATTAACCATAATAATCGGTATTTTGCAACATTATATATTTAGGTCGAGAAATTTTACAAAAAAATGTGATAAGAATAGACATTATTAGAAATTAGCAGATTAATGAAAAAAATTACACACTCAACGTAATAACAATCCGTACTTAGGATTACGTGTGCTGTACGCTCTACATAAAAAAAAATCACTCAAATTAATTAGTGGAGGCGCAAACTACAGAGATCGTTTGAAGTTTGAAGGTATCGCGTTTGTTATTAATAATTTAGCGGCGCATCGCATTACTCGTGGGAGTCGCTGGCTAATATCCGGCACGCTGAACCAGCTGCTGCAATATCGCGGAATCAGCGCACGAATTTTCGGTCATCGCTTTATCCCTGGTGTATCTCAGCGCGTGAGCCGCGTGCCCCTTTCCGAATAATCGAGCTTCCTCTCCGTGCGAGTTTCCGCCGCTCGCGGGTTCCGCCGCTACACGAAGTACGGACACGTCCCGTGTCCCGGTCCCCGGCTTCGGAAGAGCTTGCGCCAGTTCAGCACGCAGAGAGCCGCGCGCCGCGGTACGGAACACTCCGGGACAGGTTCCCAACGCGGTAGCGCGCCGCTGGCCGCAGTACCGTCGTACGGTTTGCGCAAGAACCATCCGCTCGTTTCTCATCGACATGACACTCGGCTCACCTGCCATCCTACTGTCATAAAGACCGAGTCCTTCCCTCGACTCGCTATCGATCTCACATCTTCCGAGTCTTCCTAACGTCGGTCTTTTGTCTTCCGTTTTTCGATCACGATATTGCACCAAGTCGTCGGGCTTGCGTGAATAGTGAACGATTGATCGTGTGAACACCGGTGAACGATGTGAACGCATGGTCCCGATGGTGCACGACTCGGCCAATGATCGAGAGAGTCGATCGAAACACATCTCTCAATGATCCTTCAAAGGATGGATATAAACGCGACGACGCTCGATAGAGACGAGGGGATGAAAGGTTTCAATGCTGGCTTCATTCCTACCGATATCATCTCCGAAACGTAGACGCCTTATAACGCGACTCGGTGATTGAGAATCGATACGCGTGCTGCGGAAGAATTATGTGACGATCGTGTCCGTGCTTCTTCACAATTTCCTTGGAATTTCAAGTATCCCTTGAAAAAGAGGAAAGTCTCTTCTCATGAGAAAGCTCTTGAAGAGCCTAAATATCTAGGTCGTTCCCGTATTAATTACGAGTTTTCACGCGTTAATCACCTGAGATTGTCAATGCGCGAGCGAGTTTGCTTTTAATCCTTTATTTTTAATTCGTTTTAGTTCTTGTAGTTTAGATTTTTCTTCACGTTTGTTATTTTATCATTGTTTAAATTAATAGCGTTAAATTTCAAGATATTTATATCAATACAGATGAGATTAAATTTATCTTCTTAGATATTTGAATTATATTTATATTTGTGTTATAAATTGATTTCGATTATTAATCGATTCATTACCTCATTAACCGATATATCAAATTTATTTTCACGTTAATTATTCGGTCTTTCAAATTGTTAAACGATATTTATTACTGAGTTTACTTTTCCTCACACACACACACACACACATTATTTAAATTATTCAAATATTCCTAGTTGTTATAATTCTATCATAAACATAACTGACATATACACGCAATTGGATTTTTTACTAATTATTTCGATAATTATTTTATCAAAGTTTCATTTTCGGGGCTGTCGAATTTTTAGACATTTTAACAGTCGCCAGGGGACAACGATTGCAATAGGGTTCGAAAAGACGGAGAGATACCTACTGACCTATACTGAGAGCAAAGTTCAGTGATCACATAACTTCACGTCGTCGAATGTGCTTCCGCGAAGACAATCTCGTGAGTGCGAGAAATCAAACGGTGAGACTCAAACGTGATTTATTTTTCGTCGCAAAAGTAAAAATATCGATGGAAGGAACTAGGTTGTAACGCTTCGACTTTTGCTTCTTCATTTGATATAGAATATCAACAGCGACGGCGGCGATAATATAATTAAACAACTCTAAGAAGCAACAACAATATAGAGCAATATTAATTAATGCGTTCAAGTGACCTGCGTATAAATAAAAAAAAACAATAAACTGTGATATAAAATTGGGATAGGTGGTCCCCTAAATAAACCACTGCCATCAACTGTTAAATTAACTGTGGACAAGAAATTTCATCTTTTGACGTGTGTTTATATGTTTGTGTGCATGTGCGGTTTATACACGACGGAACGTTTGTATGAAATCGGACAAGTCAACGGAGTTAAGCATCGCTAATTATCTTAGAGCCCTCGTATAATTGCCACTAATTAATCAACGCGACTCTTGACGCTCCTTGTCTCCGTCGCATTCGAGCTCTGAATTTCACTTCCTGCCGTCGCCAGGTGAGTCGAGCTGTGCAAATACAATTTTTCGGCTATAATTTAATAGCTATTTTTGTAGACATTTACACTTATTTAATTAAATAAGAAAAATCCTACATATTCAGCCAAAGCAAATCTTAGTGTTTAAATATTTCTGTATAAATTTATATGCATATCTGATTCTGCAAACCACGTGATGAATTTTTTTTATACCTATCTATACATAAACGGCATTCTAATCACGTAAGATACTCGATAAATACATACATTTAATCTTTTTTGCCGACCTTGCGAACTAATAAACTGATTTTACAAAGGCAGAGTTTCCGTTGAAACTGTAATCGAGAATACATACCGTGTAATACGATTTTTATAATTCCGTTCGCCTCCCGAGATTCGAAAACAATGATAGAATAAAAAAAAATAACAAAAACCGGAATATTTTAATATAAAAATATCTGCGTGCTTCATATATTTATAACATTTCAGTGGATGTGAAGTTCTAAGGACTTTTAAATAAAAAAGGAAAATAAAATTAATTGCTCTTCATATGTACTTTGTTGTATTTTTCACATTTTTCAGTATTAATTGTGGAATCAAATTTTATTTAATTTTCAAGAAAAAAAGGATATTATTGGGATCAACAATGTCAAAATTACGAAATAAATGGCAAGAGTTTCAATGATACTACACCTATAATTGAAGATTAAATTCGCACATATCGATATTGCGTTATCAGTTTTTAGAACTTTATCCTTCTTTTTTCAACTTTGCCCGAGTATGCTCGAAAGAATTGCAGCATTTCTTCGGGTTAGCTGCAGCACTAACGCGCATCTGCCGCCGCATATCTCGCGGCTCGACCTCGCCGATTCTTTACATTCGCATTTACGTTTACGAGCGTGGAAAGCATGAAGATAAGTTGGAGTCGTTGCGGCAACTTTCCGCGGTGAACGAAATTTACCATTGCATTGTGCGTCTCTTATCGGCCATAACAGCTTCGGACTCTGGTCTGTCGTTAATCTATGAAGCACGGACTCTGAGAAACTTTGCTTTTCAAGGAATTTCTCATTTGCGCGATTATTCATCAAGCGTGTAAAGTGTATATAAAAAACTCATACCTGTTTTACATCTGGTAGAAGAAGAAGAAAGAGAAGAGAGAAAAAGATGGTTTATTAAAAAAATAATATAATATACATAATAAATATTAATAATGTTAGCACACAAACGATGTTAATAATAACTTGAATATTTTTATTCTGGTTATTCTTTCACATCTATATTATATTAGAATAAACTTATATAAAGCAGTTTTTTTAAATTTTCTTTACTAAACTCATATAAAAAGATAAAAGCAATGAAAATATATAAAATTATAAATTATTTTGAGATATATATATCTTAACGAGAGAGTTAAATCTCGCATATGATTGTTATGATCATCTTTTTTATGCATTCATTTTTTCCATTGTGCCAGATGGAAAATATGATTGATCGCAATACACACATTTTTGCTTCATTCATTTCAATATTTATATTCACATGGTTTTCATCTTTCGAGGAGAAGTTCCGAGGAATATTTTCAAGAATCACTATGGAAAGCCTTTGAAACCCTCAAAATACCGTGCGACTCGGAAAAGCAGGAACATTTTCATCTTGCGATATGACATAAAAACTGCCGATTCAGCAGATTGCGTTTTATTTATACGTTGTTCTCAGGAAAATGCGATATCGTCGCGGTGGAAAAGTTTAAACGGGGCAGAATGCCATTTGTTCATTTATACACGTTAGAATAGAGGGAAATATTTCTGGTTTAGTAGCCGCGGCGTTTATCTGCTACGCTCTTCTGTTTGCATACCTCGTTTGTATAAAGATCGAGTGTTAGAATGAATAAATCCATTACACGTAATTACATACATTACAAGAAAGCATCTTAATTCTAAAGCGTATAATTTTCTTTCATTATAAATACAAAATTTAATTACATAAACACGTTATTCGCAAATTATTATTAAGAGAATTGTGATAATAATTTTATAATTTACTATGAAATTATATATAGTTATATATTCACTTAATTAATTTTGATATTTTGTTTACAACATTGGATTGAAATAATTTTATTTTAATCTATTATTATTATGATGCAATATAAACACTAAATTAATAATAATCTACAAAATATACGAGATTACCTGATAAAGATATCTCGACATAATTTCAAGATTTTCTATTATTACATAATAAACAACAAAAGGCTCGAATTAATTAATTAATTTATTATAATATTCGTAAATTTTAAGACACAGAGTATCTTAAAATTTGCGAATCAAAACAGCACAGTAAAAGTTAAAAAAAAAATAAGTTATAAAAGTATTTGCCATTTGTTCGGAGTGATACTTTTTAAAGTATAAAGATGATAAAAGTTTAAAACTGGCTCCAATTATAGATTGCGAATAACAGTATTTACTATCGACACGTAGCGACTTACGGATAAATGATAGTTTAATCGTAATCTTTAATTAGCCATATAATTTTTATGTTTATGTTTTAAAAATTGTTGCTCAGAATGACAAATGTTCACAACAACAAATGAATATAAAGTACTATACCTTACTAAGTATAATGTAGAATTTTAATAAACCAGCTGTCTCAGCAAAGCGCGATTAATATATGAGAATTGCGGTTGGTTCTGTCCTCGAAATATCATAAATTAATGTTTATTAAGCATTACTAGAAAATGACGTCAATTTATAATAAGGAATTCTGCAAGCTCATGTAAAATTTTCAATTATATTCGTGTAAGCACCGTTATCCCAATTGTTATTTCGTTGTCATAAACGTATTCACGCGTTAATGGTTTTTGCATACGCAGAGAATTTCATGTGGATTATTACGTTTATTTATTCGGTGGAGCTAGCTAGGTGGCCTGCTATAAAGCAATATTTATTTTACATTACACACAATGCGCATTCCAACAATTTTTTGCAGCATTGTGTTTTGTGTGTGCAAATCTACTATACATAAAAGATCTAAACATGAGAAGTACGTTATAATTATTCAATTATATAATAAGACAAATTGGACTTTATTTTTTTTTTACAGTTCTGAAATATAAGAAAAATTGAGATACTTAAAAAATTAGTAATTATAATATATGGTCTACTTTATCAGTATTATATTTTTACCATTCAAGATATATTAATAATGTTAAATAGAGGATTCTTTAAATTATAACATGACATAATATTTCTAATCATTGAAGTATCAAGAAATTGTTTATTGTTCCAAATGTTTCTCAATAACTAACTAAAGTATTATTGTATATTTGAGTATTGTAGAAAAATGATAACATTTTAACGGCATTGGATGTAATTAAATATAATATCTACAAACTCTCTACAAACAGAAATTTTTCGGCCATTTTATAATGGACGAATAAGAATTTTCTCTCTCTGCTTAAATTTGTTAGAATTCTGATTGAGAGAATATTTTTGGTAAAATCTATTAGAATTCTTATTTTTACCAAAATAATTATATCAGTCAGAATTTTATCCGTTATCTCAATTAGAATTCTAGTAGATTTAACTAGAAAATTTTGATTCGTCCATTTTCCACCAGAATTTTTCAGTATGTCCGAATTAATTTCGTATAAAAAAATTCTCCCTTCGAGAAGATTTGTCAATTACTTTCTCACGAAATTTCGTTCCTCACAAATTGAGAGTTATTTCACGAGTAGGTTCATCACCGAAAGCATCTCGCATTTCATCCGTGCAAACTTCAGTTCGTTCCTCTTTCCTCGTTGCGATATTGTGCTCGTCGAATCGCGAAGCCTCGTTTTACCGTGTGATGTCCGGAGTTTATTTTCGTGCCCTCTCATTCTGCCAAAATGAGGCACGCCGCGGAAATTAAACTCGAGAATAATGAGTTAATTTGAGCTCGCGATTAGTTAACTCCACTCCTGCCCGATGTGGACGCTCGACTAGAGTTTCGCGCATGGAATTGCATCGAATTTTTCAACTGTAGTAAACGCTTGTGGCAGAAATGAAATGGAGCACGATATAATGATAAAGATTGTACATGTTAATCTTCTTTTCGAATTTCCTTTCAATTATACTAATATCGTTCTGATACTAATGATTTATTCATTCGCATACATCGCAATGTCTTCTTCAAAGTATGGAAATTTAAATATCTGATTATATCTTTTTTTAAATATATACAAATTATTAACCCTTACCGTACCATCTACAATTTGGTGCCTCATCCATACCATAAAGGATTACTTCAAATCTCTTCGTTTTTTCACCTCTTCAAAATAATTTTAAAAATCTCTAAAAATTCACCAACATATTTTCAACTTTCTAAAATAAATATTGACTCTTTATTTTGAAAAATAATAAACTGTAG
>NW_017299882.1:776626-783059 GCF_001594075.2 Trachymyrmex cornetzi | reverse complement strand
TTTGGAAAATAATAAAATGTAGTATAATTTATAATTACCGAAAGACTCAAAGAAACTTACACGAACAGGAATCGCTCGGTCACTAGTTACCCGTATTAGTGCGGTAAGGGTTAATTCCGTGAAAAATAAGGTGATGAAAATTATTATTATTAAAAAGAAGAAAGATAATATAAATTTTTTCTTTTTATTTTAATCCAATCTAATAATTTATAAGAAATATGTATAGGAATATTTAAGCATAGAGATTCTGTATTATTATATAACTCAAAAAGTCTCGTTATTTAATGCAGCAACTATTGAGCTTCCGATTACGTAGATGTTTTGCAAGAATGTCAGAAAGTTAATACTAGAACAACCAAGTATCTTCCACTTCGCTACTAAGCTGAACCCAAACCCACATGCGTAGAATATTTTGGCGCTAACTTCATTATTCTACGCCTGCTTACGTCAGCTACAACAAGAATGTGAAATCTTCGTTGAAGAAGCCGCGTGATTTGCGAAACTTGTCGACAACGTACATTCCGAAAATTCCGCCTCGCGAAATTTCGTTTCGCATAGACCTCCTTTCGTGCTCGTTGCAATCAGGAGTTAGAGAGAGATCGAGGACGAAAGGTAACCACTATTACGGCACACGCAAGGAGTTAATTAGGTTCTGAAGTAATCCTTTGTTTCATTTTAGTTAATGGGACTACGGTTGTAACAGAGCCTGATAAACAAAGGCGTGCATTATATTAACGCGAAACTAATCGCGAAATATCATGCTTTCGTCGAGATGAAACCAGTATTGTCGATCGTGTTATTGTTATCGTAATTGTTATTATATGTAGAGACTTAAATGCAATTCTCGTGATGAATTTATTAACGAATGAATTATCGACAGTTATAAAGTGTGTTAACATATATAAAGTACACTATATTAGCAAAAAAAAATAGAAAACAGATTCTTTAATAAATTTGACGACTTTTCTCCGTAAAAAATGTATTTTTAATTATTATCTTTCTTGTATATAATTTTGTAATTTATAATACTAAATATATTACGATATATGTTGCCAGACATATCTTAATTAAATTTCTATTAAACAAAAAGAAATGTGAAATTAATCAAGGAACAAAACTTTGTTATTCACACTTCGCGATCAATATAATTTTAGAGAACTTTTGTTTTTATTATAAAATAGTTTTGTCGTTTACACACACACAATTAAAATGAATTAAAATTTTTGAGAAGAAAAGATTGATGTTATTTTAACAAATTTTTCAAAAAATTTGTGTTCACACAAGCATTATAAGATAAACTAAAAATAGATATTCTAATAAAATGAAACATATAAAAATTCAGAAATCTTCCCTTAAGAATGTTTGCAGAACCTAAGTATCTCAAAATTTAATAAAGTTGAAGAATTAATTTCAAACTATTGAGAGTTAAGAAACACGAGAGATTAATTAAGAGAAGAACCATAAGAGAATTATTAAAGGAACATAAAACGATAAAGCTTTGCTATCAAATACGGTTTTACGATCTTAACTTTCGAATAATATTTTATACAAAAAGATCACTTTATAGTAGAAAATATCGCTTGAGAAATAATGATAAAAACACTTAAAATTATGATAAGGTATGAAACGCACGTATTTGTACATGTCATATCGAATTGCGTAGGTGAGTGCAAACGAGGGGCTGCGTAAATTTCGATAAAATTATTACATTTGTTATGAAAAATCGCAGATTTATCGTTAAAAATGTGATAAGCCGACAATTATCGGTGTTAATTTTATGTTTTAATCTATGGTCAGATTTGTAAAGTTGTTCTATGTATAATATAATACTACTTTTGTATAATATAATACTACATATAACTAACTACATGTTAAACTTCATATAACTACATACTAAACTACATATAACTACATACGAATACTACAAAATTACGTAATCGCGCATTAGAAAACTTTATAAAGAACCAAGGACTTAATATCGCATTTGCAACTCCATTGTTAGCTTGACCTTCGAGAAAATGATTCTCTCGTTATATACGTACGAGGAAGATTACCGTGGATCTTGTATCACTTTAAACATTCAACGCGTTACTTCCGGGATTAGTAAAAAAAAACCGGAAAGCAATTTTTTGCCTCGCTTGCAATAGCCATCTATACTCTTTAATCGCCCTCTTCTTCGCGAGTCAAACAATTCGCGTAACGGGGAACGCCGATCATTAAGGTAGATAAATGTTAAGGGACCGTAAGAGCACTCACGATCCTTGAAATGTGGCTCTTCAGCTGGTCGTGTACACGCGCCTTTAATTAAAGCTATCCGCTTCGTTTCGTAGTGCTGATAAATAATTGTTTGCGAAAGTAGTTGACGGCCGTATTATACTTACTCGCGTTCCTTTTAATTTGCGCTTGTTCCATTACTCCTAATTCGTTCGTGTGCAACGTCGAATTCGTCGACGACGGCGGATATATCGCCGGAGGGTGGTACAAATGGGACGCGGGATCGGAGGGAGAGAAAATGAGAGAACTAATTCTACTTTTAATTTCTTGAGATTTCCACTTCAGAGAGGCAGCCGCGGAATCGATAGCACACTGCCATTTTTGCTTCGTATCGGATCGGCCGTAATTAAAAGAGATTCCTGGCTTCACCCACCCCCGACGTTTTTCTGAAATAAAATCGCAGCTGGTCCCGTATGTCGGGCACATTTGTCCGTCTAACTTGTTCTTACGTACAGATGACTCCGCAAGAAGTGTGCGCACTTTCCCATTTATAACGGATTTAACTTCAACAAATACTTTCTGATTTATGCCCAATTTAATTTTCACGCGTAAGCTTACAGTTTAATTGAAATTTAATACAAACTTTTGGAAAAATTTATATCCGCGCGTAATCTCCATGAGAAATTTATTTATTCAGGAAAATCCCACGAAAAATGGGATTTATATATTGAATTTAATAATAGATGAGTAAGTCGTAAATAGATTTTTAGCAGGCAGAAATCCTATACACGATTTATTTAGTAACTTTGTATTAATAAATAATATAAACAAGAACATAATCCTATAGAAGGATAATTTCTTAAAAACGAATTTGACAAAATATTCTCACACGACGAGCTGTCGCATGATATGCTAACAGAATAACGAATATAGCAGTTAATCAAGGAATTCGACACGCAACAGAGAATCTGCTGCTATACGTCTTGCTTCGTAATATCGCGTTGACATGTCCAATGAACAAATAAACACGGTATAAAGCGATATTCCAGCCTCTCACCTCCTTGGAGACTTAAGACCGTGCAATATGTTTGCGGGGCATTCTCACTCTCGCATCTTCTCGAAAGTTAAAATACAAGAAATACTAGCATTTCTAGCGTGTACTAGTTGTACAAGTAATCTCGAGATTTGCATGGATCCTATGCCTTTGCGGCGACACGTGTTACGGATATGCGACAGGAGGGCATATTACATCCGCGCGAAACGCAACGGGAATAGTTTCACAGCAGTGCAAGCGAATTGTTCTTACGCTTATCTTTCCGCTGCCCCGCCGCAGAGAAATATCGCGTCATATGACGTTACATTCACACAGTAATTATATGAACTATTCTGTAGATATGATAACATATTTTACGCGATCTCGTTCCTGATTTCTCTCTGGCATAAATTTAATTCTCTCCCTACCCTCGTCGCAAGTTGGAAGATTATGCACGCCTCTCAGAGCAACGTATACTTTTCCTCTATCACAGCTTATTCCCTTAAATTAGCTGATTTGAAAATTTGTTGATGGGACACTTGCACCGTTTGCTGCCGGCTCATAGCTTTCAATATTTCATATCTCGACGCTTGAATTAAGTTTTCCAGAGTCAACCGTTCGTATATCTCTCCAAATGAACAAACAGACACAAATCCAAATCAATATATCCCTTTCGTTCGCGCTGTAACGCGCGTTGCTATATGTGCTTCACTACACGTGTTTTCCTGTTTGCATTCTACGTAGATCTCGCCAGCACAAAGTGTTGTCTGAGGCTTAATTAGAAGCATTAATATAGATAAACTGAAAACCCTTCCGCCATCGAAATCCTTTCCAGGCCATCCTGAAGGATTTGCATGTTGGCCATTTGCCGACGAACGAAGACTCTCTCCCTCCTTCTTCTTCGCCTATTGGATTTCCACCTGCTTTTCCTTCCTTTTCGACAATGTCTGGATTTAGTTTAAGACCCCGTAGATTATACTACCGGGATCCTGGCTCTTCGGATGTCCATATTGCGTCTGATGAAGGAGTTAGGGAGACATGTTACGGTATTATCGCGCGATGTTACGACAAGGAGAAAATGATCTAGGTCTTTTCTTAAACGTAATTGTAGTACAAAGGTGAGTACGAAGAAAAGGATACGGAAAAGAATCTCGTGCTAATTATATATATAGAAAATTGTCCGGTGAAATGAGTTATGTTTTCACATATAATGCAGCTTATAATGTGGTAAATAAAAAATGTGTAGATGTAAGACTTAATAAATAATTTTTAAACTATAGTATATCAAAGGTGTAAAACTTGTGCTCATCTTTGATACATCATAGTTCAGAAACTATCCATTGAGCCTTGTGTCTGACATATCTTTTGACATCGTTTGTTTATCACATTATATAAACTACATTACATGTGAAAACTAACTCATTTCACCGGGACTCAATACAATTAATGAGGGATCCTTTCAAAAATTTAGAAGACTGGGATTTTTCTCTGTCGATTTGTACAAAGGCAACAAATCACAAATGTACATTTCTTTATTACGATTTTTTTGATCTCGAAAAAACAACGTGGTACAACGACGTCACAATTAATGGAAACTAGGAAGGCGCGTTAATCCGCGAAGCCATGTAAAACGCATCTTAAATAGGTGGATCAATCCGTTGAAATGGCGAGGCGTGTAAATGCAGCGTCTAATTTTTTTTTTCTTCTTGTCTTGTGGATTTTCGATTTAAAGAGTCTTATAGTACCATGCTTTCTATTCTCTTCGGAGAGGTTGTTCAATCTTCTTAGGGAGCGTAAAGAGCGAATAAAGAAAATTTCTTTCGTCAACCAAAAGTACAGACCTTATATAACAGAATCTGGCCACAAGCGATTTTGTCAAAATCCTGCAAGAGAGAAAGGTATATATACTATCCCTCTGTGTATATACTATCTCACTCTCTATAATCCTAATTAAATAAACTGAGACTGTATAAGTAAGAGTAAAATAGTGTATATATAAAAGAAAAGATAGTAGGTATCTTCCTCCCTCATAAGATTTTGACAATATCGCTTGTCGCCAGACTCTGTTATAGGGTCTCTAGCCAAAAGTAAGGCTTCTCAAATGTAGGAGAAATGAATCTCCTACAGTCTAACAGTGTCTAATTGATCTTCTAGGGAGTCGGGTTGTCGCCGCGACACATCTGCGTCGCGTACGCGCGGCCAATTAACTAAGTCGGAGCGCGGTCGTAAATACGCGCAAATGAATTGTCGCGACTGTATGCACGTGTCAAACGCAAAATTGTCACAATTGTCACGATCCATCTGTCGCATTATCCGCGTTAGGAAGTTTCGCTAAAGTTGATACAGGATCGATGTGCTGCGAGAGAGCAAGCGAGAGCGAGAGAGAGAGAGAGAGAGAGAGAGAGAAAGCCATTTATTAATTTCTAGAGCAAGTTCTCTAAAAATGTAAAAATGATAAGTAAAAAAATAGACGGTAACACAAAATAATATTTACAAAATAAAAATAAATAAATACAAATATAAGAATAAAAATTGAAAAGGTAATGAACAAATTATAAAGGAAAAAAATTAAAAAGTAAAATTTTAACAGAAAAAATTAACATATGCAAAGATCAAAATAAATTGCAAGAACTAAACGCATCTCTTGTTGCCATAGATTCTGATGGAAGAGTTCACGCTTAAATGCACTCAACAATTCCGATCCCCTGATAGTAACAGGAAGAGAGAGAGAGCGCGATGAAATGCGCTTATCGGTAGCCCCACTATCGTAATAATCGCTGGCGATACATCGTCCTCGCGGATGTAACTGCGACAATATCTTCCGAGATTTATGATGTGCGGGTCATTTATGATGCCTTGGGACTGATGGGAGTTAGGAGATAATTCGTAGCACAGGGGAAAATGAACATTGGTGGCGCAATGAGACAATATGTGCTATCGAGCCATCTTTCATTCCTTGATCAATTTGATATCTTCATGACAGAAATATCAGCCGTGTAACAATTTCTTAATTGACAATTGCGCTTATAGAACATTTTTGTCAAATTTTAAGTTATCATACTAAACTGAATAATCGCATATATTTTATGTTTATTCTAATGAATCCACATAATTAACGGATTTTGAGAGCGCATAAATAGCATTATTATATAATTTATTCATTAAGATTTGATTAAGTGGGGGGGG
>NW_017299882.1:704540-776496 GCF_001594075.2 Trachymyrmex cornetzi | reverse complement strand
GAAGGACGGCTAGGCAAACGTATTCGCAAATATAACATTATTAAAAAAAAGTCTTATTAATGTATAATTATTCTGATTTACTTTAGAAAATACTCTTGTTTGACGTATATGTAAAAGTATAAAAATTTATGAACGCTGCTGATAATTTTATACAGAATATAATATTCTTTCTATCACTTCGATATTATTCGTGTGCAGTTTCCGAAGACATTGCAATTTCTTGATCCAATAAGAGATATAAAAAAAAGAAAGGAAGAGAAGAGAAAAACGCGATGAGACTATCGCCTAAAATCACTCTCAATATATCCAGTGAACCGCCCAGTGCAACGATATAACGACGAATCAACGAGAATAGAGATAATAACAATCCGACGGGACTTCACGGATCCGCTTAATGATTGGCTGGACTTATCTGACCTGATTTCTCAAGCCGAGAGCACTCAAGCCAATTGTATTCTTCGATAGTGGGAGACGGTTCTCGAGTACTACTGCAATCGTGGCAATCAATCTGATTACTTCTTTTCCGTCGTGCCGACGTAATCGCAACGAATTCCGCAATTCTAAGAAACGCTGCTACTTATGAATTGCTCTTGCGTGAATAAACCGCTAATTGCGCCCATTCTCGTACACGTACATTATTTACAAATTATATTTCCAGATTTCTCTTTCTCTAAGCTTCTAAAGCTTCAAAATCTGTAACATAGTTATTAACGCTAAGTCTGTAAGACCCATTTAATTTATGTTAACTAAAAGGCACTAATTAATTTCAAGAAATTAAAATGACATAATTTGTATAAAAAAGAATAAATGCTAAGTTTATTTTAATAATTCAAATTTGCAGATGTACACCGAGAAAAATTTCAGGTTGAAAATGAACGAACCAGAATATTCTGTGATTATATCGATCAAAATTCTGATTATTTCAATAGAAATTACAATAGATTCAACCAGAAAATTCTAATTTGTCCATTAATCAGAATTCCAATTAATGCAACTAGACTTTTTTCAGGGTAAAATAAAGTAATATAATTCAGTAGGTTAATAGATCCATCGTCAGCTCCGGAGGTTTAAACACCGATATATATTCCTTAAATATATCAGTAACTTAATGCACAGACGCAGTGAACGGCTAATTTAATTTTAAATTTGCCTCGCGGCATATTACTTTTCCTGTTATACATATTTACATATTAAAGTCAATTTTGTTGTTACATATACTTATCAATGAGAATCAGTTACTCATATATCACGTGCAATAAATGTTGCACTTCTATTACGTACTCAATACTCAATTTTATCTTCAGTTAATTACCAAATAAAGTTATCTTTCAAGAAGCGCATCGCTCCATGTAGAGTATCTAATCTAATACTCAAGAAATCGATGAGAAACGATTTAGTTCTCGCGAAAACTACGTTTAAATCGTACGTGACCTGAATTATCGATGTTCGACTATTCAATATTTCAAAAATATCTTTATTATTAAAAATTTTTTTTAAAACGAACTATGCGATAAATATCTGGAAACCACTGTAATTCGATTGGTCTACATCGATGACGAAAATAGTTAATAAGATGATTTTCGATAATTCGCGGTCACTGAAACTATTGCTGAGACTTTCTACGAGAAGGCAAACACGAAGAAATAAGTATCCGTATCGGAGGTTGGTGCATTGTGTTTCTGGAGTAAATTGGGGAGGAAGATCCCGAGAGCCGCCACAATCGTGGCAATCAATCGTGTTCCCTTTTCGCCACCTCTTTGTGCAATCAGAGCGCGCTTCATGCTCGGCCGGCTTCACCGGAAACCGTTTCTTCCGTCAACGTGTCTCGCGATTTTCGCGGCACTGCGCTGCCGAAGAGCCGGAGTCGGGGTTTCCTGGTCTAAGTTGGCTGAGTTGGCTGGTTGGACCATCGTCGTGGTCGATCGACGTGCCAAAACTGTAAATCGGCGGTCCTTCGATTCGACCGGAAGACCATCGCCATTGCCCGAGAGAGGCAGAATAAAGAGAGAAGCAAAGTTTCATCCTGAGAGTAGATGGTCATCCGATGAAAACTAATCTGCTCCTACCTGCTTTCACGAGGTGGCGAGTTACGGCAGGATTTTGCTTGTCAGAGAGAAGAATCCAGATGCTTCCATCTAAAGGCATTTGCATGAGTTAGTTCATCTTTGGGAGAAAAGTTCCCGAACTTGCGACTTCACCCTCTTTACGACGTCTCAGAAATCCTCGCCGATCTCTTTGATAAAAATTCGACGTAGACTCTGCATTATAGTTTGTGATATTTTTTGGCTAATTGCGTAAACAGATATTATCTGAAGAGACTTTTTCAACTTAATCGGCAAACCTTAACCAAAATAGTAGGCACTTATATTTTTTTCATTCATCTGGAATTCATTTACCTGCATTGTTATCTATTAGTTACCGACATTACATAAGTTTAAAAGGTTCTTGAACCAAAGAACACAGCAAATACCATGTATATCTAATTTTTCAGTTAAATCTTTAAATAATAACCTAATATTTTTGGCCAAAACTGTATATAAAAGTCCTAAAATTACAAAAACGCTACGAGAAAAAAAGTTACAAAGTATAAGAAAATTTGGTATACAAAGTATAACAAAGTTCATAAGAAAGATTAATTTTAAATTAGTCGAAGAATTTCGAGGTAACGAATGATCAGTGCAGATATCTACTTAACACAACCCGCGTTCACTTCTCCATTGTGTTCAAATGCTTCTTCTTGGTTTGTGTTTACATAGTCGGATAACCGCAAACGCCGGCGTTAATTTACCAAATTCAGGGTAGACAATGGGCAGCTCGTTTAGGATCATGCGGGAAGAACAATAGCACTTAGTCGACGATGAGGTTGGAAGCAGCTTGTCTGTTTAACCCCTCAGTTATATTGCTTGTACTATATACGCATATATAAGCTTCGGAACATAAGTACCTATGCTCTCGTAAAATAATTATGTGCATATTACTATCGGTCAAATATTATTTGTTAATTAAATATGATTGAACATGTTTTATAAATGTAGAAGATTTAATGTCGGGTAATAAAAAAGAGTTAATTGGGATCAGCGCTGTAAATAGTGCGCAAATTAAAAAAAAATTAATTGTATTTACATTTACATTAAAAGATTTAATATTATCAAGTATGTATTATAGTTTATATTATCTGCCTTTTTATTTGTATTTTTTTCTTATAGATATAACTTTACTCAATCATTTTCTTTTGCTTTTTGGACACCTATACAATTTATTCTAACTAACTTGAATTGCATTCAGACAGTATTTAAATAAGATAAATTAAACTTGAATATAATTTCTAAAAAAGTAAAAAAAACTTGATTTTATATTTTACTTTATATTCAAGGTTGCCGAAATAAAAAATGAATTTTAAAATTTCCTGACTTTTCCAGGTTTTCCAGATGAAAATAGAAAATTTTCCATGAGTAATGTGAAATATGTAAATTTAAACTCACGGATTGTAGGAAAGCTAGTCTATCCTATATTAAAAACAACGCAAAAAAAGCTCAGTAGCATAGTACAACTTTGGGTGCAAATTCAAGCCACAGCAAAAAATAAATTAGTTTTGGAAAAAAAGAATGCAGTTATGACGAAAGAGTTATCAAACAAAAATACTGAATATAAAATATGAATTTTTATTATTTTATTAAAATCGTTTAAAGTGCACAAGTTTTGAACGTATTTGACTATAACTGTTAGATATAATATTTAAAAAACTATAACAATTATTTAAAATAGGAGCAGTTTCAGAGAATTGTGAACAAATTTCGAAATTCCAGACTTTTTTACATTTTCCCCTGACTTTCCCCAGTTTTCATGACCAATTTCAATTTCCCTGACTTTTCTCGGTTTTCCCAGTTTTTCAGGTCTGTGGCAACCCTGAATTATTTAAACTTTTATATTTAAACTTCAATTTTATATTTTACTAAATCAGTATCATTTTGGAAAATATGCATCACTTTATCACAAAAAATGTTTCTGATAAAAAGAAACAAGCCACAATAATTTCTCTAATAGAGGTATTTTATTTGCGTATATTGTAACGAGTGGCCGAAAACGATAAAAGAAAGATAATCTTGACTTCCATCGCGTTTTTCAAACGTTTAACTTTCCCGATTTTCTGCGACAATAAAACTCGTGTTATCTCTCGCGTGAAAATCACGGCGCGACACCTTCCTCCCAAGCTGTCTTTTATTAACCGTCTGAAGACTACGGGGATTGTGTACTGATAAGTTTGTATAAATGCGACACTTTGAATATGTCGCGAGCCATGAGCTCCATTGTAATCTTGTTGTCGGTCGTCGCGCTGTATTCAAAACTCCGGGCATTCCTGTTCGCTTGCGCTGAAATGCACTTTTGATAACAGTTCAAAGCTCGCCCCATCTCGCCGCTCTATTCTCATGAAAGGTAGACGTCGCCGATCTAAAGAAGTCTCGGTTTACTCATGCGAGCTGAATGGAAAGTCGACCAGGTGCTACCGCAACGATTGCGGAATATTTCCAAGTGCGTTCGATTTTTCACACATCTTGATTCTTCCATGCACCATTCGCATCTCGTTCACGAGTCGCGCGCATCATAATTCGATAACTAAGAAAGTTATCGTTGTGAGAGGCAACGGAAAGGAAAAAAAATTTTTTATTTTAACACTGAGAAAAATGTTTGGTTGAAAATGGACAAACCGGAAAACTCTGATTATATCAATCAGAATTCCGATTATCTCATCAGCTAGAATTTCAGTAGATTTAACTAAAAAATTTTCTATAATCGGAATTCCGACTGATATAATCAGAATCTTTTGGTTTGTCTATTTTCAACCAAACCGGATTTTTTTTTCAGTAAAGATTCACACGTCAGAGGATTGAAAAGGGACCTCTCTTAAATTTAAATAAATTTCTTAGATTTCCTTCGTTTTCTAGAGAATCTCTCTGTGTAAGTAATAAAAAATTCACGAAGATATTGATTTGTGGAACTGAGAATCTGTGAAATCAAGGTACCGTGGAATTAAGGATTCCTGAAACACAGTATCCCCGATGTACCCAGGATTTATGAAAGCGAGGACTACAGGAATCAAGGATCCGTGGAATGAAGGAACTGTGAAACCAAAGATTTATAGTACCGCCTATATACTTTACGCAGGTACATTTTTCTCATTTTGCGCGAATGTGATTTACTCGGTGGTTTGCGCTAAAGTCATTAGCCACGTAACAAATAGCGAATTGCTTATACAGACTGAAATAAAGGAGGCGAGTGAGTTTTGCGTAAGAAAAAGGTATATTTCGCTCCAGAAACTTTATAAACAGTGCGCGAGATTTAATTATTGCCGATCAAATTCCTGAGTGGAACAATTGATTCCGCGATTAGCGACGCGGCGCTTCTATTTACGGGCACTACGTGATTTCTCCCTTAAGAGGTCGTAATTAGAATTTCATGTTTATAACGACAGTTTATTCTTGCCACCGTTCCACGAAGTCGTAAAAATAGAAGTAATTACATTATAATCAAATTGTACACGGAAAGAACAATTTTACTGAAGTGCTTAAAAATTGAAGTAGACTTGAAAATAATTTTGTTAAATTAATAAAATAATTATGTAGGAAACTTAAGCATGATGAGCAATTGCTACTAAAAGTTTTGACATTCTAGCAATCAGCTACATAATTATTTTGAATCCAACAGAATTATTTTCAGATCCGTATCTAGCTACACTTTTAGGTTTTCAGTAAAATCATTTTTTCCTTAGTTTTGATAATTTTTAAAGAGATAACATTATTTTAAAAAGAACTGCGTTTCTTGAACTGCAACGTGCAAAAAATGTGTCACATATTTTTTATCGTCTTACTTAGTTTCAATATTTTCAATAGATACAAGTAGAAACGAAATACAAGACTTATACGTGCTTTATCAGTAAAAAATAGTTTATGTAAATATATGTTCCAAGTCATATTTTGTCTGATCAACACCCTCCGATCTAATCTTCGCCTGCTTACAGCCTGCTTTCCCATTTTCGGCTTTTCCGTCACTCTTCAGGAACGACAGGGATGTTATTAAAATTTTCTCGCTATCGATGGAATTTCAATAACGACTGTCAAAGCAGCTGTCGCCGGGTGCATTAATTCCATGACGACGGAAAAGTTGCGCGTACCGGATTGCAGTAATCTGTAAACGGTCGTGTCGCGAAAAATCACGTCGTCGTTTTGAAACGAAGCTGAAACGTGTCGTAATTCCCTTCAAGACGCGGCTTTTCTAAGCACTATCGCAAATGGAAGATAGCGAACCGATGAATACCGAAGGTAAAACCTGACAAGGCACGGTTGAGCGTTATTACACGAAGGTTGTTATCGTGCAGATAATACTAGTTAAACGTTGTAGTTCGTAATACTTCACAGTTTTATGTAATAGGTGCTTGTACGTGCTCTTAAATAACTTTTCTTTAATAATGTAACATTTTAGAAAGAACCAGATGTTGTGTGGTGTTAGATAATGATGATCGTGACGTAAGAAGTAAATAATTTCATTCGAGTATAGTTGTTATTCGTGGGTTAAAGAATAATGCAAAACGATAGAGGATGGACAAAGCTTGTCAAGCGACGATGTGAATGCAAATACTAGGCCGATATTATTATAACGAGCTTTCGAACAACGTCGGACGCCTTGCTCGCTCTCGAAAACTCGCCGAGCAAATAATAATGGAAATAAAGCACGCTCCCGGTAGTAATAACTTGCAGTCTCCGAGAGATACCCGAGAACAGAGTGCGCGTTAGGCGACTAGTGTCGTCGGGAAAAATGGAAAATCCTGTTGGATTTAAAGTGAAATAATGAACGACGCTCTCATACGCTGCGAGAACGCTTCGACGCCGTTGTTACCGACTTTTCGTGCTGTTTCGGAAAAAGAGGAGGCATCGGAGATAGAAATATTCTCTTAATGCTATGGCGAACTACGGCATGCGCGCGCACCGGCGAATAATTTTAATTAAAAAAGGCAAGAATTGAGTTTACAGCACCTAGTTGAGAAAGTAATTTCCGGATAAGCCACCGCGCTCGTCGACTTCCGCCGCGACGGTTTATGCAGCGCCTAATTGCGCGTTAATTAGAACAAATTAAAAACAGCGCCAGCGGGAAACTGATCGGAAGAAACAAAGTTGGTGGATCTTGCGTTGCGTCTTTGCGCCATAGTGTACCGTCTACTTTTTTTTTATCAACTTCTCACAACGTTAGGTATCGATTATGAAGAATTCTTGCTTATTCTGTAGAACGGTTTTATTTAATTACAAAAGAATGCAACCTGCCGCGACGGCATGCGAGTGCAGCAAATAGTTTCATCCTTTATTCGTAAAATTATGAAATACTCCGAAACTCTCCATTTGTCGCATCAAATTTTCCACAGAGAATTATTCTGCAACTTTCTGCATTATATGCAAACTTCTAAATTTACCTTTGTGCCTCCCTTTAGTTGCAGATTTTTAGCGAAAATGATGGCAAAACAAAACTTGATTGCATACCATCATTTTTGACGTGCTTGCAATTTTTGTTTATGTTTTATATCAAACAACAAAGGTTTAAATTAAATAGAAAAATAGATGCGTTAAATTTTGTTCAGATTAATTGTTATCGTTAAGTATCATGTATTACATATATCTCTGTGAAAAGAGAGAGTGAATGGAATTGGAAATTTATGTTCTCCGTATATAACAATTAATGTTATATATATATATATATATATGAAATAATTAAGTAAGGTCAATATATTTATATATTTAGCAATTATGATTTCATAATTTAAATTAAAAATTTTTTATTTATCTTAATTATAGATATATATTTTTTTAAATCATGTCTACTTTTTATCGCAGAAATAATTCTTAATACAGATTCTAAACCGTTATCGAACTTTTGTATTACTTTCACAAATATAACATAGAAAAATCTGTAATTTTTTTCGTTTAAGAAATACGTGTACTACATCTTTAACTGTATTAGGATTGAGAACGTAGATTGTATGATGAAAATTGGTATATAAATCTTAAGCAAATAAAAAAAAACTCTCTCAAGCTACATAAAATAGGGCAGAAATAAAACTTCCCTGTAGTGTACTGCAAAATGGCTAACTCGTGTACACTGCGATAGTGCAGCGTATAATATTGTCCCTTTGTGTCCATCCAAGCAACCCTTGGGCGTTACTGCCGTTTTGCAAATAAATCAGAATCTACAGTCTAGCTACGTTTGTGACAAACAGGAACCAGCGATTTTCCCTAGTGCACCTATCGCGTAATATTATACTTTTACTCTCAAAAATATACTATCAATCCGTGTTACAGTTACGATTCATATTCAGAATTTATCAATAAAAATGCACACTTTTCTTTCTGAAATTTTGTAACTATATATAATATTTAACTGTATGATAAATACGTATTGACATCGCTATAAGCGCGTTCTGAATAGTAATACGGATCTAAATGTATAGTAAGACACACATATTTATTTGTTAATTTCACATTAAACAAACAAAAACAGTTATTATGGCAGGAACAAAACGTATATTGGAAATTTAAAATTTTATTCTTTTTTACGTATTTACCCTAGAATGCTTTGTAATAAATTTGTGATAAACTTTTTATGTGCGTATAAAATGTACATCATAGTAAAATACGTTTAATAACGTAAAACTATAAACGTGTTATACATATTATTGAACTTAGAAGAAAGCTTTTCATAAGTACGATATTGTACAAAAGCAGATAAAAATGTGAGTGGGATAAAAACAAATTGTAATTTAGCCCCATGAAACTTTTGTGAATGATAAAGGTTTTTCGGTTCTGTGTAAAGATTCAGACCGACAGGAAGGTTTTCCTCGGTACAAGACCACCTATTCCAACATTTAATGGAAATGTAGCTTCATTAAAATATGTATCAGACTACAGAAACTTTCATTCATCATATAACATTTGCGAGATAACTTTCACCCACGATAAAAAACAAATCTGGGAAAAAAGTTTTTGGCAAAATGAACTGTTCAAATATTTAATGTAAATGTTCAATTAAAATTCCAACTGAACCGAACAAACTTTCTGTATAAGGAAAACTCATTAGATAACTCATACGTGTTAGAAAAGATTCGGTTTTAAAAAATGCGTAATCAGTCTAATATTTGATGTAAAATCTCTATTGAACTTTTAATCTGTCAGAAATAATTTTTCCTTGTAAATGAAAAAATTATTAAATAATTATTTTTTGTTAGAAATAATTTTAACAAAAAAATAATTCTAAGTTTCGATCGACGAAATATTGCGCACAAAATTCACAGCTGATTTTTAATATCAGAGAAAATCAACATCATACAAAATTCAGATCGCAAAAAAATATTGACTTGACCATATCAAACATTCTGCTGTTTAATCTAGAGTATATATATGTGACAGAATTAAAATTTCAATCTACCTAAAAAATTTTTCACGCAATGATAAAATTCTTAAGTTATTGTTTCTTGTTAGAAAAAAATTACGAATGTCATGGAAGGAGATATAAAACTGACGTCATGACGAGGATGGATGTACGTGAAGAGAAACTTGCTGTACTATAAAAATTTTGAAATTTATGCTCAGAAATAAATACGTTCTGTCATATAGTCTTGGTTCTAAAGTAAATTTGTGATTCGCATTACACGGGCCATAAATCACAATGGTGGCACGGTTGAAAGGTAGTGCTAACATTCGAAACGCGAGATACATTCGCGGGGGTTCCTGGCGCAGTCTCTATGCCAGCCCGTTTCGACCAGAGTAATACATCGCTATTTTAATCTCTTGGGTGCAATACGGGCACGCGATATATACGCGGTCCGCGCGATATTGACGAATAAATACCGGAATAAACGGTACTAGCGCTCGACGCTCGATTAAGGGACGAAATTGGAAAATTTGGCCTGCGGCCATCTCGTGAAGAAAATCGCGGGATACTGTTTCGCCGCACGCGATTGGTTTATCAGGTTTTTTTTAAATTTATATCACACTACCATCGCACATTTCATATCTCTTTTCACATTTATAACGTATGTCCTGGAAGCCGCGTGTTTTCTTTAAGCATCAGATATTGGCAACCATTAACCGACATGCCAGTTATTTCAATATCGAAATATCGAATATACATTTATATTAATTTGATGCACAATCACCTACCGTTAACGATTATTTCTTGTTACATTTTTATTTGATTTAGTCAAGTGCTATTCCGAATGATATTTGCTCAACATTAGATTCAAAGCGGTACAGGTTTTATATAGACATTGAGACAACCATTTTAGCTATATTTTGCGCTAGAATTCTTTCTTCTTTGTTCGACCGTGATCCTATTAGAGGAAACAAAGACTTTCGATGCTTTTCCAGAAGTCGTCGAGCTAATTCGATAGCCTATCGCTACTCTTGTTGCGAGCGATCCCTATAAATCGCGGACGGACTCGAGTTTACGAAAACGATTCGAGGTAAATTTATCCTACCGTTGCTGGTGACAGTATCGATTGCAAAACTTTGGAAACTACTTAAAACTTTCTCCGCTATTTTTCCTTCTCCTACAAACTCTTCTTCCCTCTCTCACTTGCTCGATTCGACTCATTTACAGTTACGAGGGATGTTCCTTTTTCGATGAGATATCTATCGAAGTGACTTGCATTACATGCCCGAAACTTCGCTTCCAATGTTCTTACCATGATGCTATTTTTTGGAGTATTTTGCTATTAGTCTACATACAAACTTTTTTCGACAGCTTCAAGCGAATCTCTAGGATTTAGGATTAAGGTCAACTTGTATGGAGTCTCTGTTCGAGTAAAATTATTTAAAAAAAAGCTGTATGGAAGCTTTTGCGATGGATTCGCAGTACTTTGCCTGAAAATTGGAAATAAGATACCGATCGATTTAATATGATATCAATCACTCGACCTTGTATCCTTAGAGAAACATAATTATATTAGAAGGATATCCGATGACCAATAAAATCGACATCTTTGAATGCGACACTTTGTCGTTAAAAAATATTAAAGGTAAAATCATTTATCTTTTCTTTTCTTTAATTTTGGTATAATTAACTAACTATTATGTCATCATAAACGTATTGAGTTTCTATACAAATATTAACAATTTATTAAAAATGTATTTATAATCATATAACAATGATATCTTTCGCTCGTACTTTATTTAATATTGATTGCTGTTTTATCGTACCAACTCGTTTTAATATTCTTTATACAAAAAAACATTTGTTTTATATAATACAGTTAGTGAATAATTAATAATAAATTGATACTATGACATAGCAGTTAGTATCTTATCAGTATATTATTTTGATAATATGTATATAATGGTGCGATATGGTACTTAGGGTAACTCCGGCAAATACGCCGCTCTGGGATTTACGCCACGGAAGTCAGAAAAAATAGAAGGAATACGGATAATTTTCCCGCAACTACTCTGTTATATGCCTTTATATTATATTAGTATTGTGTTATGATTTCAGCTTTTTATTGTTAACATTAATGAAATTATTGTGAGTTGAATCGATTTGTCACTGTATTAAGTAGCGCCATCATAAATTATAATCTACATAAAATGATTACTGTAGGACATGCAAAAAACTTAGTGGTTATTTCGTGATACACGAGTGTAGAGGAATAGTAAAGCATGTTGTATAACAAAATACAAATACTTTGCTCTTGTATTCTTTGTTTAGTTCGTTGTCTTGTATATCCTACCTGTTTGGGATATATGGCATTTTTAACAGGCGGGATTTATAGCCAAAGCATACAAAGTGCGCAGATTGAATTCAGTGCACTAAATACAATAAATGCATTATATGAAATATGTACCTCATGTCATAATACTTGTAATACTACATCAGGGAAGATTGTAATTATTATTTATTACTTCATATACATATATATCATTCTTATTCCTTAATAAAACTTTATAAACGCATTTTATAAATTATTGTGTCATTTTACGTTTTATTTATATGCATTATTTGTAAATTTTTAATGAGCCATACATACCCCCCCCCCCCTTCGCCCTATGAGTAACCATATATCCCACCCCTATTGGATATACGGCAAAAATGCAAGGGTTTAAAAAAGTTTATTTTTTAATACGAAATATAAATATTTCGGATTTCTAATATTTTTTTCATAATAGTGACAGTACAATGTTTTTACTAATATAGTTCGTTTACTTTAAACATAGTAAATAATACTTAATAAATTAAGTTTTTGATAGGTGCGGCGTATATACCGGAGTTACCCTATATATCATCTTGATAATGAAACGATTCAAAAAGATTTTGTTGGTTTTCTTCTATTATAGTTTTGTCCGTTTTTCTCAAACATGCCAAATGTCCTAGTTTTCTTTTCTGTCGTTCTAATCTCATAGAAAAAAAGGAATCTGGTCATCTTATCTAAAATCTCAGATTGCAAACTTGGGGATTCTAGGATTCCAGAACCTAGAATCTCTCCGAAGTCCAAGAAACTTTGGATCTACATGCAAAATGCAAAAATTTCAGAATTCTTGATACCCATCTTAGACATTACCGAGTATATCCAAGAGGGTAATGATCAGCATATCGAGCGGAAACTTTATTCCACGCGAGCGCCCATCGAGTTACCCAATTACGCGAACGGATTGTTGACTCCTTTCCACTCGTTCTACGATCCGTTCTCCATTAAACTCGCGGGACGAGCACGAGTTTGCTTGGAAGAACGGCGAAGAGGAAGGCGAGGGAGGCGATAAAGCGTTGATGCTGCGCATCTTCCGGATGTTGCCGATCGCTGATGGAATCGCACACGTCGCCAATCCGGGGCTGCAGGTGCAACCACACACATACATGGGACGAACTATTTGGCAAACACGGATTCCAGGTTGAATGGCAAATTGTATCGGTACACGCTACAATGTGCGCATAGAATGAACGCGCGGCTGCGTTTCGATGAGGAACGCTAGTTTCTTGTTGAGAAACGTGACTTCTCGTCCTTCGAGGAGCAAGAGAAGGGACCTGCTGATGCGTCAACAGACAGGTGTTTGATTCACACGTGACGTATCGAGAGGATTTCAAATGAGAATTTTGGCTTTACGTTCTAACGAGATCAACGATATAAGCTTACGTTACGTGAGCTACGTCGTAAATACGATATAATTAACGTCTTATCAGCTAGAACTACAGGGTTGCTACAGAAAATAAATTAAAAAATTCCCTGACTTTTCCAGGTTTTCCAGATGAAAATGAAAAATTTTCCAATATAAAATATGTAAATTTTAACACATTTAAAGTCAAGAATTGTAGGGGAAAGCTAGCATATATTATTAAAAACAAGGCAAAAAAGGTTAGTAGCACACTAAAATTTTGAGTGCAAATTCAAGCCAAAAAAAATTAGTATTGGAAAAAAGAATGCAGTTATGAAAAAGAGCGATCAAATAAAAATACTGAATAAAATATAAATTTTAATTATTTTATTAAAATCGTTTAAAGTGTGCGAGTTTTGAACGCATTTCACTATAAACCTCAGATATAATATTAAAAAATTATAACAATTATCTAGAATAGGAGCAGTTTAAGGAAATTGTGAGCAAATTTCAAAATTCCAGATTTTTTACATTTTCCCGGTTTTCCAGGCCTGTGGCAACCCTGAGAACATCTTGACATTACGTACACGTTTCGCTTTACTCCTTTTCATCATTCTCTCTATCTTTCCCGATCGTAGTTCAGGCGAACGACACCTCAGCCGATTTACCACGCTGCTATGTGGTGAATCTGCATGGAGATTCGAGATTGTATATAAGGCTTATGGGATATTAGCACAACATTGGTTCTGTGTGCACGGGTGTAACGAAACACTATTTAAGTGTCGGCATCGTCAGCTGGTGCGAATATTTCTCTCGCGTCTTTAACGCCTCCGTTCATTTGCGCCGCACGTTACTCTAAATTAATGTGCCGAATATATTACAAACTTACTATTAATTTTAACGAAAAGTAGGTCAAATATCATTCTTTCATTATCTTTATGTATTTTGTATTTAATATCAAATATTTCAGTCATTTAAATTTTGCTCACAACGAAATCTAACGAGTATACTAAATTAAAATACGCACTTTATTATTATTTTCAAAGATATAATACTTCTAAAGATTAATTCATAAAAAGATGCATTTTTCACATTTTCAACCATCTATAACAGTGTAAGAATATTTCAATGTTTGACGTTACATAAAAAAAGCCATGTAAAAAAGATTATTTGCGGTGTTTTTAACATCATACTTCCTCCGATAATACTTCTCTAAAAATTATGGAGATACTTACAGCTATGTACTCTCGCAGCTATAAAGGATAAGTAAGGCGGATGGTTGCAATCACGAAGCAAATTGTCCTCCTTTCGCATGGCCACCGATCGTTCCGATTTCACCCTCCAGTGAGGTGACGAGAATTTTTCGCTGTAGAAAGGGTTGGAAGTCTGCGAGAGCTGTCGAGCGACAGACAACGAAGGGTAGCGGCGTTGGAGGGAGCAACCGTTGATGGCCGTTCCTTTTTGTCGTCGTAGAAAAACGCCACCGTTAAACTTTTTCCAATGCACTAGGGTACAAGTAAAATATCGAGTAAATGCGCCCGTTGTAGCGAGCGCCCATTAATTCGACGGAGACGCGAGAAGATGGGTAAAGCTTAACTCCGCGACCCCCTTTTACCCTACAAAGTTCACGTACATATTTACTGGCATTGGTGCGTCTTTATCCCCAGTTGAGAAATCCGAGTTTTCATTTGCTTCGTGATTGCAAAGGTACAAAAATAAAAGCGGTGACTGTAGGTGCAACGAAAACTGTAAGTTTTTCCTCGTCCTCTCGGTGTGAATTTCATTATTTCTTAATTTCACGGAAGTGTTAATTTTTGAAAGACTTGGAAAGAGATTTGTTGTGATTGTGTTACTCTAGAAAGTAGGACGCTCAGCGCATTGAAAGCTGGAAATACCAATGCATCTAATTTTAATCTTTTGCAATCATACTTTTACTTCCTCCGTTCAGCTCAAGTTTTTTTTTACTGTTCTAGGCTATATAAAAAATTCAAGGATATCTTTCAGTATTTCTATTACATTACCAAGTAGTTTTTTTAAGAAGATATTTTAGGAGGAGAACCGAATTCCTTTATTTCAGAGAAATTTGTGAGTGAAATTTTGTTCGTGTAAAAGAAGACCTATAGATTGTAAATGGAAAGTTAACCCTCAGTATACACAAGGGGTTAGCGTAACCCAACTCGATTTTCATAGTTCATGTTTTCTTCCGATACCTTTTCACTTATTGCAAAATATCTTTTGTGCTACAATATTTTAGACTTTCTAACTCAAAAATTCTTTTTTTTTCAGTCTTCAAACAATAGATTAAAAAAAAATTTGTTAAAATCGATGCACCACAATCTGAGATACAAGCAAAAAAAAAACGCTGAGTTACAAATACCCGGATGTGGGTAGATACGGACTGCCAGAGTATTGTGTGTACTGAGGGTTAATAACAAATTAAAGTTGCTATTCACTTTTTGCTTATTCAATCGAAATTGTACGAGAGACTTAAGTGGAACGATGATATGCATTGCAAATGCGCGTTATAATTTGAATACAAAATTGTCAACTTTGAGCAACATGTGTGCCGTCATAACATGTCCGTTTGTTTGCTCTTGAATGTTGGAGGACTGGCCGTTACAATTTGGACAGTCCGTTGACATTGATATCGACAGTTAAACGAGCATTCCACCGCAATGCATATACATAAGCCAGCCACTTCGAGATGTTCTCATTGCATTTCCGCCCGTATCTTATACTTTATGCAATGAGAAAACGTTGCTTCTGAGTGCAAGAGTGCATTATGTCGCGTCGAGCTTGTGCAAAAATCTTTGTCCGACATGAACACTCGGCACGTATTCGCGTCGCATTAAGAAAAACGTTGAAACGTTGCACATTTACGTTGCACATTTACGTTGCTCGTAAAAAGGAAAAAATCATTATGCTTCACCACCACGGTTCGTCTAAAATTCATTTTGTTTTTACACTTCCAAGATTTTGAGCATTTGCACTACAACTTAAATAATTTTACAGAAAATCGAAACAAAATGCATTATGAAAGTATAAATTTATTCGAGTTATTTAGTTTTGTAACTGCGCAATTCTAGTCATTTGCCCAAACTTAGTTGTCCCATTTGTTGTCTTCAAAATAGCTGATTCATTTGGCTTGTATTGTGTCGCGTAATGTTATTGTAATATCAATTTGAAATGCAAATGTCAATATTTCAGAAGTACTTAGTAATTTGTGACGTTCACTAATATGTGACATAGTGTTCTATAACATTGGAAATCTAGTTTTTTATGTTTATTTGATACATTTGATAGCTTTAGTTTGCTCGCACTCGATCTATTTTGTTACGTCCAATTTCCATTATCATGTACGTTGTTTATTTTATCCGTCTTTCCACGAGCCATCCCGCGTGGCCAACATTTTCGCGTCCGGAATTAGCCTCCATATTGGCTCGTGGTGTCTATTGGCAATCGATCGAGTGTTCAGCCAACCACCATGAATATGCACGAGAGAGTACTTCTAGAAAACGTTTCCAGCGAGCACTCCCGTCGAATGCGCATCATCGGCTGTTTGATCATCGTGTTCCGCGACACAATGGAAATTTGCAATTTACTTCGTTGACTTCCAAGTTGGAAATCATTGAAAAATATGCGCGAATATAATACTAGGTATATAAAATACTAAATAGATATGTAATATCCGACTAGACGTAAAAAAAAAAACAAATGCTCTCGAAAGAATTTAGAACTAAATTTTTTCTAACAAATATTTTGTGAGATTTAACTCATTTTTACAAATTTAACCCGTATAAATTCACGGATTGAAAATTTGTTAATTTGTTATAAATTAAAAGAGTTGTGGATTTATTAGGATTGTAAATAATCTAGTAATTTATTATATTGATAATATAATAAAAACATAATAAAATAACAAAATTAACTTCTTTTATTAAAGAAATTAAATGTCACATATATTATCGTATATATTATGGACAACATTAAATGGCTCATATTTTCCACGAATTATACTTTTTATCTTTTATTATAATTCCTATATAATGTTTTTATAAATTTCCAAACAGACAACGCATTTAAAATAAACCGCTTTCGTTCTAGTTTTCTACAAAAAAATAATCCAAAATGAAAAATGGTTCTGTGATTTCGATATTCACCATCGAAATGATATTTCAATATATGCCATACGATACTTCGTAATCGAAGGCTCTTTGTAGCTTTGCTACCTCAAATGCTGGTTATATTGCGCACGTGTTATTTCCATATTTTTTTATTAAAAAATATAATGCGCATACACGTGCGCCGCAAAATAACGGTTGATTTATGCCTCCGTTCGTTAGTAGCGATGTCGCGGCGGCAATGCGGTGACGATTCATTCGGAGTTTAACGCACAAAAGCCTGGGTGTACCCATTAGCGAGATACTTCGGGATTCAGTTGAATGCGAAAGCCGCGTTTAATGGCGGGGAATGCGAAACTATCGATAAAGTTTCCCGTTTCCGACCACGACGGAGAGTCAAAGAGGTCGTCCGCGGCCTTGTAATTTGACTTTTGTGCTGCAACGAGGGAAGTAAACGATATAATCGTATTATATCATATTATATCAACATTTAAATAATTCTCAATTATAACATTATAAAGTAACGATATTATAGCTGTGATAAATTATCAATTTTTATCATATCCCAAAAATGTAAATGCAAAAAAGAAAAAGAAACTACTTATTATGTACAACTCGATGAACTGTAGACACAATTATTTTAATAAATTTACAAAACACACACACACTCTTTTTTAATTACAATTTCTTTTATATAACAATATTTTTATTTTAAAATTAATTTTTCTATTTTTTAATTAACTTTTTCAGTTTAAAAAATTAACTGAAATTAATTTTTTCTAAAACGCGCTAAATTACATCGGTCTTCAAGTTTCCAAATATATTAATTTAATTTTTTATATTGTGCGAAAGTTTATTCTCTCTCTCTCTCTCTGTATTTATTTTGTCAATTAATAAATATACAATATATTTGGAAAATAATAATAAATCTTTCGCATAGAGGTAGAATGGACTAAATTGAAAAGAAAAATCCTTTACCATTTTGCAATTTTTGTAATAGTTAACAAGATATTAATTGCTAAAAATTGCCGAAAATTGGTCTTTAATAATTTTTTACTCAAATACTATCAACTTTACAGAAAAACTGCAAAATACGAAAATTGTTTATTTTCTTCTCATAGAACTTTACGAATTTTTTATCAATTTTTTAGTACTGCATTTTCTTATTTTTACCAATATGAAAAAACACGGTATTAAAAAATTCTAAAAAAATAAAAAAAAATTCTTAGAGCTCTCTGAGAAGAAAATAAACAATTTTTGTCTCTTGCAGTTTTTCCGTAAAGTTGATAGTATTTGAGTAAAAAATTATTGCACTGAGAAAAATTTCCGGGCTTTATCCGTTCAAAAAGTAATAAACAGATATTTCCGATTGATTTTGATCGGATTTATAAGACTATCCGATCAAATTCATCGGATAGTCTTATAAATCCGATCAAAATCAATCGGAAATAACTGTTTGTTACTTTTTGAACGGACATTTTTCTCAGTGTGAAGACCAATTTTCGGCAATTTTTAGCAATTAATATCTTGTTAACTGCGAAAATGGCAAAATAGTACAGGATTTTTCTTCTCAGTTTAGTCCATTCTGCCGCTATGCGAAAGATTTATCATTATTTTCCAAACACCCTGTATAAATAATTTGCTCATCACTGATTACATGTTAAATTGTGTTATATTAATACATATTAATATTTTTTATTAGCACAAATATCGAGAATTATTACACGATAACAAAGCACTGAATGGCACTAAATCTAGAACCGCGACGTCCCAAAACGAGAAGTTAGATGAGACTAGCTACTTCGCAATTATGATTTTAATTATGAACGGGAGTTACCGAGGGACTTACCTGAGCCGTTGTTATCCGCGCGTCGCACTTTTGATTTACGAAATTAAGTGAAAATATTTATGAGCAATTTACACGCGGCCAATATTACGCACTGCATGTTTCACGTGGTAACCTGCGCATCATCGTCTCACACTACTCCGTCGACCACGGACTTTGTCGCAAATTAAATGCGGTTGCTGTCGGGCTTATCCTCGGCGGGAAATTTCTTCTGAATTATTGACGAACTGCTGCTTTTGACTCCTGATGAAAGGAGCGTTAGCCCCTTTATTCCCCATGTAACATGGAGTGTAATGAATCTCGCAATAACTAACTCACGTTCAACAAAAGAATAATTTCTCGTGGCAGTCGTCGGCCTCATTAATTTTCCATCATCCATTAGTACAAAAAATTTTTTGAAAAAACGCCGAAAAGTATTAATTTTATTTAAGAAAAACTACACTTTTAATACTTTTATATACTGGTCTCTTATATTACGACATCCATATTCATTATTGTACTATATTTTTTTAAAACTATTGTCTTTAAACTATCATAAATTTATAGATGGGTAGATGCTTATGAAATAAATAATAATAAAGAAATAAAAGAGACAGGCTAGATTAAGCTATAACATATTTGTGAATGATTTCTGTGAAAACGACGGTCGTGGTCAGACATGGCTGACCTCACTTCGCTTCTATCACTAGCGTTGCGCTATAAAGGCATACCGCACACTCGCATTAAAATAAACTATATCCATCTACGCTATGATACACATCAAACGTGCAATAAATGTAGAATATGTGGTAGTACTATGGCGCTATCATATCCTTTTAACCTTCGGGGACGAACCGCGAGCACTACACGTGTGTTTCGACAAAAGAGTGGGTTTGTGTGCTGTCACATACGATTTTGAAAAACGCCAAGATATATACAAATTTTAAACATCGAAGAAAGAAAGAGAAAGAGAGAATGTTTACACAATATAATATAATGCTTAACTTACTATACGTTAACGTTATTGTATATAACTTCTACATAGCATAAGGATGAAATTTGTAATAACTGGCAGCAAAAATTAATTTAATACTGATTTTAATTATAAGCTCGTATATACATGTTTGCACTTTTTACAACATTTTCAGTTCATTTAACTTTTATTTCGCATTTTCGTATGCAAAATGTACTTGCAACCGAAGTATAAAACGATAGATCGTAAAAAAGTTGTTTACTAAAGAATTCTTTTTCTTGTACTACTTATTTAGGAAATATAGCAGCTTCTGTGATAATATAGATAGGCAAAGAGTTGCCTGAGATTTTTAGCGAGATTTGTTAAAATAAAAATGAAAAAATTGATATAAACGGGAGAATTTAAAAAGACAAAAGATAAAATTTGACGAAGCGGCGTTATAAAAGGCAATTGTTATAAAAATCATGGATGTTTATAACAAATTCGTTACTTTCGAGAAATTCCTGAAATGGAGAAACTCTGCTACCACTTTTGACGTTTTGTCATTCCTCAAACATGTATACCATAACTGGTCAACGCGGCCAACAAAATTGCAAATAGTTATTACGACTTGGATTCCACACGCCGTATGCTTAACATGTCGAAGCAAATAGCAATAGCTTGTACGAAATTCCAAATGTTTGGTGAGCTGGCATTAGCGTTTCTCGGAGTCCCGAGAAACCACGAGTACTTTCCGAGGATTTCAGATATTAATGCACTGGATATTCATAGAAGCTCTGTCTTTATTCGATCAAATCCAATATCCGGACTGTATATATATATTTAAAAGGTATCGTTAGTCGCATTCTGTACACTCTACGTATATTAAATTTTTTGACATAATATCGATGAAATGATACAATAAATTACAAATTAATATAATATAATTTCATATGCCTTTAAAATCAAATAAAATTATTAAACTATAAAGACAAATTAAAATGAAATTTATAATTACCCAATACAATATGACAATATTCAATTAAGGAAAATTTAAAAGCTTTGTTATTAATTCTTGTTTCGAGTCGTCAAACGGAATGAGAGCGGATGTCTTACGTTTTTCCTATGTCGATTTCAAGATTGGGTGATCAAAATCTAATCAACGCGAGAAGTGTACCAAGAGGCATCCATATGTATCATCTGTCTTAAACTATTTTGCATACGCTTCGTCTGCAAGAGAGAAAAGCTAGAAGAGGGAGAATCGGAATATCTTTCGTCCGGAAGACGGAGGATATTCTAAAAGAGAAAATGAAAAGTGGCGGACGTAAGAACGTGTGCAGGGCTGAGGAAATAAAATGTACCTTTGATGTCGTTCAGCTTGGTCGAACCTTTTTGCATTCCTTTGATATTTCAAAGTTCTATAAGTTTTCGTAGCAGATAGATCAGACGAAGAAGGCAAACTTTGGTTTCATCTAAAAAGGCTCGTTATTAAAGAGAATGTATTAAAGAGAACATAATATTATTTTACTATACGTAAGTATATTTCAGTAATTTTTACATGTTTAAATAATATGTATAATAAAAGCTTGAGCTGGTGAATATTAATATAAGTATAAAAAATTTTAATTAGTCTTTATAAACGTTTGAAAATGTTCATATAATTTCCGATAATTAAAGAATAATTTATGAGAATTAAATTTATCAAAATTATATCATATAATTTATCATCAATTATTCATTGTCAGTTTAAGTAGATTAATTATAGAATGTAAGAATATGAATAACTGCTATTTAATACAATATTTCCTATTGATCTTTACTAATATATAGTAACAATAAGTAATAAAAAATATTTAACATATATATTATACAATATATTTTCAAAAATATTCTATCAGCGTTTCAAATGTAAAACTGATCAAATTTTTAACTTCAAAATTCTTCAATTAAATTGAGAATTGAATTGGAAACACTATCAAGTCTCATTGAAAGTATTTCATTGTTATTTAGTGAACTAATTAAAAAGAAAATCGAGGAATTTTGTTCGTTTGGTAAGCCATTGCACGAACGCAAATAACGTTCAGCGTAATCTGTCTTCGTACGTGCCATTTGCCTTTGACGTTTACCACCGCGGAGGGCTCCATGCTATTGATGATAGCGGCGGCGTTGTCAGGGTTGATAGCGGGGTTGATAACGCTACGCTCGTGGACACACAGTTTCGCGGGCGAGAAATAATGAAATTTGCCGTTGACGAGGCGAATAGTGATTAATGAGCCGCACACAGGTGCAAATGTCGTATCGCTCGACTGAGGCTGCGCACATGTGCATGTACGCTGTGCTGGAAAAGTTCGACGACCGAATGACTAACAAGAACGGGGAGAAAAAGATTGATCGAAATACAATTGGAAGGAGATAAAAAACCCATGTACAAACTTCGTTTGCGGTTTCTTTGACCGATTCGAAGTCGATTTTCCTTTAGCAAAACATTGGAACTTATTCTCTGGTATTTTTTTTAAATTTTCAACAATATCTTTTGGGGATTAAGTATTACGTTGAAAGTAAAGTTAAAGAACGAATAGATAATCAAGACAAACGAATAAATTTACGAAAGGTCAATTGTACAATATCAATTGCTCGTAATATAATGCATGAAGAAAGATGTCTTACAGTTCTAAAGACACTTTCAGCTTATTTTTTAATATTCACTATACTTTCCAAGTTTTAGAATGTAATTTTTCAGCGCCTTGTATATTAATAGAACAGAATTTAGCAGTAAGAACACTTGGAATACAAATGGCTTTATTTCATGTTTCAGCTCATATATGGAGACAATGAAGTGGCTTTGGATAATTGTCTTGATGGCTCTGGCGTTGCCAGCTGCTGTACCACGAAAAATCCACAGAAGCAAGCCCAGTAAGTAAACGTTGTTTTATAGTTTTATATAAATAGTTTTCATACATAGAAAAATTATTTTGTATTTGTGTTGAAACCGATATTTGTTAAAATTTTTGTGTTGAATTTTTAACGTATTCGAGTGTTAATTTAACATAATGTAACTGTGTTATTTGAATCTTTTATGTTAAACTGATATTTAATATTCCTTAGCGTTAAAATAACATAATTTATGAGCAGTGAAAAAATAATGTAAAAATAATATAGTTTTAAAACATAGATTCTAAAATAAAAAAATAAAACGAACGTGTTAATTTAACTAATTTTATAAAAATGTTTATTAAAATAATTTTATTGAAATGTTTCCCTACAAGTTGTTTCTAAACCTTGTTAGTAATATATTTTTATATTAACTTTTTACATCGTATTATTTGTATTAATGTCTAACATTTTCATTTTGTATTAAATTAATACAGAAATTTGAACTATTTGGAACTCTTTACATAAATTTTTTTAAAGTGATTTTTTTATTTGAGGAATAATATTTTCCTTATAACTACCCACACAGTTACATTTATGTTCAATTTAATACATTTTATGTTATAAGGAAAATATTATTCCTCAAATAAAAATCACTTAAAAAACATTTATGTAAAGAGAATGATTTATCTCTTTCAATAAATTACTGTTTGATTAATTATAATTATCGCGTCTTGTTAGCTATGTTTGCGCATTCTGAAATCTCTATCTGAGAATAACGGAACTTCGTAAGGTAAGCTTTCGTATACATAGAAGAACGTATCACGTAACTGTCTGGAAAAATATTCGATCATAACGCTTCCGTTTTCACCGTTATCCTATCACGGACATTCCTATATGATAGTCCCTGAAAGGATCGGAGAGCTACTCGATATATCGCGAGCAGGCGGAAAGTCGATTTTGATCGGAACAAGGCTGCGGAGAATCACTTCACATCGTGATTGAGGAAAACCACCACTGCTTGTTTTACCACGTAACAACGGTAAGCCGATCTCGAAAGATATCTGTGATTGTTCAAAAATATTACTCTGAACACACAATACTGCTATCTAAAATTGTTTTACGATAAATTCTCGATATTTCTATCTGGATAATAAAAAACGAAGAAAATATTCAATTTTTACCAAACGGCAATAATATACGGAAACAATAAGACATTTAGATATCATCAAAACAATAATTCAAAAAGATATCGTATCACATGTTAGCAGGAATAGCATCGAAACATTTTTCAACTGGACATACGAGTAATTTCCGAAATGATTGGAAACCTTACGACACGTGGCGAACAAAGTTAAGGGAAGTTAAAAAGCACATCATGAAACAAACACGAATTTCCGCATCCTATAGTTACACGGAATTCTTTTTTTTTCTTTCTTATTCTCATTTTTCTTTATGTCCTGATCGACATATTTTGCTGGAGAGCAAAATACGCTATTATTTTCACTCTCGCAAGATCTGATCAAGATTTTCTCTTTGCTGCTCCCGCAAAGAGGAAATGAGTAGTCACAGCTGTGTTGGACTCAGGCCTTCGTCGGTGGCAGATGTCGGTTATTGAAAGGAAATATTTTCTTTTTGTTTTCAGCACCACGATTGTACGGCGACAGAGTCCCCATCAATTTAATAAGGACCACTAGCAGTAAGGTACGGCAAAAGATCGTGGACACCCACAATTACTTTCGCACGCAGGTCAAGCCATCTGCCGCCAACATGCTCGTCATGGTAAGAATTCTATTCCTATATATTTCCATTTAATAAGAAAAGAAAAATCGATTCCCGCCAATTCCCGTTCGTATTTGTCGAAGGCACATTTTGATATACTAGTCAATTTAATATATTGAAAGACTAAATTAATTACAGTTTTTCAATAATAAAAATTTTATTAGATTTTTGAAGCATTAAAATTATACGCACCAGAAATGGTTATTTTACACATCACGTTTATGAGCCTTCAGAATATTTAATCATGCAATAATAACGGTTTGTAGGTTATACCGTGCTTTTTTTAATCATACGAATGTTTTCCGTGTTAAAATCCCAAGTGTATTTTACATGTATAAATATATGTACGTAAAGCGAGAAAAATTGTTTGTCAGAAATAGATCTACAATAATGTCACTTGATAGCGAATCGCTGCAGAACAACGATAAACGGTTTAAAAGGGGAACTTATACTGAAGCATCTTCTGCTGTAGCATTAGAAGTACAAACGCAAAGTATTTCAGCGAGACAAGAAATCGATATATTCTATTTCCGTTGATCGACGCCTGTCCGCGTGACTCGGAGCTTCAAAGTAAAATTGGTTTCGCCGGGCGGAAGTAGATGTTACGCGCTTCATCGGAACGTTTACGAGAACTTTCGCCGATCGCGATAACCACCTTTCTGTAAATTTCATCGGCAGTTCATCACGATATTTCAGAAACGTTCGCTTTTTGTCTGTCATCGTTTTCGCGCTACAGCGACGCGATCAATAGTCAATATTGAGAATTTTGATACACTTGTCATCGTGTTTTATCTACTCGCGATGACATACATATTTTTATTATTTCGCGAATGAAACATGGGAATTTTATCAAGGTACAATATAAGATGATTTCGCGATTTCTATAGAGATAATTGTGTCAAATTTTTATACATACGAAAAGAACAGTTTTGTTGAAATATCTAAAAATTTTCTACATATAGATTTGAAAATAATTTTATTGATATCCATCAAAATAATTACATAAAATATTCAAACTGGTTACTAAAATCAAAACTTTTTGCAGCATGGCATTGTCATTAATGCTTACGTTAAACGTTCTATATAATTATTTTAATGATCCAAAAAACAAAATTATTTTTAGATTTGTATCGACCTAAATTTTGAGATACTTTAACAAAATTGTTTTTTCTATGTACATTTCACTACTGATCATTTGAAATGAATAAAAAAGAAAAAATAAAAAAAAGATCTATAATGCGAACACTATTTTTCACAGATATGTCTATTAAATTTATCTAAAAGGTTCGTTGTATCACTCAAAAAAAGAGTTAAAAGTTTCAGCAAAATCGGAGCCATGGATTTCAATGTACTTTGTGTTTTATTTAAAAAGAAATATTTCACTTCTCTTTTCAAAGTAGTCCAGTTTTAATTTTGTTTAATACAGAGCTTGATAGAAAAAAAATAAATCTTTTATATCAACTTAAATATACTTTGAGTGATAAAGAGACAGAATCATCTTTATCTCTTCTACATTTTAAACACAAAGCATAAATAGTACCAGTGGTATTTAATACACACAGAATATTAAATACTGCTGATAATATTAAACATTGTTATAAATCCATTTTTTAAATAAAGGAATTCTGACGCGAACATATGTATATATTAAATATAATTTTATTATTATAAAATTATTATTAAATTTGAAGTTTCAAAAATCTAGATTTTTTTGATATCAGCTTCACTTGAATCTAGGATTTCTTCGCGCAGAATTTATGAATAATGCGAACGAGCGGTTTCGCAGCCTGTTCGAATAATAGTAGGGATGCTCGCTTTGAAATTCTATCGATTTTCCCAGATTCTCATCTTTCGATGCGCCTTCGACAATACGTTGTCACTTTTCAAAATGGAATCTTTCCAAACTCTTCTCAGTGTGCGTATCTCTTTCCTTACAGAAATAAAAATAACCTTTCGACTACACTATAATCTTGATATCAATATTGTCGGATGATTTCGTTTGAATTCGATATTAAAAGTATGATACACTTTAATTATACATTAAATATTTTATGTAATATATTTTTAAATAATATAATAATAAATTTTGTTGTCCAATATTAAATATAAAACAATGCGGACACACACACATACATATAAAAGAACAATATAAAATAATAAATATAAAATATCGATTTTTTCAAAATGGGGTGCCAACTTCACATTGGCTGATTTCGAAACAGTTTCGGAGTAACGGGATTTTGAAGTAAGGAAATCTAAATCATAGTAAATGATGTTTAACGTTCGTTATTCTGAATCCTGAATCTTTTTTTGGTAGACTAGATTTTTCATTTATCCCTAAAATGTAAACAATGCACGTTAAGGATGACTTCCTGTGCGAACATCTTTCTGAGATTACTATCATTGAATTGGAAAAGGCTAGGACGCTCCCATTAAATGACAAGCGAAAAGTTCCGACCTCACACTACTGGATGTTTTTCTTTGGCGACGAATGAAAGATCTAGTCTACCAGAATGAGCTTCATAATGCAGAATAATTATGGTAACTGATACTTAACATTGCTGATATTATCCGCGAAACTCCAAATATTTGTCATCAAGTCCAAAACAATTTATTAATTCGTGCTAGAAAGTGTGCTGAAGTCGATGAAGGAATTTTTGAACATGTTTTGTAAAGCATTATAAAATAACGAACATTAAACAACATTTAAAATAATTCATATTTTTTTACTTTAATATCTCGCAACTTCGAAACCGTTTATTATTAGATATACGGAATATACGTTTATTAGACATTTTCACTTGTTTTCATGTGCTGAAGCTGCTGTAGCAATTTATGCACTATATGCAGAGATGCCTTCTGTATACGTCCATGATATTATATTATAAAATTAATTAGAAAATACACACAGATTTAGCCAGTTTATTCTTTGTAAAATTTGCATGGGGGTAATATTCGGAGAAATAATTACCGGTCACGAATGAGAAGGCACTCTTCTGAAAACGCAACAAAAGCAACATAATAAATACAGCAGTAACATAATTCAACTTCCTCGTGCACAATGTGCATTTAATTTGAGTTTTTGGCAACTTCGCAGCAGATAACGCGCGCCGTTAATTGGACTGATTAAAATTAAGCGGCGAAAGCCCTTGTTATCTGCTCGTTTCACGATTTTCCGTATTTCTCTGGAAATTTATCAGAATGTAAATCCTATAGCAATTATTGTTTGTAACACGTGCCTTTCTTCTATTTGGATAATAAAGCATGATAATAAGATGCGCGATGTTTTAGAAATAATAGATAATTAAACAACGGTAACAGATATTTATATAACAGAAAACAATTTTAGCTGCGAATAAAGCATAAATTTATAATACCAATATTATTACGAAAGGACTAACACAAATACTATAATGATTATGGCATTAACTATTTATCTCATATTTTATTATATAATATACATATATTGTAATTACTTTATATACTCTGCAGGCAAAAGTTTGAAAATATATTTAAAAAATTAATTTCTATTTTTGAGATTTTACTTACTCAAATATTTCTTCAGATTTAATAATAGTTATGGGAGACAGAGAAAAGAATTATTATAAAAAAAAAATACATTGTTATGGATATTTGAGAGCAAGTAATCATAAAGTCAATTTTTTAAATGTATTCCCAACTTTTGGTCAAAAGTGTATGTACAATAATGTATGTACATATATATATATATATATATATATATATATATAATGATGTTATTTAAACGTGAGACTGTAAATTAATTCTTACTGATATAATTCTATTACTCTCAATGAACGCTCGATACTAAGATGTTAAACGCACTGTGCATACAAAATAGCGGATTTTGTCAGAGATTTACCTTACGAAGCGGTTTACTTGATCAGAAAACTGAATTTTCGAGGTTCGCCGTCGAGTACGGTGCAAGATTTCAATTTCCGCCTGCATCGACGTTATTATCCGATCTATATATAAACATGTATGTGTGCTATATATCACTCACTTCCCGTTGTTTCTCATGGCGATATAGAGAGGAGATATGTATTCCAGAAGGAAAGGCGATATCCACTGCGGTTGGTAGTTAAACCCAAACAAATCAAAATGTAGATTAACTCAATCGCTTTTCTTGTAAAAAAGGAACACAAAGCAGACACGAGAAAAAACAAAACCGTAAAAAATGTGCAAAAAAAAGTCGGAATGAAATGACATGATTGCTAACGCGATTTTCTGATTTTCAGCAACTTGTGCTAGTAAAACGACGGTATACATATAATATTACACATTTAATTATAATTATACCTAATATTAATAAATTTTATGATTAATTTCTTTTTGTTATATAATTGCACAAAGTTTTTGAGTACTTGAACTTAGTTTTCACAACTGGTAACTATCTTTTCGGAAAATCCGGGATATTTATGGACGCGGCCAGGTGTCTACGTGGTCAGACCATCTCGAGTCTTCTTGTAGCATTTACTCGTCGTTTTCTTCGCGCCGCCAATCTCAAGCTTGGTTATAAGTTACACGACTTCCCACTTAAATTCTTTTCCCACGGAAACTACCAGGGACGTCACCGTAAAAGCTACTTTCGGCGGGAGTTACGCCGTAGATGCGACTGTTATCTGCGGTTTCTCGGCAAAACTCCAGACGCGATGTAGTTTCTTGAGGGGAGAATAATTGGTATCGGGAATCTTATATCGATCCAGTAGGGTCGAAGTTAGGTAATGCTGCGGAAAGAAGTAACGAGATATTATGTTTCTTATTCAGCTAATTAATCATTATAAATTATCAATCATACTGCTATTATAATTTTTAAAAAATCATGATTAATCGATTTTTTAGATATTTGTGATTTTAATATTTTATATATGTGTGAATTTTTCTAATAAAGACTCATCGAAATTATCATATATCTTTTATAATTTTTCCATGTCTACGAATAAATAATTTTTCATTCTAAGCATTCTTATTCAAAAAATAACATTATGTTTTATTATGTATATTTATAAAAGAAGGAACAGGAGGAAAGAAAGCTGATAACTATACATAAATGTTGATCTATGAAATATAATGTTAATGTACCTTCTACTAAATATATCTATTACGAGGTAAGAAATAATTAAAAATGTAATTTCAAAGCATATTGTGCGCTACAGAATATTGCACCTGGTACTTAGAATTCAGAACTAACTTTATATAAGCAAGAAAGCAGTCGCCTCAAGATGCATAAATCAAAGAGCGCCTCTGATTAAGGAAACCTACTCCTGGACTTAGGTTCTGACTTTCTTAAGCTTAATGTAGGCACGTAGAATGCAATATCGGAGCATCGCGGGGAACTTTTGATCGTTTTTTTACGTCGAGTTATGTAGTTGCAGTTATTACGACTATAAATCCGATTCATTACGAAGAATTAAGGCGCAGTTATAATTTGGTATTGAGCACAGGAAATGTGGAGGAATAAACGGAAATGTAAATATGAGAAATAGTAAAAAAAAGAAGCGTAGCATCTTCCTGCGAGAAACTTCTAAGAACGAGGAATTTACTTCTACGGGACGTACATTATGGCTTTGAAAGCACGATATTTGCATATAACGAGCAATTAAGGAGCCAAAGGAAAGTCAAGAAACTTTTGCCGTGGGTTTATATGTGCACGCAGAAGCGAGAAAACTTTTTGCACTCGTAAACGTAGAGTTGTATTATACGCATTTAATTAAACTTTAATCTTTTTCTAAAATAAATATAATGTATAGAACTTTTCAATTACGAATCCCCCATCAATTTGTAGCTATCTTTTTTTAATAGAATATAAAAAAAATAGATTATGCGCATTTTCTAGCATTTCGTTAACGTTCAGCTTATTTATTCATAACTATTTACTTGTAATAAGAGAATTATTTATTTTATTATCTAGAATTGTTATTTATTTTCTTGAAGTTTAATCTATAAAAGAAACTTTCAAAAAGAAATTTTCGAAGTGATTTCAAAGCTATTAACGGTTTAATGTTAGAAATATTTTTTCATGTTTACACATATTTTTCTAAAATTAGAAATATTTTTTCATTTCAATCTCTAATATTTGTAGTTTGCAATTTCCGAGACAATTTGTCTACAATAAAGCCAGGCACGTCTGATAATTCTGGATGTCTTTTTTTGTTTTAGAAATGGCATTCGGGCTTAGCAAAGGCAGCACAGAGGTGGGCCGATCGTTGTCTCGGTTTGGTGCATGACAATGCGACCGGTCTGTACCTGGACGGCTTTGGACAGAGTGGACAAAACATATTCATCAGCACGGGTCGTACGCTCTGGTGAGATATTATTAAATCTTGTTTACTTCTAGTTAGCGAGTTCGTGTTGCAGTTGGTATATTTGTACAGATGTACTCTGTGCACGCTCTCTAGACTCCCGTGAAAATGCAGTGGTCCATCTGCCATGGATGCACCGTTAATTACCTTGCCACTTCATTATTTACATATCAAAAGATAACTTCTTGAAAAGATACCATCCGGAATGATTAATCTTGCCGTTGGATATGCGACAAGGTACCTCAAATTTTACGATTTTATTACGAAACTCCGATATGCAATCAAGATAATTTCAAAAGAGTTCATCGCGTACTGAGCCATCGGAAAATTTAGCTTCGCGCTGTGTTGAAAGAGCATATTGTAATTAATTCTTCAGTCAACAAAGTTCGAATTAAATTACGCAGGCAAACAGTCCACGATGGACTACAGCATAGATTTCGGCATGTATACTAGGGGCTCTACAAACATCACCGGATGTGAATGATTTACGTTACATGCGGACAAATCGCCATTGCCACAAATCGAGATTCCTCCCACCGAAACATTCGTCGGAATGTTGTAGGAACTTCCCCATCAGAATGTGGTACATGGAGTACAAGGACTTCAAGTACGGGCCCAATACGACGAATGAGATCCTCGAGATCGGCCATTACACGCAGGTGGTGTGGGCGACGACACATCTGGTCGGATGCGGGGTGAGCCATTGCACCGGCGGCAAGGGTCCGCTTGGCAAGGATTTCTATATGTATGTTTGCAACTATGCTCCGAGGTACGTATATAATGTTGAACAATTGAAGAACCGTCTGAATAGCGAGTTCAGTTAAGCGGATTGAGTTTCATCATCTTGCATCTCATCTAACAGAGAACTTTCGGATGCTTGCATTGAATGCGTTCTTCAATTGAAAAAGGAAACACATTTCCGGATATGTATTCCGGATATGTTCTTTTTCTCTTTATCTTGACAGAGGTCTTATAATTCATTTTTTATACGAGTTATATTATTTCTCATATATCACGCGGTATAATCCCTCGCATATAAATTTCATAAAAATATTTACAATGTGATTCTCGCACGTTATTTTGTTTACAAAACGCAACAAGTTTTTATTTTTTTTTTCCAAATTATATAGAACAACAAAATACAAGTGTAACACATGTTACACACAAATAGAGATTACATCGATACGGTAGTAACGTGGTGTAATTATTTTCACCAGGGTTGCACGCTGTTTGCCGTGACTGTTATGATACACGGTTGTTTCTGCTACAGCAATTGCAATTGGGCCATGGCTAGAACTTAGTTCATTAGCATGGAATTGACGCAATAATTTGCTGGAGGGAAATGCGGATTGAAACGGTTAACCGTAAACTTAGCGAAAGTAGCGTCGTGCGCGGCATCGTCAAAGCAGATCTTAGTTAAATCGACATTTGCTGAATAGGAGAAGGTCAAAGCAGATTAAATCATTAACATAAGAAAACAGAGAAAAGTGTATAAAAGAAAGAGAGAAAGATTAATAAAAAGAGAAAAGAACCTTATTACATTTCGCAAACAGTTCGCTTTTTACATAATAATAATAGTCACATTTAAATGAGAACTTTAATCTTGTAATAAATAAATCTATTGAAAATCTTTTTCTAAAAAAAAATTAACTTTTACATCAATAAAAATTTACAGACTGATAAAATTGAAGAAAAAAAAATGAATGAAGAGTATATTATTAAGAGAAATATATTAGGAATCAATACGTAACAATAGAATTTGTCAAGCATATTTATGAAACAGAAGATATTTGTTACTTCAATATTGGAAAATTTTTTTAATTTTTTTTTTTCTCTGAAGTCAAGTATTAGGTACTGCATAAGCAGCTAAAGGAGAATATTGCTTGAGAAAATGTACTGTCAGTGTTTCTTGAATGAAGAACGATATTATAGGGTGCAGAGACCTTAGAGTAGCTTGAAAATTATAACTATTCACGGTGCGACGTCTTATAGAGTTTTCCATTGGCAAAACTAGTGCGCATTCAGTGCACATTAAAGCTGTTGTATACTATTCTAATCTAAATATAAAAGCGAGATATCTCAATTGATAAAATGCCCAAAATTTATTTTATCAAATAGCACAATAAAATGTATCGAATATTTCACGGTTTAATTCGTTTATATATTTTTATTAAACGTATATCTTTACGTCGATTTTTGTACAACAGCTTTAAAGTGCACTGAATGCGCACTAGTTCTGCCAATGAAAAACGCTATTAGAGAGAATTCGATAACTCGAAGCCACATGTTTTTCAAACGATTGTCAAAGATATTTTCAGCCATTACATATATGGACTTGATTATACTTATAGCTTAACCTTTTTCATAAAAAACAACCGATGTTGCATTCAAGCTCGTGTCACGTAAGCTTTCCCTAGACATGCTGAAATATGTAAATCCTATATTTATACACAGTATGTAAGTGACATAACCCGCTTGGAGGAGAACAGGAGGAACGAGGTAAGCAAGGAAAACAAGGAAAATGGTGACACTGGTGCGGAATATATGCAACGTCAGCGCGAGTTATAGCTCGTTCGTCTTTGTCATGCCCATTGTGGCACTTAGACGGCTCTCTTTGTCACCAGTATGGCACACTTTCTCAGTATACTTATGGTTTCGTTGTCGCTACTATACTGGATGAAATATATAATACATGTATGTATGTATATATAATACACATATATATGTGTGTATATATATCTATTATATATATATATATTATAAATATATGCAGGATGCTCAATGTAAAACATACGACGTACGATGTATGAATAAGAATTTTCTTGAAGCTTGAATGAGAGAGAGATACGAGTTAGTTGAAAGGAAAAGTATTATACTAATACATATTTTGATTAAGAAAAACTGTTTGTGACATCGAATATTAAATAAAAAAATTATTAGTAAATTTATAAAAACATTGATACTTTAAACGTTAAATTAATTTAAAATAAAGACGGATATTATATATTCTTTTAAGAATACAAAAAACGATTATATTAGAATAAAATTAAAAATATTGCGCTTTTTTATTTTTCTTGCTAATAGAAACTGAAATTGTTTATGTAATTTTCTTTTTTTATTTATACTTTTACTCTGTAAATAATAATACTATTCAGAAAGAGAAATATAGAAATATAGAAATAGAGAAATTTAATAACATGTACATTTTTATATAACGTTCTAAAGATTATAAATTGAATAGTAACTTTTATCAACATTTTGTATACAACAATAATTCACTGGAGTAGAGAATTGATTATATATTACAGAGAAAGAAAGAAAAAGAAAGAGAGAGAGAGAGAGGGGGGGGGACTACGCCGCTATCTTTGCATTCCCGAGTAAGCTGTCCAAGTGAGTGACAATAAATAAATGATTTTCTCAGCGACATTTCACGCGCGAGCAACTCACGCAATTAGAATTCGCTCCGGTCTTCGGCCTTGCAATTTATCGCTCCTGCAAACCGTACAAAAATGTACGGCGACCCAATTCTGAACTAAGGATTCCTACAAATCGTGACGCTATATATTCCTCATATCGATCCCTCGCAATACGCGAACCCGATAAATTTTCCGCGGGATCCGTTCTAATACGATCTGCGACGAGTTCACCGCAGTTTCATATATTCATGTAACAAGACGAGATACTAACAGGCAAATGTGCATACGGTCGTCATATTAGCTTTTCTACCGCAGAGCAACTCGACAAATTAAACTGAACTCAAACGAATTTTCGAAACAAATATAAATTCACTAGAAGAATTGAACAAAATCTAATATATAGATTTGAAAACTATAGAATATATTTCGTACATCGACCATACTTTGTAATAAGCTTCAGCTAACAAAATTAATTAAAAATTAGCACATCCATTCATTGTGAAATCAATTTCCATAGAAAAAACTCTAGCATTTCAGAGAAAAAAAATGATATTCCATAAAACAGTTTTTAAGATTATTTCATACGCCAATTTATATGTCAATCTGTACTTCTTATTAAGCAGCACACATTCTCTAGCAGTGTATTTGACGCCTGACCTATTTTGCGCGAAAAGCGAAGTCAGTGCGGCTGCATGGCCGCCATCAGTGGCCCGAGTCCTGAATAAATAAACCGTGTCAGGTGGTGGTGGGCCACCTTATCCTTCCTTTTATCTTGCCGTTCTTCCACACCGGCTCTATCTCGTAATTAATTTCGTGGATATACAGCAACCCGAGCTGGCCGGCCTTTAGAGACGGAAATTCTCGCGGGATCGTTTAAGACGCGCGATTCGTACCAAAAAATACTTTGAATGTAAATTCGGTGGCCCATTTGCAAATTGCTCGACGGTCCTTCCATAGCTTTTCGTTAATGCGCGTGGCTAATGGATTTGGATTAGAATACTGCAGCCTAAAGTATTTTTACCCTATTATGCGGACTATCTCAGAAATCGGGTATTTATTTTAAGTTGAAAATACTGGAAATTATTTAAAAAAAACGGGAATATTAATAACAAAGTGTCTATGAACTTTAAATTTAATAAAAAGATATTATATAGTAAACAAAATTTCTTTAAAGTGATTGATTAATTACGTATTTTTCAGTTAATTTGGAATAAAACATAAATTAAGCAATTGCATCAATATAGAATTTTTTCTATAAAAATATAAACTTATCTTAAAACATACAATTATCAAGAGGATACTTGTTGCTATTACGAAATAAGAAATTTAACCGGAGAAATTTAACATTAAAACAAACTTGATTCTAATTCTTGTATAATTACTGTTTTAATTTTTACAAGGCAAACGCGCATGTTAAAATTTTCTCACTCTTATCTAAAGACACACAATTTATTCTTCTCCAACTTATTGAATTAATAATAAAAAACGCGCTAGATATCTAAATACCATCTTTTAATGTAATTTTGTACTCCCCCTCCTTCGTATTCAAGCAATTCAAGTAACTCAAACAACATACATTTGTAATAATATATACAGTGACTCTGTATCCGAGCGATATATATTTATATATTGAATGAAATATTAATACAATGTGAATCAGAATAAGTTAGAAACAGAGAGCAATAAGAACATTCTGCAAAAATCCAATGCTGCACGGACTAGTTTGATGCAACAAGAAAAATCAAATTTTCTGTCGTTACAAGTATCGAAATGAATGCTAAATTAGTGTCGATATTAAATTTATATTCTTGTCGTGCTCGAAATCCAAATTTTTCTTTCTTTTATAGTGTGCCAAAGCAGCTGAAATGCGGAAACGTGCTTCGATCTAACGATATTTAAATCCCAATGTGAAATATTTAAATTTATTTTTCACGTTTTCATGTCGCTTCGGGCTGTTACGATCGATATTGTCTAATAGCCGGTATATTCTTGCCTCGCAGCGGGAACTACAAGGGCCGTCTGGGCTTGCCGTACGTGGCCGGGAAGCCGTGCAGCATGTGCAAGGACCACTGCACGCAGGACGCGCTTTGCACGAACGCCTGCTATCATACCGATCTGTGGTCCAACTGCGCCGAACTGCTCAGGACGTTTGGTTCGTGGGTCTGCGATACGGACACCAAGGAGGGTCGCGAACGCCGAAAGTTCTGCGGCGCCACATGCAATTGCAAGGACAAGATCTACTACCATCACGAAGGGTAGGAGGGCTTGACTTTGGGTCCACCGTGTTGCATGAATAATTTAATCGCTCTGCAAAACTAAACTCAGACCTAGTGGGTGTTACGACGGCTAAACGGCAGCAGATCGTTTAATGGAGGGTCGTGTTGTTTTATTGATGAGCTCGTTTGTTTAGTGATGAGAACTGGAGAAACGCTCGCAATGTTATGGAGCTAAGGCATCGAGAAAGGGGGAGGGAACGAAAAGAGAAAGAGAGAGACACACACATAGAGAATGGATAGCGAGTAAACGGGATAATATGGAAATATGGTAGATGAAGTGATTGTGGGATTTGTGTGCTATCTGAATCTCTGGGGCCTAAATTTCGCGGATTCTAAGATTGTCCAAAATCTAATAGATCGATAGATTCTGTTCGGCAATTTAACAATTACTGCACATAATCTTTCGATTCCAGAGATTCCAACATATTCTCGTTGTAATATAATCCTTGAATTCTAGGACTCTGAATTTTATAATTCTCGAATGTTCAGGATCCTTTGAAATTTCACAAATTACCGGTGTAAAACTCGCGTCTATCTTTTATGATTTGCATAAAACTTCATTTCCTATGAAGTTTTACGCGAAGTAATCAATATATTTGCAAAAGATGTCAATCATAATTTTTAATGTGCTATAACAATACAATAAAATGGATTAATTTTTGAAATGAATGGTACCGTGATTGACATCGAAATTAAGACGTATTACGTTTAATGTCTATATTTTAGTTGTTAGAGATTAATATAATTTCCTAATTAATATGCACGCACACGTACGTTTGCAGGAGAATAAAGTTCCAGGACTGGGTTTGAAAAGTTTTTAGTATACATTTAAAATTAGCTTTTTATCGGTGATTCTTTAATCTGCTTCAATCTGTACGTATTCAAAAAAAGAATAAAAAGACCAACTTTATATTTTATATTTGTTTATAATTATTTTTACATTGCTTACGTTCTTATAAACTTGTATAAAGCAAAGTTTAAAACGTAACATTTTATCAGTTTAATATGGTTACCTGCGTGAATTATATTTCTGGCTTTAAATATTTGTCATATTATAAAATATTCTACATCAAGTTAATTAAATGGGTAAACGAGAAACACGTTTAAGCAGAAAACATAATAAGCTCATTCGAACTTATTACATTTTGTAAATTTAATCGTGAATATTTCGTATTTCTTCTATTTTTTATCTAAAAAATAACTTTTAAATAAAAAAATTGTAAATAAATCCAGTGGGTAACATATCGAAACTGACAATTATTAGACGATAGACGTACTTTTAATTTTAGCTAACTTGTTAAGAGAAACAATGTAAAAATTAAACTAAGCTTTGAGGAGACGGTGTGTCGATGTTTCTTGTCGTGATATAACGATGAAACTTCTCTTTATTAGCACAATTAACGATAATGATAACAGTTATTTTTATCTTAGATTTAACAACAGCGTGTTTACGTGCAGTGCGATATTGGATGAAGGCAAGTCGGAATTGTAAAGTTAACTCTTTACCGCATAATTTCTCTTACAATTAAGAATATATTTCGGATGAGTATAACGCGGTGCGTTTAATCTAAAGATATAATACTCTCTTCTCGCGAAACGATTTACAAAGATACATATCGCGCGACAAAAGCGCATTATTATTATCTTCGTAATGATACGTTTATTATGTAAAACGAGAATTATCGGCCAGATCATAAATAAATAAAGATTTATAATAACAAAAATGCAAAAAATTTCTATCGAGTAAAAAATACATTTTTCTAAAAATAAAATATTGCCAATATTTTATATAAATGACATCTATTCGATTATTGTAAAAAGTGAGATATAATATAGCGCATCGCACGGTTTGTAACGGTTAATGAAAAATCATTGTTGTTATTTTTATAGGAACTGAAAAATCGATATTGTGAAATATATGCCATAATAATGCGGTAAAGAGTTAAGATAAATCGTAAATCATAAAACACATAATCAATGCGTCGAGAAACAACACATGTGACGAATGGCAAGCGTGATTGATGATAATGTTAGGTATTTGATTGTCGATAATTAAGGAGTTCGGTAAAGAGATATAACAGTGAATGTAACGGTACAGCTCCAAATAAAATGTTTAAACTGTAATACTTTTTGTCCACTTACAAAATAAATATCCTGTAAATATTACATTTTCCTGCATTTCATCATTTACTTAACCATATTCGAATAGCCATAATCCATCAATAATTGTTTCATTAGCATTATGATAATTTACAGTTGTATTGAAATAATAAAATTTATCAATACGTAATAAACGCATAAGTAATCCTTAGCAACGTATAATATCAAGAGAATTGAGTGCCTCTTTAGTGCCTATAATAAATTAATATTACTGTTAAATTTTGACAAAGCGTAGCCATACTCTCGATTGGGAGAATGAACGCATGTTGGTCGGTTATGGTGCGTTTAATCGATCGTAATATTTATTTGTTGCCAGGGAATCGGAGGATTAAACGGAATTATATGGAGAATAAATCGATGAGAGTTTTAAGGGAGGGTGGAGAGAGAAGGAAATTATCCCCTAGGTCAAGAGAAGTGTGCAGTCGGTGAATTCGAGTTAGCGGTGAACCGAATGCATACTCTCTTTTTGCTTCAAAGGGCTTAGGAATGCTTTTCAAACCGTGTCTGGGAACCGACAATAATGGTTCCGAACTTCGCCAGACTTTTAAATGAAGAGCACTGCATTGAGATTTTCTTATGTCAAATTGGTGTAACTATCGATTTTGGCGTTAATCCTTTTGCTAAGCGTAAATATAAGGGTAAGTAATTTTATGCGTTTCTCATTATTGTTTAGCATTTTGCCTCTCGCATTTTAAATACGAGAGGCAAAATGCTGAACAATTAAATATTCAGTTATAGTCTTAATATAATCAAAATTACAGTCTTAATATAACCAAAAATAAATTAATTTTTCTAAATATTTAATAAGTATTACCAAACAGTTAATTATATTATTATGTTTGTAATACTTATTAAATATTTTTAAAAAATTAAAATTATTTTTAATTATATTAACCAAACATTTAATTGAAATTATTTCACTATTTCAGTATTTGATAGCTATTACACGGAGAGAATTTTTTCTTAGGATTTACCCTGAAAATATGACAGCCGTGGGACAACATTGTATTTCGAAGAATTTTAATGTAAATCTCTCTCATTCATTAATAAAACTACAATAAAGTATAAAATAAGTTTGATCAAATTTACTGAAGTGCATGGTAAAAATCTTTAAAATATTGTATTGTACTACAATCATCATATTTTCAGGATAAATTTTAAAAGAAAATTCTCTCCGTGTATTAGACTTTTTTTTTAATGTGTGGCGTTGGATTCTAATTTAGATAATCTATCAGCTAAAGAATTAGATTAATTAACTAAATAAGTCTTTTAAACAAAGATATAGCAGAGGGTATCAAATAATGTATTTTATGAATCCTTTTGTCAGTTGGGCCGGAATCGGCCGCTCAGAGCGATACAGCCATCAATTTCCGGTGTGGTATCAAAGGACGCGAGCGAAAATCGATTTTATAGTAACGGGCCCCGCCAAGTGGAATAATACTCGTTCGTCGCGGAATTGGGCCGATTTGTCCGTGGGCTGACGACTTCGGCAAAGCCGAAAGGCCCGTCGACACAGATTCCTTTGAGCATACCCGTCGGAAAGCCGGCAGAACCAAATGGCAACGCCATTCCGTTGCCGATAATGCCGCCACGCGCTTTCGTCAAAGATCGGCGATCGCATTGTCGTGAACGAGCAATTTCCTACCGTACGTCTTTCGAAGATTTCTACGAGGCGATTGAAATCGACTAGTCGGAGCGGAAGGTTCGTTCGCTGAATTTAATCCTTTTTGTAGTTCCTTGAATTTTAGGGTGTAAGATCTAGGGATGCCTGAGGAGATTAAGAGTACCGCGAATAGGAATAACGTAAGAAAATCTAAAAGAGCACGAGAAAAGAAGATTTATTTTACAAATTGCCTTCAAGTTCGTTGAATAATTTATCCGCCGAGTATCTTGCATGCATAATTATTGTTTCGTTATATATGTACCTACATACAACAACATCGAATATCAAATGTTTTTTTAATAAACATTTTACTAAACAAAGGAAGCTATTATATAAGACAAAAAGAAGTTATTAAAGTATTGAAGTTATTTAACATGAAAAACTATATTATTGCAAACCTTAAATGTTTCATAACGTAAATAGATCTTTGTTTTTCGATTAATTTTAAGCAGATTTCGCTTTAACGAGCTTTATTTAAGGTTTCATTATTAAGATATTTTAAAAGCATTTAAAGCTCTGTAAAAATTAACCCTTACCGTACCATCTACAATTTGGTGCCTCATCCACACCATCAAGGGTCACTAGAATGTCTTCGTTTTTTCACCTCTTCAAAATAATTCAAAAAATTTCCAAAAATTCACCAACACATACTTTCAACTTTCTAGAATAAATATTGATTCTTTATTTTGGAAAATAATAAAATGTAGTATAATTTATAATTACCGAAAGACTCAAAGAAACTTGCACGAATAGGAATCACTCGGTCACTAGTTAGCCATATTAGTACGGTAAGGGTTAATTAATAATATTTTCCGAAACACAATGGATGACGGATAACAAAGAAACAATTTCTAGTTGTGTAAATATAATTGTCAAACTCGCTATACAAGAACGTTGCAATTATCCGGAATCTTGGTAATATATTAAACAATGCAATGCAATAGGCTTGTGACATACGTGATTCAGTGTATGTAATTTACAATGGCTGCTAAAGCAGGTGTAGTAGTGGGTTGATTTATGAACGTATTAACTATAGATACCCGGGGCGTTATCATTAGTTGATTGATAGCCAGTAATTAAACTATAAAGTAGCTATGAGTTCTCAGTTTTAATTACTTAGAAATCTAACGGAATTCCTACACTGATAATGGTAGGTTAAATATTTTTAAAGTTCCACGTCGAAAATTGATCTATGAGTAAAATTAAATTATGATATTTATGGTACTTATGGAAATTATTGAAGAATTTTCAATAATTTATTACTGATAGTAGATACATTTTAATATGATATAATATATCCGTAATATGTCGATAATTACTCTGATATGTCATTTCGTTATAAAACAAAACAAATCTTGGCTATAAGCTATAAAACGTATTTGATTTCTACTTATTACAACGAAACTAATAACAAACTGCACTTTGTTGAATTTTAATAGCAAGAGAATATTCTATGCTTTATTAACAAATAAAGATAATATGTTTCACGATACAATATTTCCGGTTCCATATCGCATAGCATCATTCAATTACTCAACGTCCAAATATTATACAAACCATATTTTCTTTATAATACGCGTTCTCGATGTTTACATACGCAAATGTTTACACTGTTGTAAATAATTAATCGGAGTGGAGAACATGCAATTATTTGAAATTTCACGTAATTACGCTTGGCATGCCTCGATTTGTTATGTTAATTGAATTCCTTGAGAGAAACTGGGACATTAAATTTTATCGAATACCCGGGTATCTCGAGTATTAGATCGATAGCTCACACAAGCAATTTTGTTCTTGTTTCTGACTACCGTGGAAGTGCATTTATCAGAAGCCTGTTTATCAGAAGAATAAAGCGAAATTTTAAAAAAGAGATCCTCAGTTTGGTACATTTATGATGTTGGAATTCATTTATGTTACGAGCTACAAGTCTCTAGTCCTCTTATACATATTCAATACACAAAAGAAGTATTTGCATACATCCTCTCATTTCAAAATGATTTTATACGCTAAAGGAAAATATTGTTGTAAATGTTTTATTTCGGAATACATCGTTTTCATTTGTATTACACAACAGACATAAAATAAACACGCGTGCCAATGTATTTCCTTTTTATACAAAATTATCTCAAAGCAAATGGAGAGAAAACATTCTTTTTATCCATTGTACAATTTCATTCTCGTTTTCACAGATTGCTCAATTAAGCAGCTTTGCAGCTTTGCAGATCTTTGGATCCTCATCATTTTAAATTTATCTATCACTAACAAGACTTGCTAACAAAGTGTCCTGTTTTTGTACACTAATAGAGAATGTATCTTCGTGTAAGAGTTCAAATTCTTTTTTTTTTGTAAAGAATACAAGCAGAATTTTGCATAATTTATCGAGTGCTACATGCTACGATTATACACTTAAAAAAACAGCAATATCAGGAAAAGATAAACAAGCTAGTGTAGCTGTAGTATAACAGTGTAAATATTAAGAACTGCAATTGCCTGCAGTATCTACGATCGAGCGGTGACAAGAGTTTTTCGTCGTGAGGCAGTAACGGAGGACATTCGATATTTTTGCCATTTCGTCGACGTAATATCTCGCCGGTAAGCGGAACCGGAAACTAATCGGTGCGGTAGGACGAAGCTGACGTAAGCTTCCGAGTCAGTGCGCCTAGACCATACCGAGTCGCTTTACTCATCACCGTATAGATGTGCGCGGCACGAGGTAAGTTTCTCGCAACGCAGCGGCGGAAACGCGCAGTCAGCGTGAATCTGCTCGGGGCGTAAATCAGTGTTTCATCGACGAGTTCGAAAGCGAAAGTCGCATATCGATATCCGAGTGTAAATTATCCGAGCCATTTCGCCCAATCGAGCGGAAAGTAACTTTCGATGAGTCGCGAATGGATCGTGTACATCGCACGAGAAAAAAAAAAGAGCTTTTTTAAGCTCGTAACTTCGCGATTTGTTATTTCAAGCGAGAAAAGGAAAACGTATGTTTAAGAACTCGATTTTTCAATAAGAGCTACATAAAAATTCTGAATTATGAACGCACGTTTGGAAACAAACCGAATAAGTAAAGGAAATAAAGAGAAATTCAGTTATTTGTTAGACAAAGTTTCTGTGTAAAATAACAGAAATCTTCGCTGTTTGTATTCTCAACGAGTTTTTTTATGCATTAAAAGACTAATAAGATAATATCATTTTTTGTGTTATTGAAAGTCATGGAATCTTTTCATTTTAACGTGCACTGCATTATTAAATCTTTAGATTCTAGGATGCGGCAACTCTCGCGATTTATATTTTGTAGTCTCAAACGCTACACGAAAAATTGTTTATGACGTGCAAAGGCTACGGTGGAGCTGAACATGAATTCTCACGAACATATTGATGCTCAGGGAATGAAGAGAATCTGAATCTTTTGAATATAGCAAGAGAGTAGGTTGTTGCGCGATAGCCAACTTGGGAACGGCGAACTCGTTTCCGGATACGGCAAATTCTTCCACGGCGAAAAGGTGCGATAAAAATGCTAAGCGCAGTGAAAAGATGAGATGTAGTTTTCCTCATTCCTCTTTTTTCGACCCGTTGCGTTATATGAGGTGTGCGGTAAAGGAGTGTTATAAATTTGAAGATGTAGATAGCCTGTGGGTCTGCAAAACATAGAAAAGTTTCTTTGATCCTGCGGACCAAAAAATCGAGATCCAGACTGTTGGATACCAGTTGGAGCAGCTAGATTTTTAACTTTAAATCCTTGCGTGTTAGATCTTTAAAACTTGCAGCTACTCGAATTCTAGGATGCTTGGCACTTAGCTCTTTCATCTTATTCTCTCTTGTATTTTCAGATTTATGTTATCTATAAATCTTGAGAGTATTTCTCATAAATCTAAAGAGAATCCTTTAGTTTTTATATAATTCTAATAATTAAATCTTCCCGTGTGTCTTATAAATTTCTCGTCTAGTTTTCATCTCTTAAATTTCGACTTTCTATAACTCTTGCATCGAATGTTATGAATAGTGCCTGTCACGGCAAGTTAAGGACGCGCATGACCGCCAATATGTCTGCGCATCGTGGCAATATTTCATGACGATGAAAACTGCTATACAACGACAGTGACGAGCGGCATTGACTGATGTTGCTGGAAAGTCGACACGACGTCTTTGAGTAAAAAGCTCGGCGCTGCTTCGTTTACGGAAGCATGAGGTCGACTTCGTGCGAAAGTTCTTCAGGACTCGCGTGACGCGGCAAATTGCAAATTGTCGGAATTCACCAAAATTGGGTTGGTACCAGCGTTAAGTTGCGAGAAATTTTCTTGACATCTACTTTTTGAACCAGTAGGTATATTTAGGAATGCGAGTAACATTTTGCCTCGGTTGTTTAACGAACCTTTTTATCACATTACCTATTACTTTGATTAAACTATGTTATGCAATATATTACTACATCGACCTTATTACAATCGGAAGAAAATAAGTGTAAAATTTGGAATTTAGAAAAATTTTAAATTATTTTATCAGCATTTATATTTACAATCTCTTTAATAAATAAATACAATTTTTTATATATAAATAAATATAACTTTTACATATTTTTAATTACAAAAATAATTTTTGTTAAAGATAAAAAATATCAATGTAATTATTAAAATATTGTATACAGAATTATAATTTTATAAAACTTTATATAGTTATATTTTATAAATATATATAAATATATATATAATATAATTATATATAAAATACTTCTTCTTGAGACAATTACAAAATTTTTATATCGTGGCTGAGATATAATACATTCTCAGCTATCGTTATATTTATAATTATCTGCAATAATTATACTTTCTTTTCATGTTAATTTATCCGCATGTAATTCGTTATGACTAGCTTTCTTATATAGATATTTTCTCGAACTAAGTAAAAGCCCAGTGAGCTTCATTTTCTCAAATGTTTCTTTCTTTTATTCATTAAGTGCCGCTTCGCGTAAATTATCAGAGCTTTCGTGGAGCTTTAACGCTTCCGCTCGATTTACCCGCTCGCAGCATTTCTTCGAGAAGGCAAATCAGATCGTGTTTAGCAATGGCTATTCTACCATTTGTATCGTGCATAAACATAGTTCAATTAAGGAAAAATGCAGTATATTTTTCGATAGAAGAATTGTATGAGTAAAAAGTTACTGTTTGTGTTAGTACCACATTAAAAAATCAATTACAGCTAGTTCTTTCTACCATTAAATACATTTATTGTTATAAACAGTAATAAGATTCGAAATAGAACCGTTTATGTTAGAAACATTATTTTAAATACGCGGAGCGCCACTACGGTTTGAATGTTAAGATGTTGAATTATTAAATATATTTAAATGAATTAATTTCTCTCTCTCAGAAATTATAATTGCGTGCCGATATGGTTGTCGGACTTTCAACGCAATCAATCTGAAATATTAATAATCCCTCCAAATTTCCCAAATTTAATCTTAAAAAACTGTAATAAATTTATTGCAAAAAATATTGCCTCGGCCGGGAGTCGAACCCGGATCTCTTGCATTTTGCAATTCAGACTGCCGGTCGAGGCAATATTTTTCGCAATAAGTTTATTACAGTTTTTTGAGATTAAATTTGGGAAATTTGGAGGGATTATTAATATTTCAGATTGATTGCGTTGAAAGTCCGACAACCATATCGGCACGCAATTATAATTTCTGAAATTAATTCATTTAAATGAATATATATAATAGTTCAACATCTTAACATTCAGACCGTAGTGGCGCTTTTTGTATTTAAAGATTTATTATTACTCCAACATATCAAAGAAATATAAAAATAATGTAGATACGTTCTTAAAAGAATTTAAAAAATCAAATTTTTCTAAATAGACGCTTTAAATGGGATTAAAAATTTATTCAATTTTAAAAACTAAAAAATCCGATAAACTGAATTTTTTTTAAATTAAATTTAGAACATTTTTTTAGCTATTATATCCTTTTTTTTCGTTGTACGAAAAAAAATTCCTAGATTTAATTATATCTATTTCTTTCGCGTTTTTCTTTAACCAGCCTTTATTTCAAAATAAATATTTTCTATTTATTTTTAATTATACATATGTATATTAGATAATTAACAATTTTGTTAATTAATTTTTTCATTTTTCTTTGCATTTATTTTTAATTAACAGTCGCTGGCATAAGATATACAAAAAATGTATTTTATAATATTAAATAATGTAACAAACATTAATAAATTACAATGACCAATGAGCTTTACTGCAATTACTTAGGTAATATTAAATTCTAGATACCAGATGCCAGATATTCCAAGCCCTGATTTTATATTAGTTAGAGAAATATATAATAATGCTCATAAAAAAAGAAGTGAAACGAAATAATATTTCAAGTATTTTTATTTATTAAAAAATATCTTTATTTATTAAATAATATTATATTTTAAGTATTTTTATTTATTAAAAGTCCCATAGAACACAGTTCTCCTACGTTCTCCTAGCGGCATCTTGAAGACATCTTTATGATGTAGACGTCCTTTGGACATCCTTTAAGACAGTGTAGTATGGGATAAAAAAAATCTTACAATTACAATATACTATAAAAAGTACGGATGACATTTAAAGTGTATTAAGTGTATATGTATAACAACACATTAAAATGAGAGAACGAAATACAATAGACAGCGTGATAAGAGGCACAGAAATTGAAAAGGGATTTTTACAGCGATAGCAAGTAGAAAATTGTAGAAATAAAAAATCGAAAATATGCAACATTCATCGGAGAACATTAAAAGTGTAAAGAATTTAAGAATATATTATATTACCTATTTTGTAATAACACATCGGAAAGTGGAAAAATAACATCGACGATGAACAGATCGATAGATAATTTATAGATATATAAGTATATATGTAAATAAATAGTATACACAAACAGATAAGATGCGAAAAAGATGCGGAAGAGATGCTGCGAAGAAGTGCAGAACAAATGCGGAAGAGGTGTAAAAGAGTTGCGGAAACGGTGAGAAAAGATGCAGAGAGGTGCAGAAGAAATGCGAAATTAATACGAGAGAGTTGTGAAAGAGATGTGATAGTGATGTAGAAAAAGTGCAGAAGAAGTACAGAAAGGAGTATAGAAAAAGTGTAGAAAGTGCAGGAAACGTGCAGAAAAAAGGCGCATCAAAAGAGGATAAGATTTTGCGAAGATGACATGCCTGATGTCTAAATAACATAAATCGGGCAGAAAAATACGTGTACATATTCATATCTACGCATTAAGTGCACTTACGGACCTGATTATTATCTCATTTTAATTGTAAAAATCTATATTCTTCCCTAATATATGCATTTTTTAAATAACATCAATTTGTTTAAATAAAACAATAATTTTTAATTACGTAAGCATCCTTCCTGTAAAAGGTACGCCGTAGCGTCTCTTTCATGACACTGTATCCTTTCGTAATAATATAAAAAAAATGTTTTTAATGTATTAAACTTCAAAAATATACTTGACGGGAGACGCTACCGCGTCTCCTGATAATCAAATAATGGAACATTAATAAATTACAATAGCACAAAATTTCATCTGATATTATATTCTGTAATGAGTTTCATGTAAATCTTAATTAATTATACTATTAATTTAATTTCACATAATCAAAGTGCACTGTTAAATTATTGCTAATTATGGAAAATAATGTTGGCTATATTTTTCAAATCATTTTTAATAGCTCGACATAACAAAATTTATTACAAAATTTTGATATTTAAATAACAAATTGTAACAATGAACATTTTTTATTGCATTTTTTACATATTTATTACAAAAATACAAGACTTTACATAAAAATTGTATACATTAGCAATATTATTTTTTACTTACTTGTATCTTTTCAGGAAGCAATTATTTAATAATAATGTTAATAGGTACTTCATACATTTATTCCACAGTTTTTCGTTAAATACGACACATTCATGAAATATAAAAATGTGAAATGACAAGTTACAAGACTTGATACGAAATATTTTTAAATATTGGTCTTTTATTAATTTTATGTAATTTAACAGGCAGCTTGAAATGTCATTAAAGTTTTTTTGATCGCTTGGTTACAAAATTCTACGATCCTCGTTAATTGCTGTGATTATCAGGAAAATATATTGTTACATGATTATGCGGGTTATATATATCCCTAGAGTAACGAGCCGTCAGTGTTTTATCGCAACTGATGTCATTTTATCGAATTTTGAAACTAAATTAATAATTCACGCTAATTAGCAGGAGAAACAGTAATATGTCGTTTCCATCAATTCCAGATATGTTTACTAATACGCTACTTTACAGACACTCTCATTTTCGGCGATCATGCTATTTCAATAATTGATTCATTTAATATTATTGTTGTTTATTAAAATAGTAGTTTGATTAAATCTAGGTAATAAAAATTAATAAATTTGTATAGAATCTACATATATTCTTCGATAATTTTATTAAAATTATATCTTTCAATAATTTACTTCGCTCTATAAATATAAAATAAAAATTCAGACCGAGAGAACGACTTTTTGTTTTTTTTTATACACCATTACATAATTTTTAACAGTTTGGCATAAAAATCTTGTGTTTTTGTAATCAATATGAAGGCAATAAAAATTATAAAATTTATTACAAAATTTTAATTTTTAAATAACATCTTACAACAACAAATATTTTTATTGCAACTTTTAAATTAACACAAGATTTTTTCATACTGTGCGGCGGTTAGAATTGCGACATATCAGTTGATAATAATAATTTTTAATGTAAAAATATTCAAAAATGAATTTCCTTATCTCTCTTCTTTTTCGCCAAAAGAGACAGAATATCCGTTATGAAAAAAAAGAGAGGAAAATTCGTGGAATGTGTACGACCGATTCTCCAAGCGTTTCTCTAATCTTTTTTTCACTCGCAAATAAGTGAATTTCTTTTTTTCTATTCTGTCCTTAATTTCTCCCTGATAAAGCTGTTGAATTCTAAATGGAACTGAGAGTGATTAATAAAGTTCCTTTTATGGTTTCAGTATAATATATTCCGATTTTTAATATGGAATTAGCCGTACCATTTTTAATAAAGAAACGTTTTTTGTCATATTAGCATAATTCAACTCGATATGTATTATGCGATAATTGCAAAAGGGTTTAAATTTTTTATCTAAAATATACGTGGAATATAAAAACAAATTTCTTTTATAGATTGTAATTTTACATTAATTACTTAAAAAAATAATAGCAATGCGAAAAAGATATATGTAAAAAAATTGTTTAAAGGATTTATCTATTAAGCGACGCAGTAGCGTCGCGACACCAAGTGCATAAAAATACAAAACGAGACCACTTGACGTGTGATTGTGTATATGTTTGTACTGTTGCTAAATTCGCGACACTACCACTAGCTTTATCTGGAGTTTTGACATCAACAAACTTTAGATTAAAATTATTCAGGAAGTAAAACCGCAATCAAAAATCTAAAAACACTTTTATTATATATAATGTTATCGGTATTTTTCGATTGCGATTAGTCCGAATAAAATTGGTGCAGCCGACACCGAGATCTGGAGATCGAGTCCCGAAAAGAGACTATTTCAAATTTTCAGATTTTTTTCAGTTCTACGTATGACATATACATGTAAATCGTTTTGTCCATTAAGCTGTCTTTTATAATGTCTTCATTCAATTAATATTACATTGAAATTAGCAACATAAGAACATTAATGCATATACATATGTAATAATTATCAATGTACATGAGATAAAAAGAGAATGAGAGAGAGAGGGAGGGGAGAAAGGGGAGGGAAGAAGGAAGGGCAAGAGGGGGAGGGGAGGAGAGAGAGAGATGACGGATAAGATGGACGACGACGACACAACGACGATGACACCGGGCGACGACGACAATGACATGTTTCTAAAAATTTACAAAAAGCAGTGAAATTCTTAAAAAATACCTTTTTAAGAAAGAAAAAGTGTACGCTAAGTGCATAAAAAAGATGTCGAATAGTACATTCCTTTTAATAAAAAACAGATACGAAATAAATGCAATTAGTCAAGTATTTCATAATGCAAGACACATAAGATAGATTGAAAGTGACTAAAATGGTGAACTGGATTATAATGAAGAAAAAACTTGATGCGCCCAGGTGCATTAAAACGTAATATTCTAGAACCAATATGTTTTCATAGTATGGAAATTATTTGCATTACAAATTAATAAAAAGGTTATTACATACAATATTCTACAAATATACACAATATACATGAAAACAATAATTCAACAAAGAAGAGATGTTAATAATTGCTTACTAATCTTGTAAATTCGTTATCTATAATGTTTCTATGTCTACATATTATCAATATTATTACATATTATTTCTCCATAATTTATATCACATCTATTATTTGTGAGTATATTTATATGTCCCACAGTCTATATCACTATATACATATATATATATTATATTTATATACAAATGTCTTGTTTTTATATTTTAATTTGTAATGGAAATACTGTGATGAGATAATATATTCACACAAATGCAATGTGACCCGAGCATGCCAAGTTTTTTCTTCACTATAATCCAGTTGACCATTTTAGTCACTTTCAATCTATCTTATGTGTCTTGCATTATGAAATACTTGACTAATTGCATTTATTTCTTATTCGTTTTTTTTATTAAAAGGAATGTAATATTCGACACCTTTTTTATGCATCTGGCGTACATTTTTTCTTTTTTAAAAAAAGGTATTTTTTAAGATTTATTCAATTAACAGTTGTGATTCGAGGAAACACAGCGGACTGTCAGTTTAATCGTTTTATTTACATTTCTACTTTCAATCGAGCAATTCTTTATTCCGAAATAAACGACGGTCAATAGTATTCAATGCGATTGGTAGATATGTGTCGTTGCAAGTCGGACTAGAATATAGGGCAACTTTCGAGATTCTCGCACGTTTTACAGAAAGTGTAACGTAAGGAAATGGAAGAATGAGAACTAGCGTACCAGCTTGTTTGTTTGCGTGCGGCAGTTTCTTTCGTTTTATCTGCAACTCTCCTTAGCAGTCTGAGAAAGCAGCTGAAACTGACAACCGGATAACATTCCACATTTTTATGTTCCTACATATGTACTGTGCCTTTTATACGTAATATTAGATAAATAATGTGAGTTTCAGATTTTTGTTTGCGTGTGAGGATATCTTTATTATTATATGAGTGCAGAGTTTATTTATGATGCGTCGCGGATTTTAAATCGGCAGATCCTGTTCCGTGAGTGCTTTCAGGACAGTCAAAATGCACAGAATGCACAGTTAAATGCAAAGAAATAACAGATTCTCAATCTTAGGATGATTTTCTTTAAAAAAAAAAATGTGAAAAAGTTGTCAATATTATATTAATACAGAGATTAAATTTGGAATTAAAAAAAAAATTTTTAATTTTAAAATAGATGACTAAATTTTCGTATACTGTATATAAATTATGTATAAAGATTGTAATGCCAAGGACAGAAATAATTATTTCTTTTAATTTTTTAATCTCGGACAGCGTGTACCTCAATGAAATAAGATACCAGAGGAAATATGGCTCAACTAGATTAAAGCTGCGCAACTAATCGATTTTTCATCTTGTCTTCGTTCGTACGAGCTATAGCAACTATGTTTTAGAGAGGTAAGAACGTTGGCTTGGTATTTTTAATCTCGAACAATCTGCGAGGGCCACAACAGCAGCGTGGGCCATCATGCTTGCTGGGATTTGTACAACATCCTACTGGGCATGGATGTTACGTGAGATTCGCGGGTGGTAGTTACACTACTGCCGTAAAGTAAAGGGTGGCTTTACGACAGGACGCAAGGGAGAGACGCGGCTCAAGCAATTTGCGGTGGTAGCTAATTACAAAGGTCGTTACGAAAGTACGGAATAATTTCGTTCCCACGAGGATTTTCGTCGAATATTAAATTATTCTTTCGTCGCGCGTCGTTGATTCTCGCGCGTAAAATGAACAGAGTACGTCTGTAATATTCCGTTTAAGGCGCGCATTAAAGTTTATGCCCCCTATGAACGTCGAAATAGTTCTCATGGAGGGATTTTCGAATTATAGTTTTTATTATAGCGTCATCATACGCTGCCTTCTTTTATGCTTTCGTTTATGGCGCAGTCAGATAGAGATTTATGAAACTTGTATTATTAACTTAAAACTCTGTTAATCAGTATCCTTGTTGCTCGAATCTGTTTCGTACAAATAAATAGCATATGTCATTATTATTTAGACAATATATGATAATATATGATAACGTCTATTAATTATAAGTTCAAAAGTTGTTATATAGAAACACCTGATATTGCAGAATGTTTGTGACATTGTCGAGTATTTATGACGTTTCTAAAAATATAACAGTTGAGATCGTTCAGCTTCTTTTGGAATACCACGTAAGTACACTTTCCTTCGAAAAACTGACAGCCCGCCGCAAAAGAACATTGAAGATGTTTCACCGTTTATCAGCTGGTTGCTAGCTGGAAAATACGTCCAAGGTGATACAGTTAGTGAGGCGAGGCTGCACGAGGCTGAACGAGCGGAATCGACGAGCATTGGCATCATAAATTCACAGACTAACGCAGCTCGACAGCTCGTTAACGGCTAACGCATGGTAAAGCTCGGTTTACACGCAGCCAATAAAGAGGCCAAATCGACTATACGCGGATTATTTGTTTGCTCGTTTTATAACAGGAGGAGAGATGTGTTACAATTATCTAACACTGGCCAAATATTAACAACAAGTAATTACAAAAAGATAAACTTACATTAGCAAAGTGAAACTTTAGATGAAAGCAAAGGTTTCAGGTTCGCTTGTTTAATATGTAAGGAAATAAGTAACAGAGAGAAACGCCTCAAGGCGTTTAAATTGTAACATATGCCGCGATTATACGAAACCAATCTGAAAGATAATTACTTAGATAAAGCGAATTATATAGTTATTATTCTTCTGTGAACTTCTGTTGCAAAAAAAATAAAATTATCAACAAAATTAACTCACTATTTCTGTGATTTGTTACTTCATTGCGGCTTCGTATATATGGAAAGAACAATTGTATTAACAATAAAATATCTAACAATTTAGCCAGACACAGATCTAAAAATAATTTGTTGAATTAACAAAATAATTATGTGGGATATGTTCAAGTTGATTGCTATAGAATGTCAAAAATTTTTGCAACATGTTCATCATGCTTAAGTTTTCCCTACATAATTATTTTGATAGTTCAACAAAATTATTTTCAGATCTACTAAATTTTTAGATACTTCAGCAAAATCATTCCTTCTGTTTAGACTTGATATAATTTGTCTTCTTATCTGAAATTGCATTCTTCGTAATCTTAACTCTCGAACGGCACACCATGGATCTTTCGTGTCCATGCATTTCTACGTAATTCATATTTCTCATGTATATCTGTGCACATGGCCCTATGCCCCCCCTCCCCACAGGAAAAATCTTTGTGATGGGGGAAATATAGGGAAGCAACAGTGACAGGGAATTTCTATGTGTTGTCGAGCAGCACAGTCGCAAAGTTGAGGAATCGAGAGACCCATATCTATAGTCGGAAGGTGCCGTCTTCACAAGTAAGTGAATTTAGTTATTTTGCTATTTTTGTATTGAGTAGCTTATTTTATTGTGTCTATATTTTTTTGCTGTATTCACTGCGGGAAACCGATATGCGAAGTCCACTGATCACCGATATGCAGCGAATGCATACGATAAAACAATTTAATATTCCGTAATCACTTTTTTAATATTTCTGTTTACATTAAAAATAATCATTTTTGTACTTTAATAAAATCAAAAACTGTTCTTTCTCCAAAAATACTATATGTCCACATTAAAAATATGACATTCAGATGCTCAAATAATTGCACTTTTTTTGCATCTGGCTCGTGTAATACTTTTGTTTCTAAATTATGATGTACTTAATCTGTATAGATTAAGTACATCATAGATCTCGAGGAATGCGACGCAGATCAAGATAATGATAAGCTCCGCACTGGAGATTGTAGTTCAAACGAAACACAAGAGAATCACGAGATCTACGAACATATCTACAAAGTACAGAAGTTTCAATGAAACTCAGACGAATTGGTCGATGATTGCGGTTGATCCCGACGATCGTTCTAACTGTTGCGAGCTCACCGCGCTGTTTCAGCACGTGAACGAAGACAAACAACGCTTTCTCGCGTCATACAATAATTTCCAATTACCGCGAATTAACGGTGGTCCATACATTTTACGCTGTCGCACCGGTGCCGCTCGCAAACGCGCGCCTGTTTGCGCGAACCGTGTTTCTAGAACGCGCCGAAATATATCATCCTTGAGTTATAAATGACGGTAATTATATACAGGCCGTTTGGAAGGTCTGTTTATTATTACGATGAAATTAATACAGTTCACGAAATATACAATATCGATGCGCCGTTGCGACAGCTGCACGGACAGTGACGCGGAATTAAAGCAACGCCAGTGCCAGTTATGTTTTTCAAGACAAAAAAAATGATCAGATTTAAAAGAGAGTCGGAGAGAATGTTCATTGTTTTACGAACTAAAATATTTTGATCTGTTAATCTTTTTAGATATACGTATATAAATTGAAAACTTGAAATTCTTTTATCTTTAAAAAATAAAAAAAATTGTTCTTGTTTTTCGAACTGTTGCAGATTTTCCGATTAGAGATAACTTCGTGCGTTAACGTGCAACCCTTGAATTGTTGGTATAAAAGTGCAAATCGCGTGAAACAATCCGCTAAAACGCGAACAATCTCGTCGTCCAGTTCGATAAAACTCGAACGTGCGCTTCCAATCAATCTGGCGTTTTTTTTAAGGCAAATAAATTACAATCGCCACTCTCAATCTGTTTCAATCGTGCGAAATTGACGAGCAGTGTACATTTCGATTCGTCATATCCGAGACGTACGATCGATTGTTCTGGTAAACTACGTCAGACTGGCACCCGTGTCGAATAATTCATTGATGTATTACGATGGAGCGTTAAAAATGCAGCGCGTCATGTAACATAAATATCCAACGAGACGATGTACTATATTAGTAAACGTTTATCGATTTTTTATGCGGCGGTATAGCGTGTTATAAAGTGCGTGTTAACGATAATAATATAATCATTAAATAATGCTTGTAATGAGCTGGCTTATTTGCAATTTCGTAACATTAGCGTTGATCAGAACAATAAATTATGCTTTAAGCAGCCTCCGGTGACAACGTAATCAACGACGGTTTATTCGTTCGAATTCGTTGCTGTACGTGCGTCCGTATATTCGCTATGTAACGGGTGAACAGTATAAAATCTGCGGCAGTCGGCACAATGCAATTCCCGTCACGTCCCGACTCGCAAATAGTTAATTAACTTAAGGTTAACGATTTATCTGTTCTATTCGTATAACAATCATGACGAAGATGCGTGCTGGAAATACACGGCGAATGGAAAAAAAGAATACAGTTACGCTTTTTCAACCAAAGAAATGAAATTTTACGCACCATAAATCTTCGCGGAGAGTATTCGGAGGAAAATCGAATTCAAGAATCTTAAAGTTCAAGGATCTTAAAATCACGAAGACTTCAGTATAAAACATCTTAAATGTCTGGTAATATCGAGAAATTCGAAAATCTCGAGAAAAAACAGGCAGTATCAGAATCCGTGCACTTTTTCTTAACAAAATCGCGCGATTTCGCTCGTTTCATAATACATTTAGGCTAATTCTACAATGTACGCTTTTTGTTTCCTGTTTCTTGCTGTTTGTCTCTTGCCTTCTTGATCAAAAAGGCAAGAGACAAACAGCAAAAAACAGGAAACAAAAAGCACATTGTAAAATTAGCCTTAATTTTATCTTAACAATAAGTAGCAAAAATGTATAAGTAATCCTATCTTTTTATCCAGTCTGTTCCGCTTTCATCAGATATCGTTGATTAAATGCATTTTAACTATACTTGGATTAGCACATTTTCTGGCTAAATCAAGCTATACTTTCAATTTAAAATCCGAGTTAAAATTTTATTCAATAAAAATGAATCCCCGTCTGTACAGACTTTTCATCATTTGATCGACTCGTATTTACTATCTTTTTTTATATTATTAATTATCACTATCGCAAGTTTTACATAGAAAAAAATACATGTTGAGAAAAAATTTCTAGTTAGAAATATCTAACTGAGAATTGTTTAAATTCAATCTTTTATGAAAAACAATTTTAAATAATATAAAATAATGTGTAAAAATTAAATTATAAAATTGTTCTTTAATTTACTAAAATATATATTAACATTATACATTTTTGCAAATATCATTTTTACAAACATTTCATTTTTTTCACATGTATTTTTGTCTTTTTTGAAAAAATTTTAAAACAGAAACCTACAAATGAAATGTCCAAGCATTCAATAACGGGTTGGTTGTCGCGCTATAAACAGTCTCGTGTAAGTTTGATCGAGTATTTCGTGACGTTTCATCTCTAAAAATCTTTTACGTGACTATGACAGCGACGGGCAACGCCTGTTAATGAACAACAGTGCACTGTGTGTTGTCGCACGATAAACCGGGATTAATCGCGAGCTCCAGTAATATCCGGCTTGATGGACTTACACCAGACCGTGGAACGGCGCGAAGTCTCGCCGCGGATTTTAACGCTCTACCCCTTAATTCGTTAAAACATGACCGGTACCGAGCAAACCAGCTGACGAAGTACTCGTAAACCAAGAACAACCTGCGCCCGACGACAGACTGAATTTAAAATGAGAATCTCGTACCACCGTGCCGGTATCTTGCTTTACGTTCTGCAATTTCGAAAGCGTCCGTCGTCTTCTTGTCCTTCCCTTTCTCTCTTATACATCTAGAATTTTCTTTTACACTACTCTTTATACTATAACGTGAAAGAAAGTGTCTCTACTTCATCAGAACTCCATCAATCATTTGCACAAGCTTTAACTGATTTGATATCGCTCCAGAGACAAAACTTACGCAAGAAATAGCTAAAGGATATGAAGTTCGAATTTGTCTCTTACTTAAACTTTAAAAGATTAATAAAAGATTAACAGATCTCTCAAATTTAAGAAATAATAAAAAGAAAATTAAAATTCTTCCTTCTTCTAGAACAAAAATATAAAAAATGTACTCTTAACTTTTCATTCGTGTGCATATAATTATTTAGATTAGCATGATTGATATAAAAGATTGATTGTAATGATTGACATAAAAAATTAAGTTTTTTTTTTCAGAAAAAATATTTGCTCGGTTATATTTATTGTTATTTATATTAATTATACATAATGCAATTCTTTAATTGTTCTACTATCGATCATGTGAATTCTTTCGTCTTACGTGTCATTCAGCAATTGTTACTTGCTCGTAAATCTCAAGGAAATAACTGTCTCAAGAAAGCTGTCTCCGAATCGACATTTACTATCTATCTATCTATCCATCTTTCCATTTCTTTCCCTTTCTTTTCGCTCTCTTTTAAATCAAATATACTTACCTCCCCTTTCTCGCTCTCGTCTTAGCTATCTTTCACGATTTTATTAAGATCCGCGCCATTCTCTCATGAAAGTGCCGCCGTTATCAGATTAATTGTTCAGCCTCAGCACGTCGGCGCGATTTGTTCGGCTCATTTCCGCCTCACGTGTCAGCAAAGGAAATTTCAGTCGCAGGAATCCATTTGTAGGAATAATAACGGGAATATAATTTGAGAACAGATGGGATTTGTACAATCAAAGATAAACAATACTTATCTATATATTTTGATACACGGTAATTATCGTAATTATGTAAAGAGTTTAATAATTATTTCTAACATCTATTTAATCACAATCATATCACGCAAAAACGTGTCGTTTGATGTAAAAATATTATTTGTCGTAAATGTATCTATGATATATAATTACCACCGACAAAGCTAGCAATGATTTTTCAATCAAGATTAATACAAGTTTACGCATAAGACACAAAAGTTACTTCCGCAGCAATTTAAATCTAAAGTGAAACGATTGTTCATAAGCGAAGAACATGAATACGAGTACGAATGAGGACAAGAATCAAGGCACAATGAGAAGAGCAGGAGTCGCTTTTTTCGGGCAGACAACTGAAGCACAGTCACGAGTACGAAGAATGTAAGAATGGAAAAAGGTTCTTGAAGGTAGAACATTCGGTTGTCTTCAAGAAAGAACGTTAGAAATGTTTCTCACCGGAATATCTAGTCGCTACTCGCGCAAGAAAAGGTTGGATGTAATCGTACGAGAAGAAACCAACTATGTAAAATGGAGCGAAGTCCACTCTTGCTCTTATATTGCTTAAGTAAATATAGAATAACCTAGAACAATCACCGTGCTGCCTTTACTTTCTTTCGCAATGTCTTTTAACAACCTCTTTCATTAAAAATTTATCAAGTGTGTAATTAAAGTTTGTATAGGTATTCCAATATTCTAAAATATTTAATCAACTATTTTTACAATATTATATCAATTTTTCATAGATTTTTAATACTTTTTATTAAATATTTAATTTCTTTAATAAAAATCAGAATGAAATTTTGTTTTATACGAATCAAGAGACATTCAAAGCAATTTATTCATTCTATTTATTTTTAAATGGGACTGCGAGCTCGATAACGCGAGCGGATTAATCAGATAGTCTAAAAAATTATGTTGCAATAATCCAGAAACATTGGAACCGATATGGCACGTTTATGATTGTTACATTTAATTTACTCGCGCATACCGTTGTAATTGCGAAAACACGAGCGAAAAGCAGAGGTGTACATAACGTGTGCTCTTAAAACGAGAGAATTTAATTTTGCCTCGCGTTGGACAATGTAGCGAGAAAGAAATTAGTTTCCAAGTTTTTTATCCTTTTTCTCACGGGAAAAACACGCACATATATTAATAACAACGTGCACGTGTAGTAGGCTCAACATAATTATTTCTTCCTCGTAATAACAGCTATCTGCAAAACGATTTTACGCGCGTATACGAAATAATCTCTTTCGCCGTTGCATAATGTTGCCGTACCACTGATATTACTGCACACACGTGACAACTACCACAGCAATAGAAATCCGTATACAAATATCTTTGATATTTTGCTAATGAAATCTTTTCTTCTCCCTTTTAATACGGAATACAGTATAACAGATTTATTTAATGAGAAAATTATACTTATTTAGAAAATATGGTTTTTTTATGACTAAATTATTCATGTTTAAATAATGTTTCCATTATTTACAATGCATGTTATTATACGATTGATATTATTGCGCGAGAAACATGAAATGTAAAATAACAACTAGCGCGTATATATTCGCAACATTTAATTTCTATGCAGTTTAGATATTTTATATGTGTAACTGTAAAATGTAAATCTCTTTTAAAATACCGCAACCGTTTTACTACAAATGGCCTTTAATGGACGACATTTTTACGTTCTCCTTCACTGTTGAAATATTTTTTACTAGCAGAATATAAATTCTGTTTCGCTCCATTTTTGCAAAGAAACATCGACATCTTTAATGTCCATATCTTAACAAATGTACCTATAGTAACGGTTGATTGCGCTTTGTAATCTTGCGCTTGAAATTTCCGCAAGGGAAATCTTGATTCATAAACATCGACGTAATTTTTGCTATTTCTCTCATTTGAATGTGTACTTCATATTTTGGGACAGATTGTTGATGTAATTTACCAAAATTATAAAAAATAATATTTGAAAATATAGAAATAAAAATATAAAATTTAATTAAGGTAAATGTACGGAATGACGCCACTGTAAGCAAATACTGATTTTGCAAAGGTTATTCCTGAAAAAGTAACGTAGTATTACATAAAACTATAAATTTTATTTAAAGTTGATACTATAAATTAATGAAATCACATATAAAAATTGAAAATAAACAAAGTTACTTAAATGTACAAAAGAATTAAACATGAACTGCAAATGTACTAAATTACGCCCACTAAAATTATGTGATGTCCCGATTTACGTCACTAATATGCACCGAATGACGCCACCTTATCAGGATATCTATCATGGAACAAATCGGAATAGATTCCAACCGGAATTGTTGAATTTTCTCTATAGAAAACACAATAGAAATCTAGGAAATAATCGAATAATTCCAAACGGAATCCATTCCGAACAATTCCACATAATACATACTTCTTGGGATACTTTTTAGACGCTGTTTGAATTCTTAATCCATTTTTGACATCGTTAACAGCTTGTATCAGTGACTCTAAAAAATATGTAACAGTTTTTGCTGATTTTGAATGCTTAGTTCTTTGTCTGTAAAAACATGAATATATAATGTTTTCATAGAATATCAACTTTATTATAAATTTTACCTATTATATAGTCATAAATTCTAATGAGTATAAAATTAATGTATGTAATTTTCCTATTTTGAAATTAAGAATTAATTAATGGGATTATTACCTATACTATTTACAGTTATTTTATAAATAATTAAAAATTTTATGTACTTTAGGAACATTTTAATTCTTATTGATTTATTGCAATTAAGGGCTATGAGCCAAAACTGGATATTCATACTATTATTAACGAATATTATGAAGAACAAACGTTTCGACCATTATTACAATCCCTAGCCACATTATTATGACCACTGTTGAATTTTACGATATTTTTATAAGTTGGTAAATTTTTATAAACAGTGGTAGAAAGATTTGTATTTCATATGGCAATACTGTTTTCTAAATTACTGTGCATGCAACTCTAACATAGATCGCCATTTTGACATGTGTCAACTGTTTAACCACGCCGAAGATACATCACGACGAAGTTATAATCTCTATTTAGAACACTTAGTCTCGTGACGTAAATTGTTAATATTAATAAAATATAACGGTAAGTTAAATAATAACTTATGTTTAACTTATTTATTTATGCTTTATTAACATGTCTAACAACAATTTATATTTATTTTGCATGTTTTTTAATGTTTTGTATCTGCTTTGGGCATGCATGTTTGATTTGTTTTATTTTTAAAGAATGGATAAGAAAAGCGATATTTCGCTTATAAAAATAGGTATGGTGAAGGAATTGTTAGATGCTAGTGATATTTCTCAGCGGGAAATAGTTAAAAGGGTGAAGGTTTCTAAGACAACAAATTTAACCAAATAGAAAAGAGTGCAAAAAGATAAGGTAGTCACAATAATGTGGCCAGGGACTGTAGTTGTAAACGTTAATTACACTTTACAGATAAACAAATTTTAAAAATACAATGAATAAAAAAATACAATAACTGAAACTCTACTAGCAATTACATTTTCTGTATTGTTATAATGTTCAGAAAACGAGCTTATATACTAAACTTGCTAGTAAAGTTTCGATCATAAAACGGTTCACTAGGAATTCTAAACGATATATGTTGCTTGCATCATGAAATGAAGGATGTGTGGACTACTGCATCAGTTGACAATTAAATTGGAAAACTTATATTTGATGCAAACCAATCTCAAGTGAAAGAAAATGATGATAATCATCTCACATACTACAAATCCAATCTTGGAAATCTTTATTTTTTGCGCAAGTATTTAATTATAACAGAATAAATCAGAATGTTGAATTTACAAATTAGATTACAAATGAAATTAAATTTAGATATTTAATTGTTTAGGCGATGAAATGACAGCATATAAAATATGATAGAAAGCCGACAATTGTAGACAGTTACGATCGTATTTAAAAAATTTGTTTATGTTTAAAGTGCAAGTAATTCTAATGTTAACATTGGAAAGGATGTAATAAAGATCGTAACGTTTGTTCTTCATAAGATTCGTTGATAATACATGTACACTCAGCTTCGGTGCGTAGCTCCTTTCTGAGCAGTAATTTGTTGTTGATCTAATGATCCTATCATTATATTAATTTCATACTAATTTGTATTAAAGTGTTATTATACATTCATGACGGTTTTATGCACATGGTGCTTTACGCACGCACACATAAATCTGCCACCCTTATTATATTATACAAAAATCGTATAATTGTGTTATATTTTACTTTTTTTGTTATTTTTTAAACATATTAATGTAATACAAAACCAAACACTTTGTATTACAGTTCAAAAATATCACATTTATCACTTTATATAGGTTATTTTGTCATGGTAGTTATTTAAGAACAAATTCAATCACGAATAGCTAAAAGTGATACATTCTCGATATGAGATTGTGCAACAGTTTTTCACAAAAAATCAGATTATATTTTCTTATACTTACTTTGGCGGAACCATTTCACACATTTTCTCTCACAATCTCTTTCTAAAAATTTATAAACACTTTCACTACGTTGTATTTTACTGCGTGTATAAAATAGGTTAAGGTGGCGCTATTCGGGTCAGTGGCGTCATTCCGTTTACATTATTCCATAATAAAATAGAGTCAAATATTTAAAAAATTTAAACTTAATGGATGTTTTAAAGTCCAAATATCTCAAGAATTAAGACATCTAAAAATTAAATGTAAAAAATCCTATTCGAAGATCCAAATATCCAACTAAAATTTTAATTCTGTTTAAAAATATATTTAACAGGAGTAACAATACCTAATATTCATGCAATAATATGTAATAAATATTACTTTTAAAAGTGAAATAAAGTCAACAAACAGGTAAAAATTTAAAAAAAAAAGGATAAAGATTTAAAAGAAAGACGTGCGGTAAAGATAAAAAACATAGCGATAATCTATTCGTAAAGACGATTTCTCAAATAAAAGTCGACAGTTAATCTAATGGAAAGAAAATACAGCTAAATGAAAAGCGAGTAAAAAAAATTGGAATCGCAAAACGCGCGCGGTAGAATTACAGCTAGGATAAGATTTGCTGTACAGTAGAGAACAGACGGTCGTCCTTTTTAGAAGGACTCGCGAAGGATGCAGCGAGAGTGCGGAAATACAAGGAGAAAAGTGCAGGAACTAAGACGCCGCGTTTTCGAAGCTGAGCTTTGTCTCGTAAATTCAAGTAAAAGCTTCAAACAAATTCCACAATAACGGTTACAAGATTGAAAGGCTATGTTCTCTCTTCGTGTTTTTCCACTTCTATCTTTTTTTTTTTGCTTTTCCTTGAGTTATGCAAATTATTTAAATTGTAATAATATAATGTGACATTGTACATTATACTGTTTTATATTATTACATATCGTGTACGTAAACGTTCTATTTTTATAATATTTGTCTTTTTGTAAATGCTTAATTCCATATTTATTACGGTATATATACATATACCGAGAATCCCTCTCAAATCTCACTTTTGTTTTAAACTTTTGATTCTCTAAATAACATATTTGCATTTCTGAATGTCTGTCTTCGAATATCTAGCGGAATCCATGCTCGAATTTTCAACTAAACTCTTTGTTTCTACCTTTTCTTTATATTAGACCTATCCTTTTATATTAGCCCTATCTGCCTTCATTTTTTAATTTAGCTTATTTTTTTATAAACGTCGCAGTCAATGATCGCCGAGCTTTTCATTTTTCGCAGAACGCGCACCAGAAGTAGATTTTATCGCGTTATTTTACCAATCGCGTTACAACGTTTGCTATATTTGCGGTGACGCATCTTCCTAACTATGTTTTATACACGAAATTGTGCTCTGTGTCGTTTAGTTTAAATGCTCGTAAAATAACATACTATACTCTTTTACGGTCGACCCGCCTGTAGCCTTCCAATATTCTATGTGGCGCATCCTCTCGCCTTACGGCTTCCTTCGACTCGCGCTTTCGCGTTACCCTTGGCTTCCCATCTCTTACTGTCTACAGTGCAAACTCAAGCAGCATAAATGCTACCACTGACAGCCCGTAATGCGACGATACAATGTGCGAATAAAGGAGAATACTGACGTATATCACAGACATGTTGCATAGAATCAGTAGTATATCTGCGAATGCAATGTAAGTTCGCTAAGTTATGCGTCGCGTATGTGAAACTAGTAAATTATAATATTTGCAGTATAACTTTAATATTAATAGTTTTATTTATAATTTATATATAATGTAATATTAAATTTAGATAATTTTATGCATTAAGATTTCATTACAACATTGTCAATTAAATAGATATGACATTTTGTAATTTACTTTGGATATATACAAGATCTGTCCCAAAAGAGTTCGATTTCTGTGCATATTTTTGACCTCTTGAACATCCTCTCCAATGTGAAAAACAAGTATTCAGTATTTAGGGAAAGACCTTGATATCCTCACCAAGCAGTACAACCCAATAGTTGTTCAATCGGCAACGATACGTAGTTGTGTGAGCGTTGTATTTCACCTGTGGCGTTTTTCATTGTGCAACCAAAAGCAACCACAGCTAAGGCTATCTTCGTCTTCTGATCCCTGAAGACGAAGATAGCTTTAGTTGTGGTAGCTTCTGGTTGGATAACGAAAAAACGCCTCTGCTCATTCATCTCACCTGATTCAGGACTTTCCAACTTAGAAAATAACCAGAAATTTCACAAGGCTATCTGGACGAGAGTTGGCAAAGTTGAACAATGCCGTGTTTAGTAAAAAAATTCTGAATCAGGTGAGATGAACAAGCAGATGTGTAAATAAGCAACGCGATGCTTCAAGTTTTCGATTTCGACACTCACATGATTATGTACCGTTGCCGACTGAACAGCTGTTGGAACATGTCGCTTAGTGAAGGTATTTCTCAAAGTCCTCTCTAAATATTGAATGCCTGTTTTCTATAATAGAAATAAAGATAGAGATAAAGATAGAGATAGAGAGATGTGTGAGAGAGAGAGAGAGAGGATGCCCAAGGACAAAAATATACATAGAGATCGGATACTTTTAGGACAGTCTTTTAGGATAATCTTGTAAAATTTATCTACAATATTTTAAGAATAAAGAGAGTGTCATATTTCGTCATTACTCTTGTAAGATCATCTGTTGAATATTTAAGCATTTTACATAATTATTTTAATGGTACAATTTATTTTCATATCTGACCAAATTTTTATATACTTCAGTGAAATCATTCTTTACGAGTATCACTCGTAATTTATCATTTCACTTTGACTTTACTTTGGTTCAAATATTATTCATTTTTATTTTCCTTTATATTCTTATTTTATGTTATCTTTGAAACAGTATTTCTTTATAACTTTATAAAGTTATGAAAATGTTATCCTTCACAAAGATAAATCTAGAAGTAACATAATATAAAACTCAAGACTAGCATTTCTATAACAGGAAATGAAAGCAACTACAATAAGCTTTTCCTTTACATGGTTAACATTCGCGGATCGCAATGCTGCGTTGTAGAATCTCTTGTCAATAGCCATTAGCTCGCATGTTTGCCAATGTATTATAATAATCGCGGGTCGATATAAGTTACCACGACCCGTTAGTATACGCAAGTAGCGAGTATAGTGTTCGGGTTCAGGTTGAAATCGAAGTTCTCTCGCATTAATACGTCTTGGTCAGGCTTTAGGAACTCTCTCGCGGGATCTACGAAGCTTCATTACCAGCACTAAGTTTCCACCGGGCGTCTTCGAAATCCGAAATGGCATTAGCCAACTTGCCATTACTCTCCCCCCCCCTCCCCCCCCTCTCTCTCTCTCTCTCTGCATCAAATCTCCTCGAAATATTGCACAAACTCGAGAGCAGAGATGCATCCCATATATAGGTTATATTTGAATAAAGTGCATCTGGTTGTTGAATGGAAATTAATATCTTTAATTCTCAGTTAAAAAATTAAAAAAAAAAAATTTATTTTTTATTATATTTTTATCCGATATTCATAAGAATATGGGTAATTATTTTCAAATTAATTTTTTTAAAAGACAATATTTTAACATGATATAGTCTGAAAAGCTAATCAATAAAAATATTTTACAAAATTCAAACAAATTAAAAAAATTAATTTTTAATTTCTACAGTATTGTAACAAAAAAAATTTGTACAATACTATGTCTAATATTACGTAAAAATTCTTTCTCTCTCTCATACACACACGCACGCACGCATACATTATTTCTAAAAATCTTAGAACATCAGAAATCGAAATGCGGAATAAATATACTAAAGAAAATGTCGCATTTAAGAGTATCACGTACGTATATAGTCATTACAAATTCAATTATCTGATAGATGGTACAGAGATTAGATCGTATGCGAATGCAAGAGATGCTCACGAGATTGCGCCGACGAGATTAACGGAGAACATGGCAAGAACAGCTCGGTAAGTGAATCTGAGTTGTGTTTCCCTCGCGGCCTCGGCGGCCCCTTTTTTCCGTGATTTTATAGCGCACGACGGCGAATGCTCAACGACAGTTTCCCCCGCGTGAATATACATACATATACCCGAGCAAGCTCGTTGCAATGCCGCAGACGCACTCAAGTTTTATCGATGCACATGACAGTCCCTTTCGAGCGGCAAATAAGATCGCGGATTTAAGTACATCAATGCGCCTCGCTACAGCGAAACGAGATTATACCGAGTGTGCACTGACGGTTCGCGTCAATTTATATTTTAACAATAAACGACCGAGATCTCTCTAGCAACGGCATGGTAGCAGATGCGTTAAAAATATTCCAATGCATCATGTTTCGAGCACACGGCCGGTTAGTATTGCGTCAATGAATTTTCTATACGAACTTTTCACGCTGAAGTTTACAATGAGTGTATTTTTTTACCATGTACGTCTCCGAACTCCGGTACCGGTTGTGGATAAATTTACATGGCTACAGAAATGAATGTTAATGAATATGTTCTATTTTTCGCTGTGAAAGATTCGTAGGAAAATCAAAAAAAGAAAGATTATATAGAATATCCATATATTTTTGAAAAGAAGAATTAGCAATAGTGTCGAGTTTAGCATCATTTGAAAGAGGAATCGTATAGTATTCTATATATACATATATATATCTAGGTGCTTTATGCAATAAAATTATTGTATAAAGTCGTATTCATATCAATTGTTCGCAAGCGTTTTTAAAATTACACATTATAATTCAGAGAAAATAAGATTATTTAGTTACGTGAGTTAATTAAATTATTCTTAAACATCTCAAAATAAAAAAAAAACGTTCTTTATTATAGGTATTAGCACAACTTTAAAACCGGTCACTTTTAATAAATATTGTTGAATAATCTAAAAAAGAATAACGTTACAAAAAGTATTATAAAAAAATAATTTGTTACGAAAACAGTTTAAAAAAAATTAATTTTTTCTAAAATATTGCAATTTATCGTTCCGTAAAGAAAAACATTCTTATGTATAAATTTATATTTTTAAAAAGTTATTTGAAAATTCTGTTCGATTGAATTAATAAAACAGGACTTATTGCTCATATAAAAGATTTTAAACTTTTCGACAAAAAGGTTAGTGTCTTTTACCCTATCGCGAACATTATCTGCCACGTAATTTGCCTCGACTCCTATATATGCATTGTATTCTTGAAATCCTTCAACGAAATCCGTGTCCACTGAATTGAACAGTTGATAGTCTAAAGAACTTGCAAGGTAGTCGAATGTATGTCGTCGAGTGCAATCCGAAAACAGAACGCGTGCCGAATACGAAAAAGAAGTGAGGAAAGTGCAGGGATAAAGCTGGAGGACGAGCCACAAGGTGAAGATAAATGTTGTAATCTAAGTTTTTCCATCTTGCGGCGCTCCGAAAGAGAATAGAAGCTCCTCTAGTTCTTTTCGCCATGTACACACCAGAGAGATCGTCTTCGAGTCGTTTAACCTTTTCAGTCTAGTCCTCATCACAATCGTAATAAGTGACTTCTTTAATAAAAGCATCTATTTAATTGTTATCACTGCGTATTTTAACATTTAAATTTTTACTAAAATATTAAATTGTGACAGATATTAGATTTTAACTTCGAAAATAGAACTACGTATTAAATTTTCGAAACATTTTTGAATTTTTATATAGGAGGAGGAAGCAACATAAATTTTTCGATTTTATATTTCTAGATCGTAACACTCTTAACTTTATCTGCAAAACTTTCGGAATGTCAAAATCTAGAACCGTTAAACTTACTTTTTACAGATTTTATCTGTTATATCAAAAAATTTTCAACTTCTTGAATGTATCTTCTATCAATTTTAAATCTTTATATTGCTTGATAGAAACAGGATTCATTATTCTACACGTTATTTGACTGTTACATATACTTTCATTTTGCCCAATTAAAAATATTTGACCACTAGATATGTATTCCATTTTCAAACCTCTCCATCGCACGATACTCATCTTCATAGAGTTTCACTCCGTCGCAATTTTCCTCGCATTGCACCCTCCAAAAAGCTGTCGAGTACAGGAAACTTTCGAGAAACGCCGCGGACTCCATTCCGACATTTCCCTCTTTACTCCGCAGTGGGATTTTTCCTCTCCCTCTCCATACCTACTATATATCCTGTAGATTTACGAGCAACGCGAGCACGTACTTCACGAGCCGTAATTTGGAAAAAAAATTCGCTCGCGCGGTCGGTGGGTTGCACCGTGGTTTACAATGACGGCAAAAAATGGATTATACCGCACTTAAGTTTCGTTACCTCGCTCGCGAATTGTTACCCATTTCGTTCCCTACGAAGTACTAGTTGAATGTAACCAAATATCGATAGTTCCCCGATCTTATCGCTATTCTGCATGGCGCAATCGTTTTCCGGTTTGTAAATCGTTTAGCGTGTTGTATATTTCGACGTGTCCAAATTTACAGCATTCGAGAAGCTTTCCAAAAATACAAGCTTTGAACCAAGTGTAATCATACTTTTTTTAACCTATTCAATACCAAGAAAAATTGTAAAACTATCCTAACGACTCTCTTCGAATTTTAATCTAGATTAGAACTTTAATTAGAAGTTGATAAATTCTTCATACCAAAAAAAATTAGAATGAAATAAAAAATAGAATGAAATTAAAAATAGTTAATGAAATTAAAAATAGTTAATGAAATTAAAAATAGTTAAAATACTATTTCTAAAATTTTATGTAAATGAAAGGGTTAAATAATTCAAGAATTTAACAATTTAAAAATATAAAAATCGCCGATATTAACTTATATCCAAAGATTGTCGTGATCAACCGTTAAGTACATAGATAAATTGAAGAATAACAAAACGACATTGTTTCATTATTGATTATGCGGCCGTTCGATATCCTTGTTCTCTACCCAGCTACATCTTTCAAGATTGGTTCTATCAAAGGATCGATGAGTTGGAACGAAGGAAGGAAATTGGCTGATATTTCAATCACAGGATAAGTGTCTACTGCTATATTAGCTCTTCAGTACAACCTACATTTGTTCTAATAAGAACTATCTTAAGTCCGACTGAAAATAAAGTTTGAAAACTTGTCTGCTTGGTTCTTCAAATATCTTTAACAGATTTATACAGTCGTGTACCGAAAATTTTCGAAAATATATATAATATTCTCAAAAATATGTGTAATGCTATACTTTTATCGACAGAACAACTGAAAATAGTCATATCAATGTGATACATTTGATAGCCATTAAACGTAAATAATACCATAAATATTATAAAATACAATATATACATTAATATTCTCAAATATCACGAAAAATCGTTAAAAAATAAAATTTATTTTATGAATAAAATCCAAATTAACATATTATCTATATTTTACCTAAAAATAAATAATTTTCTAATTTTTAAAAGTTAATATTGTATTACTTACATACAATATTAAATACAATACATATCTATTCAATAAGAAGTTACATATTATGATCCTATTTTCATCGATAAATATGTACTTAATAAAATTTTAATTAAAGAGGAGATTTAAAAAGACTCGTTATCTTTTGAGGTCATTATTAACAAGTCTTCATCTCTGAAATTCCGCTCGCGTTCTCCACCAAGGAGAACGCCATTTTCTCATCTCTGCTATACAAACATCGCTGACCCTTCTCAATCTTCCGAAAACAACGTTGACCCTCAGTCGAGCACAATGAAACACCCTCACGTACGGTATGCTCTTATATTTTCCTGCGTTTCGGCGCCCGAGGCCAGCCTGGTTAAAGAGAGTATCTAAGAATTCAAGATAATAATTCTGTTTCAACTTGAAAGTATTTTTAGGTATTCAGGAAATCATTTATGGAAAAATTTTCTTAAATAAACACTCACAATATTAATTGTACCAAACATATTGCAAACAGAGCTATATTGCAAACGGAAGAGTTCGAACTACAAATATATAGATTTCCGAAGATCAATAAGTCAAGAATGTAATATATCGAGGATGTGCGACAATATTATGACGTAACATTCTGATGATCTATAATTAGTCAATTTTATAATCCGTATGAAAATTTTCGAGGAATTCATAATGTTTAAAGCATAATTAGAATATTTCATTGCTCGTCAAAGAGAACTGAGATTTCGGCAAACTAATGAAAAATATAAAATTTTTTTTAATTTATAATTTTTTTTATCATCCTGTATTTAAGGTGTATTAAAATTAGTAATTGTCGGAACTTTTCAAATTATATACCTATATATATATATATTGATAGATCCCGAATAGTACTAACAGGATCTGTAATTAAAAATGACAATATTTATCTTTTTCTCGTACTTTAAAAGGAAAGTATTGCAGCCGTAACTCTGTTCAAAAATAGTTATAGAGTATAGATCTCTGTTAGTATTAACGAGAAATGTCGCTGGAATTACGATAAACTATCAGCACACATTTTCCAAGTGTCATGCTGTCTTTTATATAGGGTACAAGTAATGAACAACAATGCTTCTAATACTTAAAATAAGTAATTAGTTACTGTCTTTCAGTATTAGTCGGTATTTTTGTAAGAAATTTATATATGTATATATATATATATATATATTATATATATAATACTAATTGAATAATTTGATAATACTCAATAATAAGAAAAATACACTAGATATAATAAATATGTCCTTAATGTTTAGCGAAATCATTACATTTAAAATTCTCTCAAAATAAATACAGTCAAAATAATATCGTAACTATTATGTTTCTTGTGTGAATTATACTTGAAATTCGAGACAACTATCGAGTGACGTGTCTTAAAATAGTCTGATAGGATAAGATGGCCATTGCATGACATTACCTTAAAATGGGGCAAACTCAGATCCTTTCAATTCCTTCTCAATAACGTGGAATGTGCAGTCATCAACAGCCTCTTGTGCTATCTCAAATATCCTAAGAATGTCGACAGCGTGATACCTGTATTGCATCTAACATGAAACTAGCACGAGAAATGAAATACTACACTGAAAAAAAAGATTGGTTGCTGCAACAATATAGATAGCAAAATATGGCATAGCATTTTTATATGGCTGTAGCAACCAGTTTTTGGTTGTAGCAGCAAATTTTTAGTTGCGTTAGCCTATCCGCAATGTCAGTATATGATTTCGATAGGCTAACCCA